>NW_020653780.1:3557050-3694114 GCF_003589595.1 Hyposmocoma kahamanoa
TTCGTTCAGGGAAGTACTGCCACCTTATCTATTTCTGCCGCCAAGCAGCACTGTCAGCACTACTGTGTTCCGATTTTGAAGGGTAAGAGGTGCTGGTGAAAGTACAGGTACATGGGACTTGTCAACTTATGTCTCAAGGTGACGGGCGCAGTGGCAATGCACCTCAGATCTTTGCGACTTAAAGATCTGAGTGGCACAGAAACTGTTATGGACAGGCGTGTAGCTTACCATCAGGCGCACGACTTGTTCGTCCCGTCACTTGATATTATAAAAAAAATCTAAGTGAAATCGTGTTCGAAACTTAATTAAAAGAACTGTGTGATGTACCGATTTGACTAAGAAAATGAAGACTGCAAGTTCTGAAGGTTTTTTTTTAATTTCTCTCTCAAACTTGGATGTACCTTTTGCCTCAATGCTGTACTTCATCACTTGGCTCTTTCTTGATGGTGTATTTTTTTAAAGCAAAAAATTCGTATTTCGTTTGCGTTATTTTAAGCCGAAAAATGCACACATAAAATATTTTACACCTATATATATGGTGTAATCAAAGATCCTAAATAGCAATGTGTATATTTTTACAATGTTTGGAATTATCATACTTCTAAAACTACGTATCAAATAAAAATCAAGGCAATATGAATCTGCATTCGAATGGTCTGGCTACGTAAGGGTTTAAACCCAATGGTGACTCTATATATACACTAAGCTATTATGCAGCCTGCGGCAATGCCTTGTTATCTGGTATGAATTAATCTATCTCCCTTTCAAGTATTTACATAGAAAGAAGCCAAGTCTAGCATGTTAAAAGCAAACTGTCTCAATCGAAAATTTACATTATTCTACTACTTAATTTGATTTAATTTTGAAACCATCAATCATCCTGGGCATGATGTTCCATATTACGATATCCAAGTGGAACTTATGAGAACTCAATATTATAATAGATAAGTGACGCCAAATTACGAATGCCTCATATGGTATATCGATGAGTTAAAAATTGCACTCAAGCGGTTGTGATATACGGCACACGACATAACTGAAATACAAACTGAACTTGGAACGCCCTATCTCTATCTTCAAGCTGAGATATGCAGTAGGTAAATAAACCTAATGAAAAGCTAGGTTAACCAGGCCATCCATATAACTCAAGTCAAGCAGCTCTTCGCATAGAGGCCAGTATCCCCAGTATCGAAGATTATGGAGAAATTCAGAACTAACCTAAACGCTCTTTTTAAGGGGCACAGGCTTTCTGTTTGACTTATCATCATTTGGTTACCGATTTGCTGTCAAACTTTTATTACTCAATTTTCGCTTCTATGGCCCTATAAAAGTATAGTAACTGAACGTCGATATAAAGAACAGTGGTAGTTCAGTGTTTTCTGCCTCTGCATCTCTCTTATCATACGAAACTTTCTCCTATGACAGATATAAGCTCCAGTTTCCCTACGGTTAAAAAACTGTAATGAAACTGAGGGAAGTCATAAGTTTTAATTCCCAGTTATTAGTGTAGATCACAATAAATGTAATTACTGATTGCAGTTATGTGTTATGGGTTGCTTGCGTGTTGTATGTTGGTAGTATGTAGTTTACGGGCATTGTAAAAATTTACAATTCAGGGATAATAATTATTTCCAGTTTCAAGATTTCGGTATGTTTTAATGTTGAGAAATACCTAAACTAAATCAGGGAAAGGGGTTTCCCTGTATAAAAAAATAGTTATACTTAAAAGCGAAAAGAAACTAAAAACTCATACATTGGCATATTTTTTTTCCAGCACCATTGCAACAAGGCATGAACTTGACTATGACGAACGTGGGTGGTTCGTGGTTAATGAACATGATTCCTTGGGGGCCATCCAGAAACAATGTAGCGACAACAGCTGGTCCTGCTACCACAACAGCTACCCCAGCCACCACGGCAGCACCAGCAGCCACGACCAAAGCAGCAGCTAGAACTACAGCTGCTGGAGCAACCACCGCTAAACCTACCACTGCTGCAGGGTAAAATATAGACTCTTCTATATCTATCTAGAAGTTTCTAAAAACGAGTTCATTCGATGAAATCACAGTGACAATGTTTTAATTAATTGTATTCTTGTTTTTTTTTTTTGTATCCTATGAGCTTTTATTTCTCTACTATACTAAGCTTTATTTTCACATCGACTTATAGACAATTAATTAGCATTTCATGAAGTGACAGGGTTTAAGAATAATATTTTTAGCAATCTACTTTCAATAGAAACATATGTACTCTCACACTGTCTTGTTCCTTATCATGCTTGTTTATTAAGTGTCTTACGGTTACCATTGTTATTCAGTTTTTATAAAGATTTAAATTTAGGGCGCCTTCAAATTAGATGCTTGCAGAAGCACTGCAGTGGCGCCATGGCTGCGTCACTAGTAATTTTCTGCTAAAGGGGCGCGCGCGTGTCGCGACTGTGGCGCTGCAGCGGCGCTTCCAAGTATTGTATGAAATTTAGTAGTAACGCGGCTGTAGCGCCAGAAATCTATATGCGCGTCTAATTTGAAAACGCCCTTATACGTATTTTAAAACTAGTCCTAATGTTACTAATTTGTTTGTGAATTAGGAAATATAACTAATCACTTATAATAAAACAATATCAAAATATTACAACAATGTTTTATTTAGTTCCACAAGCTCACATATTGTGATTTCCATTATCGCAACAAACTAAAAGCCTATTAGAGCATGACTAACACCCCAGTTTCGGGTAAAAAGTACGAACGGACGAAGGAAATTACTGAATAGAACAGGTGATCGCATCCTTATCGAACAAATAAAAAAAAATTAGGAATTGCCGTCTTATTTATATTTTGTCGGCAATTTCCAATAAGGAATTGGATATTACTCCGCTCACGACTTCAAGGATTATTAAAGATCATTCAAGGAAAATTAGCACTTATAATTACGTATATTTTATCGTATTCTTCGCATCAGCAAACATTTTATACGAATAATGCGTTAGATCTTATTGTAGTATATTTATTTAGAATAGAATTGAGTATAATAGACATTTATTGCAACGCCACAACGCATAGATAAAAAATATATATATATTGAAAACACTTAGACGAACAAAATAAAATAAAAAGAATTAATAAACAAAATAAAAATACAAAAAAACAACAAAATAAAACAAAATAGACAAGAAGCAAAATATAACGACTACAAATTGTACTGATATTTGTGTCGTTTTGGCGCACGTAAAAGGATTCTTTCAGCTTATGCGATGTAAAGAATTGTGTGAAGTGAAGAAACTTAGTGTAATGGGTGTTTTTGAGTGTTGTGCAATAGAGCTCATGGAATATCATGTTACTGTTGTATGTATTTATAGAGTACCATGTAGAAGTAATATTCACATGTTTCTTGCACAGTTATATAAATCGTTTGACACCGTTTTAAAAAAATCTAAGGATAAAATTGTAATAGCAGGAGATTTTAATATTGACTTGATGAAAAAGGATAATACTGTTTTAGAATTTGAATGTATACTTTTAAATTTTAATTTCAAACTAGACATAAGACATCCAACACGATTTGTAAGTAATACGTGTATTGATAATTTTGCGCACAATGCAGGAGCAGAACAATTTGCAGAAGTAATTGATTTGGCATTAACTGATCATACAGCGCAACTACTAAAATTTCCGGTAAAGAAGTATGTGTTTTAAAATATTGGCGTATATATAGACGTGACTATTGTAATGTAAATATTGAAAAGTTTAAATATTGCCTAAAAAGTTTATCTTTAAATTATTTTATAACTTATGTTTTCCATTTAGATACATAAAAATTAAAACAAATTGTAATAATAAATGGATATCCAAAGGCATTAAGACCAGCAGTAGAAAAAAAAGGAGTTTGCTATGGAAATATAGAAACATGCCTAATCAACAAAATAAATCTATATATCATGCATACTCGAAGTTATTTAAAAAAACAATAAAATCTATGAAGCGGTTGTATTACACTCTTAAAATTAATTCTGCTACAAATAAATCAAAGGTTACATGGGAGTTAATAGATACATATAGGCAAAATGTACCCAGGGAATCAATTACACAAATAAAAGTAAACGACACTATTATTACGAATCCATCACTCATTGCAAATGCCTTTAACGACTTTTTTATTCACAAGACTCTACCAACTACAAAAAAATCAGCACACAATCAAAAAAATTTCGACAAAAACTGTTGCTCTATGTTTATGGCACCTTGCATACCATATGATATTGTAAAAATTATAAAATCACTTAAAAATACTAGAAGTGTTGGATATGACGAAATATGTGGTGGCTAGTGCAGTGAGGGTTTCATCGCTGCACTAGATTCCTTCGCGTTTGGATACCACTTTCCACTTAACATCAGGTGGAGTGGAGTCATTTGCCTGTCATGTATAAAAAAAAAAAAAAAAAAAATGTACAAAGGTTTTGAAGTCAGTTGCTGAAAAAATAAAGAATCAATTATGCTATATCCTAAATATGTGTATAAATCAAGGTATCTACCCGGATGACTTAAAAACAGTCATAGTAAAACCACTTTACAAAAAAGATGCTAGGGAAGTCATAAAGTACTATAGGCCCATATCATTGTTATCAGTCATATCAAAAATATTTGAAAAATACATAAGTTCACAATTACAAGTATTTTTAGAAAAATATAATATAATAGCATGTGAGCAAAAAGGTTTTCGACCAAAAAAGAATATAAACATGACTATATATGATTTTATGCAGGAAGTTATATCAAGTGTAGATGAAAGTACGCCAGTCTGCTCTATTTTTTGTGACATGACTCAAGCGTTTGATCATGTAGGGCACAAAATACTTTTAGGAAAATTAGAAACCTATGGTATATTCTTAAACTAATTTCATCGTATCTTAATAATCGAAAACAAATCACTGAAATCAGCAACATAAATATCCGTACCAAAACCGAATGTGTCCTTAGATCTTGTAGTAAAACAATTATGTACGGCGTTCCGCAAGGTAGCGTCTTGGGCCCATTGCTATTCATTTTGTACATAAATTATCTACCTAAAGTTGTACCGAATCACCATGTTTCTCTCTTTGCCGATGACAGTACAATAACAATTAAGTGTAAAAATAAAATTACTTATGAGCAAGACATTAACGAAGCAGTAGAGTCCATTATAACTTAGTTAAAAGAAAGTAACCCCAGTATTGATTTTGAAAAAACTAAAGTAATGCATTACAGTCAGCGACAGAATAATAATAACGTCAATGTTAGTTATGATAACATAAGTATAGGCCAAGTAACCGAGACTAGATTTTTTATTTTATAGATAATTGTAGATAATAAGTTGACATGGAAAACACATATTCAAAACCTATGTAAAAAATTAAGCATTTCTTCCTATGCCTTATATAGATTGGCTCATATAATTGACATTAACTCATTATTGACATCTTATTATGGTATAGTGACTTCACATTTAAGCTATGGGATTATTTTTTGGGGTAATTCTGCAGATCGGGATTTAGTATTTGGTATTTAAGCACAAAAGAAATGTATAAGAGCTATATTTAGCATTTCTCGCATGGACAGCTGTTTGCCCTATTTAAAAAAATATAATATACTAACGGTGCCATCATTGTATATTCTAGAATCAGTATTATTTGTCAAAACAAACCCTAATCTGTTCAACAAACTTATGGAAGTAAGACGTAGGAATAGAAGAGATAATGATGCAGTATCTAAGATGCCACATAAAACTGCATTTATGTGAAAAAGTGTGCTCTGTATGCTGCCAAGATTATATAATAGAGTCCCAAAATCTATCCGTGAATTACATGTAGATTTGTTTAAGAATAAATGTAAGCAGTATTTAATTGATAAATGTTTTTATAATATAAATGATTATATGAATACGAGATGGATTTAGGGCCCAAATATAATTGTTTTTATATCTAGTAAGATTACATAAGATTACAGATGTATTTGACTAATTTATGTTATTACTGACTTTCATTCATTTTTGACATGCGCATATTTTATGGAGTCTTAGAAATGCAAATTATGTAAGTTTGACATTAACATGATTTTTCGCTTTATTTTTGACATTGTTAATTTTTACTAATTTTTATGATATTTTTTCTTTGCATGTTTACTAGTTTTTGACAGTTTTTAATTATAATATTTTGTACATTATGCGACCACCACTAATTATATTTGTATGTTTCGACGAAACTGGTTGTAGTAGTACTGTTAATGTATTGAACTGATCTGATGAACTTATTGTACCTACTTCCACAAATAAATCGATCTTTATCTTATCTTTTATCTTTATGCCACAGCCATAATTGACTGTGGCACTGGTTTTCAATGAGCCCTGAATTTTTCGAATGTACTTACTTATTTTGCGGACTCAGCAACCCAAGGGGAGCAGAGGTCTTTTTCCATTTCGTTCCTTTATCGGTATTTGGGCAGACCAATCGGTCATCGACCACAAGTATGTTCCAGTTAGGCCTTTTTCTCTACCCTGTACGTCGTCACCCTTACGACGTGTCCAAGCTAACGGAGTCTTTAGTAGCAGTAGAGTTCCTTGTAAAAGAATTCATGTAGGCAATTACTGCCACCTTACCTATTTCTACCTCCAAACAATAACGTGAGGACTACTGCGTTCCGGCTTAGAAGAGTAACGGTGTTGGTGAAATTACAGGCGCATGGGACTCGTCAACTTAGGTCTTAGGGTGACGGGCGCAATGGCAGTGTCCCTAAGATCTTTGCGATTTAAAGTTCTGAGTGGCAATGCAACTGTTATGGATAGGCGTGTAGCTTACCACCAGGCGCACGACTTATTCGTCCCGTTACTTGGTAGTATAAAAAAATATTTTGAACTTTCTTTCGGACACTCCAGCTACCATCTTCCCTCTGTTGGTCCCAAAATCTTACGGAAGATGTGAAAATCCTATAACTCAAAAAAAAATTGTAACTTCTGCTCTATTCTTTTTTGTCTCATCGAATAATATTAAATTTTAGATACCACTACGATATACTCGTACATCAAATACAAACAGTTATGTACAAATTTTAGGATTTTTAATTACTTTTGTTTATGAGAGTTAAAAACAAGCAATTTTTAAACTTAAAAAAAAATCTCATGACGCACAATATAACATGTTTAAGGTATTTTGCCCACTCCTTTTTGACGTATTGGTCATATATAGGTAATAATACTATACTAGTAAATATGTAGTAAGTACCTACATTACCTGGGTATAACCAGTTCTCCTTCCACGAGGCATGACGGAATGCTCGTATTACCTTTACTGATAAAATAACATAAGCATATACTAGGAATTCAGGTACATAGGTACGCCGTAAAAATTGAAGTTATTTTTAAAGAATTTCATATTCAAAGGAAAGTATAAATTATTAATATGTCACATGAAAAAGTGTTTAACACAGTTGACCAAATTTAATAAAACAATAAGGGTTCTTTGTTATTTATACCGTATATAAGGACTAGATCGAAGTTGTCAGCAAACATCAGAAATGCGTGACACTTTTAAATTTAAAATCCCCACTCAATATTGAAGTCACAGTTGTTGAAGAAGGTTTAAAGGTACGCATCTAAATTTGAGTTCATCGCCAAAGAACAAAAATGCACCAGTCTCAGAGTAGTAGCCGTAAATGGCGATAAATTATTTTTACACAATATGAATTCCGCCAACAAAGGGGAGTAAAAAACTCAAATATGTTGAATGACAGGTATTAAATCAAAAGGACTTTGTCAACTGAATTAATCAAACATTAAGACTACTGACCCCTGTTTTTAGTTTGCGAGTTTTTCTTGGAAATGACGAATGTTCATTCCGAGGAGAAGAAGATAAACTTCACGTTTATTAGAGGAAGGAGAAAGAAGGGTACTAAGGCTCATACTGCGCACAAGGAAACGTCATCAGATTCAATGTATAAACACATTAGCGTCTTGGCAAGCGCCCATAGGTTGAAGCCTATTCTTTATGTATCTCGTACACATTTTATAACCTAAACTAATGAATATGTATTATCATCAACGCATGTGTACATCCTTCTGGTAAGTACAGGCCTCCTCTAAGTAATAGGGTTCAGGCCATAGTTCACCACGCTCCAGTGCAGACTCTAGCCTTCACATGGTTTGAAGACTTATTTGAACCAATTCCCAACTTCCTCGTTTCATGACGTTTTGCTTCAACGTTAAACAAGTGGTTTATTAACGAAATAAATAACAATTAAAAAGTGATATACAATACAATAATGATTGTTTTTAAAACATGTCACTTGTTAATTTTTATGCAATATTTCATGCACCATCGGACGAATGTAGGTAATTCAGTAGTTATTTTTGATTAGTCTATTTTATCATCATCAAAAAATCTCTTGTCATGTCGGAATTACGCAAATATATAATAGATTACAAATAATTTCAAAGTTCATTCTTAGTAAGATAATTAATTAAATTCCCTAGAAATATACTTATATGTACATGTTGTTGCCGTATCTAGCAAGCTGGCCTGTCTGCAACTATTTTTGATCGAGAGCCGAGGCCCATAACCTTTCAGTAAATTTATCCCCTCGCATTCAATGACTAACTCAACTTCGCTGAAAAGCATTGTATTTATAACCACTTAACTCAAGATTAGGTCATATCACTTGTATACTAAAGGGTTTTCCATCAAGGGCGGGTAAATTTTGACAGTGTATAGCAGCCATGTTGTTGACGCTGATTTGTCAAATTTGTTGTTTATTTTTCAGTCACTAAGGATAAATCATCATGGCAAATTACAGTGTCGAGCAACACGTGGAACTGCGCCTATTTTACGGTTTACGTGGTCGTCCTTCCCAGTCGAGTATTCAACGTTTGGTGCTCAAATTCGAGTGAACCGGTTCAGTGAACCATTAGCCAACACCCCTGCATCAACAAAACGCAAGATCTGCCGAAAACATCGCCGCTGTTCGTGAGAGTGTCCAGAGAAACCGAGGCAGTCTATTACGCGGGCATCGTTACCACAATAGAACACCCATTTTGAAAATAAATGTTTATCACTTGCACGTGTTGTTTGACGGTGTAACTTGCCATGAAGTACGTTGAAGATGATTCATAAAAAAAATTAGGAAATTTTACTAACATTTGTTCATGTTTTAAACAGAAATCGTATGTAGAGCAAAGTTATGTTAATTTAAATTTTATTTCTCATGAAGACCACTGTATTACCGATTTCATGAACCTATTTGACAACACGACAACAAATTGTTACACTATTTCTAAAAAAATACACTTATTTAGACCGTAAGGATGTTATACTATCATTTATAACAGACGCAGGTTTCGAAGTAGACAACTTCCATTTCAAAACAAACAACTCAACTGAAAAATATACATTATTGACGCACATCAAATAGTTATTATCTGTTTTTAACTCGCATCTTGTTATTCATCCTGATGAAGATGATTTTCGAAAAAAGCAAAACATCGATTGATTGCGATGATAAATAGCCGACAGGGGCTCTGGATTCAACGACCGGTTGATCGCTGCGTACGCGCCGGATGCAAGGACTTAATTAGTGCACCCGTTAATATGGATTGGAATGCTTCGTGTAAGTATCGAAAATAAGTAGGGATTAAAGTTTAGAGACCCGAGTGTCGGGGATTCTTGTATCTACAGGAGTAAATTCCAAATTTTTTTTTAGATGTACTTTTTTAAGTACTTGGCGATTATTTAGAATGAATTAAACTTAATTAAGAAGAGTGCATTACCGTGTGGCTGTGATTTTTTAAATTATTGCCTTCTCTATCAGTCATAAGGTGAGGGAAAATGTGTGGGCGAGACAGCACACTTCATCACACTTTTATGTTTCTAAAAACTAAACTTTTTAAAATAAAACAAAATATTCTTTGCCAAAATAAAACGTTTGCTAGAGATTTTCGAAATAATAATGGTTTTGAAGCCATGTAATTAAGTAACTGTATATATTCATTCCAAAATTAATTAATAAATTCCAAAGTGAATTATGAATTATTTTCAAAACGAGACTTAAAGAGCATTATTTATGCACTATTCCAAAATTTCTCAGTTATTATATTATGAAAATATATTTATATAGTTTAATTTAATGTCACTGTCATGATAATGTTTTCCTTATATCATTTTTGTTTTGTTGTGTACGTAAGCCCGTTTATTTTAGTTATTGTGTACTGTACTTAAGTCTGCAGGAAGAAATTTCTTTAAGATTTCTTAAGCAGAACTTTGTGTTTGTGTTTTACTTTTGTTAAATGTGAATTGTATGTAAGATACATATATGCAATAAATGATTATATTATATTCTAAGGAAACTGACGAAGAATTAACATAGATATTACTTCCAAATTGGGTTTATAAAATTGTCTTGCGTTTAATCATTTGATATACAAATTAAGATAAGTTCGGATCGTAACGTCCTAATAGTGCCTAATAGTTGAAATTATTTTTTATGAACAGCTCCTTGTGAAAGAGTTCGTCCAGTGAAGTATTGCCATCTTGTCTATTTTTACCACCAAGTAATAATATGAGCATTACTGCGCTCCGGTTTCAAAGGGTGCTGGTGAAATTACAAGCACATGGGACTTATATGTCAAAGTGACGGGCGCAGTGGCTGTACCACTAAGATCTTTGCGATTTAAAGCTCTAAGTGGCACTGCAACTGTTATGGACAGGCGTGTCGCTTACCACTAGGCTTCTCACGACTTCTTCGTCCCGTCACTTGGTACTATAATAATCTCAGTACAGAGTACTAAAAAAACCGACCTCAAAGTTCAAGGAATTACATTAATTTGCCAAGTTTTATTGAAATCGGTTACCGGAAAGTGCGGAATACCGGATTCATCCCCTAGTTTGCCACCTAAGGGTGGAATATTAATATTATCAAACAATGTGCAATATTTTCTTCAAATTTAAATGTGACCAGTACTGAGGTACCCTCTTTCCAACAAAAAAGAATCATCAAAATCGGTCCACAAACGCGTGACAAACATACTACAAAAAAAAGACATACAGCTGAATTGAGAACATCCTCGTTTTATTCAAGTCGGTCAAAAAAAGAACAGAAGTATTTCAAGTACATTGAACGTACACTATTGTGGACTACTTGGATGATACCGAAATATCTTTAAGACTGTATCTTGTACCACCATAAAGAGCATAAAAAACATCGGGTTGCAAACAAGCTGAGTAAGCTTTACGATATGAGTAGTCTTATATATTTCTACTCTTTTAACTTTTTCAGATATAAAAGCTTGCTGTGATGTGACGTGTTATAGGTACCTATAGTTTAGCGCGATACCAAGGCCATAAGGTCACATTGGGGATTGCCCAGTCGTTGCACTATTGAAAGATTTGGGCTTTTATACAGAGCCGGATGTGATTGACAAAGTAATATGTATATTGATAAACATGTGCTGCCATCAGTACTAAGTATTCTGATAATAGCTCTATTTATGGTCTATTGTACTTACTCCATAATTATATCTTTGAGAAGGGAAACTACTCCTGTGCTTAATGCAAAATTTAGTATGTCCATATGAATAATCATTTTATCAAACTGCAACAAATGAAATTATATCCAACAAAATTGCTGTGTTCAATATGAAACCCACAATTTTCTGTCATTGCTCCAAAACGTTAACAATCTGCGTGCAGATAAACACGTGTGCAATATAAACAAACAATTGACAGCCGACGAAATTGAGGAGCTAATGACAACAATCGTTGCAATAACGACCGAGTAGCAGGAAGCCGCCGCTTCACTTTTTAATTAGGAAACCGGCTCGGTAAAAGCAACCTTCCGTCATCGGTATTCCAACAGGAAAGCATCATCGATGTGTATTAATGAAGCTGAGACACGAATCGCCTTGGCAACGATGCGTACGCGCTCACCACGATGCCAGTCTTGCCGCGTATTTCAAACGAAACGCTCGTGAGCATCTGTCAAAGTTTTAATTTATTTCCTGTCAAATCAAAAAGGTCAATGACACAAGATTGGGATCCGAAACGCAAGTTCTTACGATTTTAATTGAATTCGAAAATAGAATTTGAACGTTGATGGAATTTAATTGAGGTGATTACGGTTATGTTTTGTTTTCATTACGTGCAGTTTAATGTTACAGTCTTTATATAGTGAGTGTTTGTAAACACCATTAAAATTACGAGTTCTCTTAAATAGTATTATATATAAGTTTCATTATTAGACATTAACGGGATACCTAAAATGGTTATTTTAATAATATTACAGCATCTTTATATGCTAGTGTCATATTTTAGAACTTAGGTACTATTGTAAGGTTCCTAATATTTTTTTATGAACAAAGTCGCTACTCTATATCATTACCTTTATTCATGTATCTAGAGTTTAAAGAAAGTGAACGCAAGTATAAAGAGATGAAAAATGGTAGAAAATAAATTATGCTTTAATTACAACTCTCTAAAAGTCTCTATATTTTTGATCCAATATCCTCGTAAATAAAATAGGTACAGTTTTTAAAATGTTACCAATATTTTAAAAACTGTACCTAGTGTTGTTTAAAAGATTTTTTTATTGAACGTCTATTTTTTTCTATATGAACAATAGTTTGTATTTTTTTAGTTCTATTGTTTTATTTTGTATAAATCATTATAATATATATTAGTGATGGTCATAAGTATTATATCCAACCAATTTAGAACAATTCATTTCCTAAGTTAGTCCTATGCAAACCGTTGTATTTTCGACATCATATTTTAAATTCTAATACTGCGACATTTATATTCATATTTATACGAAACAAATTATTCTATTGTATTAATAATTTAAAAAATCAAAATTCACAACATTGCTACGTGAATGATAAATTTCTTACGTTTCTAGATATGTCATTGATAATTTAAACTCATTGATATTTTTGTTGATATTAAAGATTAAGTGTACATACATAGGGATTACACAAAATAATATAATTCACACAATAATAAACAAAGAATGTTTGCTTTTCTTTGACGTAAAAGAAATAATCAATTTTTATTTGTATTAAGATAAACACGACGAATAAAACCCAGTTGACTATTTACAGGATAATGAATAAGGTTCAGTGAGTGATTGCCAATGACAAAAATGAGAATCAAGATGCAAGTGCAACTATTCATAGTGCTAATGGTGGTGCTCATGCCAGTGCTCTGCATCACGAAGAAGCTTGCGAGGTTCCAGGGCGATCCATTGTCTAAGATTCGATGCGATCTTATGTGCTGGGATGTTGTGAAGGATGTACGACCACAGGTAAGACCTAATACCATAACACTTCTATTTAGTAGCAGCAAAACTCCTTGTGAAAGAGTTCGTCCAAGGAAGTACTGCCATCGTACCTATTAAACGTAACTTAAAATTTAAGTAAGGATATCACAAATCTTTCTACTGAACGAGCTATTGAGATTTCATGTGTGGAAAGGTTATGCTGACTCAATTACTGTCCTATTTCGGTAGGAATCATATTTTTCATAGTGAACAATACGGGTTTACTAGTGATAGATCGACTAGCGATGCGGGGTAGCGTTACTAAAACACATCTTTGATGCTTGGGAAATGTCCCAGAACGCTATTGGTGTTTTCTGTGACCTCCCAAAGGCATTTGATTGCGTTGATCATATTACTCTTATTAGGAAGCTGGAACATTACGGTGTAAATGGCAAGGCGTCGAAACTTGTCTCGTCATATCTCAACGGTAGAATTCAGAAAGTAGACATAAATGGAGTGACTTCTTTGGGTTCTCTGGTAAAAATGGGTGTTCCGCAGGGCTCAATACTTGGACCTTTCTTATTTCTGATTTATATTAATGATCTGCCATTCTTTGTTAAGGACCATTGCGAAATAGTGTTGTTTGCTGATAACACATCCTTGATTTTTAAAACAGACAGACATGACATTAACTATGATCATATTAATGATACCCTCTCTAAAGTAGTTTATTGCTTTAATGCCAAGAAGACAGAATGTGTTAAATTTGAATTACCTAACGTAAAATCGACTAGTCCAAGCATAGAAATAAACGGAGAAAAGTTAGACCTTGTTAATAAAGCAGTCTTCTTGGGAGTGACCTTAGATAGTAAACTTCAATGGTTTCCACATATATCTTTCCTGGCCAGCAGATTAAGCTCCGCTGCATACGCAGTCCGCAGAATTCGTGAGCTTACCGATGTTAGTACTGCTAGACTAGTTTACTTTAGTTACTTCCATATTATAATGTCCTACGGGATTCTCATGTGGGGTAAAGCGGCAGATATTCAAACCATATTTGTATTGCAAAAACGAGCGATTTGTTGGCGGCAGAAATAGGCAAGGTGGCACTACTTCCCTGGACGAACTCTTTCACAAGGAGCTCTACAGCTACTAAAGGCGACTTTATGTTGGAAAGCGGGTACCCCAGCAGTGGTCCCATTTAAATTTCCTCTAAGAGTAAGAAATTAGGGGATGACTCCAGTTTATTGGATTTCACCTACTTTCCATTCATCGATTTCAATAAAACTTGGCAAATAGATGTAATTCCACAAACTTTTGAGGTCAGTTTTTTTGACCTTACATTCACTCAGATGTCTAATGTGACGTTCCTTCACCGTCAGTACTTATTTACTACTTGATTAGCAAACAAGCCTTTTGGTAAAATTCAATTACTTGGGAGAGTTATGTCTTCATTTTTCAGCGTTGCAGCGATACCTAATCGATGTGTAAACAGCGCCTTTCTCGCTTGTTCGTCTCAATTTTTATGTTACTTATTTGTCAATTAGTTCAATGAGCTTTATTCATTTGTTTTCAGTTTGGCAAAGAAGTGACGTATATTTTTTTTTATATATGAAATTTATTGACTGTCACGATATTTTACTACCATGATAGTCAATTCTTTTTGTGAAATTACTCTACTACTTACTTATAATTATCAATACAAGATCGAACACGGAGAAAATTCATTCGATCCGGCTAGATTCGAACCAGCATCTTCAGCATACCAGGCCGACGCTTTCCCACCTAAGCTACGGAACAAACCAGCAGACTCAGCGAATTTTTCTATATGCTGTTGCAGAGCTTTGCTTTTTGGTTTTTTTAACGACTTTTTGCCGTAGCGCCATCTGTGAGACATCTATGAAAGGTTTATTTATTTATTCATTTGGAACACCAACAGACTACACAGAAAAAATAAGATGAAAAGACAACATTGGTAAGGCACAGTTCTTATGTGTAAGCCAATTACAATCCACATCACTCAATATACTCGGTATATACCCAGATACAAAAATAACAATAAAATAAAAATAAAAACAACTTCAAATATTAATAATCCAATTATTCACTAATGTACTAAAATTTAAGGAAAATAATTGATTATAAGATCGGAAAAAATAATTGATTGACGTAAATATGACAGTGCAATTGTATTAACTAAATATTTTGTGAACAATAAGAGAAATAATTATAATCAATTATTATTATTACATGCTGTAGGAACACGCAATTTACATTTCAATTTATAGAAATAATCATTAAAAATGTGTCGAATTGCAATTGCAATTATTAGTTGTATTATAAGAACGACACATTCTACAGAAAGGCGAATTCAGAAGTATATGTGTACGACAAGGTAAGACGTTGGTTTTGATTTTTTTAATTTAGTTTCGATTACTATGAGCATTCCGCTGCCTGCCGATGATATGCAGTCCTCACAGTATATTCCCTTGACTATACAATACTCACATCCTCTCTACATTATTGCTGAGTCAACAAGTTGTGCTACCATTCAGCAAATATTGGGCTTTTCACCCTTAGCTAAAGCAAGATGGTTTAAGAATATACCAGGTAAATAGTAATTAGGCACGATTTTGTCAAAGCTGTGCGTGGCTTGGGTCTTACCCAAAACAAAAAAAAGGTTTTAAATAAGAATGTATAAGGAACAAATTTAATGAATATAGTTTACCAAAAAGAATTGATACTAATACTTCAGAGTAAAAAGTCACCAAATACTTAATTCAAGAATGGCAACGTTAGACAAAACGTCAAATAATCTTGTAATAATCTTTTGATACTGTTTTAGTAACGACTTTATGACAACAGGAACATGTTTCTTCAACTCTAGTTAATAGATGTAAGGTACTAAATTGTACAATGATATAAAGTTTACTATGTATTAAAGTTTAATATGTATGTTTAAATGAATAGATAGCGTACACACTCATAGTTTTGCACTAGGGAAACCCTATAGCGTGGGTGCAATGGATACACACATAGAAATCCACAAATTACACCCAAAACTCACGAGAGAAATATACGTAGGCCATAGTAATTCTCCCAAGAAATAGCTACATAGCAATAAAGCCTATTTGTTGCACATTAACTTACTATGTTTATACTTAAGTTACTGTTCTATGTTGCCACTATAATTTTATGTGCAATAAGTAATAAATAATATTTCATTCATTCATTTAATTTACTTTCAATTAATGTACAAAATACGATTCAAAGGTAAATTTTTTTATTAAAGTTTGCGTTCTGGGGCGTTGTGCCTCAAAAGTAGGCAACAAACCTTTGGATCGCTAAACATACTTCGACGTAAAAATTGTCGAAATAGATAAATTGTTTATTTACTACAAACGTGGTACAAAATTGCAAGAAAAATACTGATAAAATAGGTGACTCTATAAATCGATATCACCGAATGAACACTACGCCAACTTTATTTTTTGGTCATTTTCTGTTTATTTATTTACTAATAATAATAATAATTATTATTATTATTTATTTATTTAAGATCATTGATCCACTTTGTTAGTGACAATCAAAAACTTAGGACTATGTTAGTAAATTACACTTAATGAAATAATTAAAATAGAAACACTTAAAAATATATAATACAAATGTACAATAGGTACCTACGCGTAATTAGAATTCATGTCACCAGCCTTTCTTGGTGACATGAATTCTGGTCTAGTGGCACAGTAGCGGACACGCTACATCCTCCGATATGGTGTTCAGAAGGCTGTTACCGCTGCCACGCATCCTGCTCATGGTCGACGAAATGCGTTTCCGAACTACTGCGTCAAAACCGTCGGTACGCGCTTCCGCAAACATGCCGGACGCACTACAGAATGGGGGCAGCCGCAACAGCATTCTGAAGGTGTTATTATACTGGACCTTCAGGGCATTGAAGGATTTCTGCGTATAATTAACCCACAGGCCGCAGGTGTACTTTGTCTGGCAGTAGGCCTTAAAAAGAGTCAATTTGACCTCATTAGTACACCTAATGTTTTGCTCCCCGAATTTTGTGAAAAAAGGCACAAAAAACAAAATTCGAAAAAACCAAAGAACCTAATTTTGTAAAAAAAAAAAAAAAAAATTATTTGGCGTAGTGTTCACAGCCATATTTATTTACTAATATTATGCTACGAGAATTTTGTGAAAAAAAATAATGAAACAAAGGTCGAAAAAAAAACAAAAAAAACGAATTTTGTGAAAAAAGTAAACAAAATAAAAACAGAACAGGTTAAAAAATGAAGTTGGCGTAGTTGGAAGTATCGAAAAAAAAAGAAGAAAAAACAAAATAAAAACAGAACAGGTTAAAAAATGAAGTGGCGTAGTTGGAGGTATCAAAATGACCCATGACACTGAACAGTTTCCCTATAGAATCTAATATTATATAATTTGTAAAAAGACTATCAATGGTCCGAAAATATTATTGATACAAAGATTAACACAAAAAATTATTAAACCTGACGTATTCGAACCAGCGGCTACCACACCCGTACCACCGTTCTAGCTATCTACAGACCGAGTCAACACCTTATGAATTTCTCTATGCACTGTGTTCTGTACAGATCTTTGTTTAAACGGCTTTTTTTGCCGTCAACGCCACCTGTGAGCTTTTCTCACAAAAAATATAGGAATATTATGGCAGTAACCATCACGATATTCAAAAGCTGAGCTAATCAGACTATTGCAATATTTATTATATTGCAATAGTCTGATTAGCTCAGCTTTTGTAGGGGAAGTAAAAAATCTTTACTGCAAATCGAATATAGGATTTATTGCTAAAGTTTCTCGGACAAAACCGCTCTATATAATTTTACCCGTATGTTTTTTATTCCACGAACCTAAAAAACCTGACAAGTAGGATTTTAAAGTTTAGTTACAAAACACAAACATTAAAAACCGAATTTAAAAAAAAATAACCTTTATTATAATTATTATGACTCATATCATCAAGTGAGGAAAGCCGAGATCACGAATGCTCGTATTTCTACTTTTACACAAAGAAAAAACTAATTATTAATTTATCATATCAAAGTTCATAGGCGCACTGTCATAATTGATTACTTACTTAAATATATTAAATAATAACATATAATATATTTTTTTATTAGATACCAATTGACGGGTTGAGCAAGTCGTGCGCCTAGTTACAGCGACACGCCAGTCCATAGCAGTTCCAGTTGAACTGAGGGGCAGTGCCACTGCGTTCGTCACCCTGAGTCACAAATCGGCAAGTCCCATGCCCGCACCTGCAATTTCACCAGCACCTTTTACCCTTCAAAACCGGAACTCAGTAATACTCACGTCACTGCTATGCGGCAGAAATAGTTAAGGTGTCAATATTTCCCTAGACGAACTCTTTCACAAGGAGCTTTACTGCTATTATAAGTAATGTTTATCAGTGTAACCTACCTCTAAAGTCATTGGTTATTTTTATCACCTAATACCATCGACGTGACAAAGATATCCAATAAAATTTATGTACATAATTACGTAACTGATTTATTCTTGGACGTATTGGATTATGTAACTTTGTGCCATTTTATTCCATTTCAATAGCTCTTTACTTACTTACTTTCTAAACCTCTAATACCTGCAACCACAGAATGCGTAACACTCGAATGTTTGTATGTTGCCACCATCTTAATAAAAATATGACTATGGTATGGTACGATGTAACTAACTAGTGACCCCAACTCGACATTTAAGCACCTATTATGCAGGGTGATGTATGATGAACCGTACACTTGGTATATTACAACCACATGTGATCATACGTCAAAAGCAATTTCATCACATGAAGATCATAAATATAATACTAACTACATGAAAAAAATATATATCTGTGAAATTTATAATTCATAAAAAGGCAAGCATAAAAAAGTTATCGACTACTTTCATGAGTAAAGTCTAAAAGCCTCTCTCATGAAAGTTGCGAAATATGTTGCGCATTTGTAAGTGTCTATGAATTAGAACATTTAACTATACATTTACGGATGAATCCGTAGAGCCCACAGAACTATTGAATCATTATCTGAATAGTTAAGTAGTTAGTGAGAATTTAGTCACAGTTACTATTTCACTCTGGCATGGCAATATTCAAAGACTAACATTACCATTTGGTGATTTTATAACTGCAGTGTAACCGATTCAGAAATAAAACATACGGCTGTTAAAAGTTTGGCAGTACAGAAGGAAAGACTGAGTAACAAGGCCATTAAGTTATCTTTCGCCATCTTTGAGACTAAACTACTGCGCGCATATAAATTTATGAAGTAAACTACAACCAGCACAAAAATTAAAAGTTCTAATGAACAAAAAATATAACAGTATAGAATTGTTTGGAACACAAATTAAGGAACAGAAAGGGCCTGTACAGTTATGAATCACGAGTTTAAAGGAACCTTTATGAAACTATTTACAACGAAGGAACACTAATTGTGACTAATGGAACCAACTTGAACTGTAGCCGGGCTGTGAGTGAACTCATTTAAATCTGAACTTTCTTTGAACTGCTTTTAAAAACTTTAATTAACATTTAACAGCTGGTCGGGGAATTCGTTTTGATTAAAAGATGACATTTTTCTTAGAACTGAAGTTAGGAGAGTACAGCTGTGCATCAGGAACGTATCTTAATATAGTAGCAGTAGAGCTCCTTGTGAAAGACTTTATTCAGGGAAGTACTGCCACTTTATCTATTTCTGCTGCCAAGCAGTAATGTGATCATTACTGCGTTCCGATTTTGAAGGGTAAGGTTGCTGGTGAAATTACAGGCACATGGGAATTTGAACTTATGTCTCAGGGTGACGGGTGCTGTAGGAGTGCCACTCAGATCTTTGCGATTTATAGCTCTAAGCGGCACTGCAACGTTATGGACAGGTTGTAAATCCCGTCATTTTATATAAAAAAAAAAATTGTATTACATGCTGAAACACAGCTATTCTTTGCTCCATCTGTACAGATAATAGCCATTCACTAGACTGCAATGCTTTTTGTTTAAACTACTTTATTTACTTGAAATGTATTAACTTATTATAAGAATGTTTTATAAATACTATAATATTAAGCAGCTAATTAGGTACTTATTACAATAAATCATAAATTACATTGTCTAGGATTAGATTACTTGTACCGATATGATAAGTTACTTAGAAGGAACTCCCTAGTCTGACGTCAAACCTTTTAAATCTCATTTTATGAATTATTTTTGTTTATAATACTAAGTGACGGGATGAACAAGTCGTGCGACTGGTGATAAACGACGCGCCTGTTTAAGAGACACTGCTATTGCTTCCGTCACCTCCTGACATAAGTTGACAAGTCCCATGTGCCTGGAATTTTACCAGCGCCGTTTACCCTTCAAAACTGGAATGCAGTAATGCTTACATTACTACTTGACGGTAAAAATAGGTAAGATGGCGGTATTTGCCTGGACGAACTTTATCACAAGGAGCCCTACGGCTAATTCGAAAAAAATGACTTTATAATGTAAAATGTTGAATGATGACTTCATACTGCAAAGTGTGAAAACCAGATATCAAACCCTGCTATCCAAGCATTTACTCCTAATTAATTTTATAAGTTTCATTCTCTAGTTCTGAAGAAAATAACGGAATTGCCAGTAGATTCACTTTACACTTGGTTGGGACAAAAATTTAAATTCTGTAACGTTCGGTTCTGTTTCATACACATAATATATGTATACGTTCACAATACAAAATAAAATTATACCTTTTTGTTACTTATTGTAGAACAGGCTATAAAACTGAAATCATTGTATGTCGCTTAAAGCATTCACGTAGAACCTGTCAGATATTTAAAAAGCTTTGTCTACCGAAATAAAGAGATCGTCGATGAATAATTCTCAAATTGAGGTAGGTATTTCCCATAGATATATGAAAAAAGTCGCAGCAAACATTGACATCTCTTCGGTACAATAAACAACAAAAATAATTTAAAAAATACCTAGACTTGAAGACGATGGTTAAACAATAAGAAATAATAATATAGCTAGGTAGTCTATTATTTCTATCTATATTGTTTATCGTGTAGTAAAAGTTTTAAAGGTTAATTTTTTTAAGTTTGTTTTTTGTTTTTTTAACTCGTATACGCCTGTTAATAAATAAAATTAACTATTGGACATGAAAACCATTTGTTAATGGTAATAAAACGAATCTATATTACGGTTCTTAACCGTTTAAAAATTAAATATGTTCAATGTAGTGAGTCGATGATTACGCCAATAGAGAAATGCAAGTAATTGCTTCGTATTGTTTGATTATCGATGATGTAATTACCTATGTATACATACAGCGTGGTCAGAGCATATCCGCGTTCGTCAACCGGAATATGTGAACGCTACAAAGTTTATTATACCTAGAGTACTTCTACCATGAGCTTACGGTATTGACAATCGCGACTGCGTAGTATATAATGTGTGACAATTCTGTATATATTAAAAACCAAATTTCCTATACAAATATTTTAACAGCAAGGCAGTCCTACATATAACGTTCGTAAACCACATTTGTAAGTTTTAGCTTCAGTAAAGGTTCATTCATTAGTAAATAAAAAGTAATAATAATTATAAAAAAAAATATTCAATACATAATAATACAGGGCCATTTTTAATTAGCCTAAATCACTGGCCCCATCCCATCTCCAGCACATCAGCAAGAGGGCTGGTTCCGCAGCTGAGCTGGCGGAAAGAGTAAATACTAATAAGTACCAGGACCTTGGCTCTGACTACCTGTTAAAAAAATTAATAGACTGTCTAGGAAACCCAAGAGCCGGCAGCTACCTCGCCCAACGCATTAACATAGCAATACAAAGGGGGAACGCTGCCAGCATCTTTTATTTTGACCCAATTTTATTCATATAATTTAATTCTAGTTTTACTTTCTAGTATTTAAGCTATTATTGTACCAATGTGTTATAAGTTATTGTCTAATAAAAAATGTAGTAGCCTGAATCTATCCTATATTCCTATCTTGAATGTTTGACGCAATTTTATGTGGCAAGTGATAAAATGTTTGTCACAATATTTGAAAGTCATTATGACGAATAAAAGTTGTTTTGATTTTAGGAATCTTATCTTACCTAAGACTATTCCTTTATTTTTTTCCATCCTCTAAGTATCTTACTGATAACTGACATCTTTCTTTTAGTCCACAGACTACATATTCTTTATCCGTGTTTTAGTAATTTTAAATAACGAACTAACATCTTCCTGTTTACAATGGTGTAATAAGGTCCTTTGTTAATTTTTAGATTTTTTATAATTTCAGTGCCGCACACAATGCAAATTTCAACAGCAAAAACCTGGCACTTGCCCAATGCCGGACAACTCAAGATGGGCTAATGCATGCGTGGAGGCTTGCAATCTGGATGGGCAGTGCGATGGCACTCAGAAATGCTGTAAACTGCGATGTGGCTCTTCTTGCAGCGAACCAGTTGATTTGCTTACGCTTTCGGGTGAGTTTTCTTTCTATTTTATATGCTAATGTTAGATGGAAAATTTACATTTTGAAAAGGTATACCACTTCTTTCAAATTCTTACTGAACGCCGACGTCTGTAGCATAAACGTAAACTCAGTTCTCGGTGGTACGTATTTCTCAAAACTGTAAGTATCTTACAAAATATTTTACTTTTTTGTCAAAGTATGTGACAATGGTGACAACCTTTCGTCATCCCACATTTGTATGACACTCTTTACTGATTCCTGGCAACTTACTTTCAAATTTTGAATCGTTCTCGAGTTCCTTTTTCCTTCATTATTCTTACTTGGTTCGTTCCGTCATAGCTCTCATCAAAATTCTCAAAACGAGAAGACGTGCTCATAAATCATTACCCTCATTTAATTCGAAACTTCACGTGATTTCCTGTTAAATCATAGATATACAGGCCTTTTTGGAGTGAAAATTATCTGGATTGTATTTAATATACATCTCGCACTTGACAACTTGAGTTGTTATGTGCGATTTAAGTTTTATTATTTTATTGTTACGGCTTTACATTTCTACTTTTAAATTAAATGGGGACGAGCCTTTCCTTTCCTTCCGCTAAGGCTAGGCTACAAGGAGATTCTGACTTACAAAACTAAATTGTGTATTTCACAGGCCTCCCAGCTCTACCAGTAATAGAAGAACCTAAAGAAAAACGTCGGTCTGTTATTATTAAATGGTCAGACGGCGTCGGCGATGCCGCAAGGGCTGTGCCAGGTAGAGTCCTGTATCTCCTCGAAGAACAACATCATCTCGGCCCCAAATATGAGGAAGCAAGGCTTGGAACGTGGAACTTGCTACTACGTACGAATAAGTGAGTAGAACAAACTGTCTCTACATACTGTAGATTTTAAAACTCTTGGATATTCACTTAACTATTGTCACTAGCTACATGTTTCTTAGACAAAAAGGTCCGACAACAACAGCTGAATATTATAGATAATAGCTGAAATATATTCAGCTGTTGTTATCATAAGGACGATCACACCTTCTTGTTAGGTACACCTTGTAGATGGAGTTATTATATGAATTAGTCAGTTAGTGTACTTATGGTGTTTCTTAAGGGTTTCATATACTTATTTAAACAACATTAAATTCATAATAACAAAGGCCAGATTCGTGTCTCAAAATTTCTTCTGGAAGGCTAATCTATTAAGTTTTCTGACTTACTTATAATAGATACATTTGCTTATTTTTCTGGACTAATGCAAATTCAAAATATCTTTATTTTATAAGTTAGTAAATTACACTTGGAATTAAAATCAATGAAATAGGCACTAATTCGTAACGCAAGTTCGCCTGAGAAGAATAAGTAAGATATGACTTCTTCAGCAAGCTTATAAACGAAATACAACACGTTAAGTAAGACCCTCTGTGGACTGCTCTTTGATGAATATGTATGTCATAGGTAGAAATAATAAGAACCAAACGGATCACTCCCAATGGACTTTTGGCGTCCAAACTACGAAGCTGTATAATAAATCTTAAGTATATAAAAGTGTATAAAGTTGTTTTTTTTACATTAGTTTTAAATCACGTAAACAGTAAACTTTTAACATCAACAAGAATCTTATAGGCAATTTGTTAGTGATCATACTAGTACTACATACTAGGTCAGAATGACGTCATTCTGATATGACCCATAAGAATTGTTTACATTGGCGGTCATATTTAGTCAGCATTAACATATACATAAATATCCCTAGACTTCATATTCTAATGTACTTTTTAATAAATTTTTAAAATACAAATCGGCCCTCCTTGTCACAAATAACACATTTGTATTTTGGTCACTTTGGAAATATTGGCGCTTCAAGGTTTTTTGTTTGAAAAATGTCAGTAACGTTAGTTTTGCTTAACAATAAAATAAACTAAATAAGATATTAAAAAACCGATTACAGGTTGTAGATCTCGATTTCCTGATTCCAGATACGTTAATAACTAAATTTCAGCGAAGGACAAAAATAGTGAGATAGTAGGTAGTAACAATAAGTCATTATTTCTTGTGTTACGTATGAATAAAGTTAAACATTTTCTCGTTCAACCGTTAACGATTGTTAGTTTAGTTAGTTAGAATTAGCACGCGATTGTGAATGTCCAAGCGACTTTCACTTACAAATATAAAAAAATACATAAAAAAACAAAGTAAAACATACGTACATAGTTTATTACATTGCTTAAAAAAAATTTTTCTTGTGTCGTTTTTATAAGAACAAAAGTATCTCTCCGCAACCTGCTAAAACCTGGACGCTGGTACCGATTCCGAGTGGCTGCAGTAAGTGCTGCTGGCACTCGAGGGTTCTCGGAGCCTAGCGCTCCGTTCACTCCAAGGAGAGGACCTAGGCCGCCATCGCCTCCGAAGAAATTAAGGGTTCGACCGATTAGATCCGAGAATGGTAAGGAAACTTTGACTTTTCATCCTTTTTATGATATGAAGTAGTGGGACTGTAGCGGACTGTATTAATGGGTTCGGGTGAGTGTCAACAAAGTGTGAGCAAGACCAAAACAAATGTACTTACAGTTTATTAATTATTAATAAACACGTACAACTATCAAAGCAAAACGGATAAACAATAGTGAATGAAGAAAAGGCGCTAAAAACAATCACATTTAAATTTAGAATTTCAATATGAAACTAAAACTTAGAGAGACTATAAAATTTATACGAAAGAGATTTGTAGACGAACGAGTATATTAATTAAAATTGAATTAAATTATTCCGAATCCTATTGATCTGCAGAAGTTTTAGACCAAACTAATTGTTTAGGTAAATAGTTTCAACGTTAAAAATATCAATATTTTTCTAATGTCACTGCCACTAATAAAAAATCATTATGTTTAAATAATATTAGTATCAGCTTCTTATGTGACAGTATTAAGGCGCTCTCTATCTATTACTATTTTTAAGTTCATTTTGTATGGTAGCACGTTGTGACTTTGTTCACAGTAAAGAATTTGTATAGACCTAAGGGTGTAGTCACACATGGTACAGTATGACTGCACTGTTATTTTGCAAAAAATCAAAATGCAGCTTGTGCGACTGCGCAATGGCTATTGCGAAATTATGTAGATTCAATTACGTTCATGTCGAATTACAAATTACAACTATATTATCATTATCATCTTTATTATCAAATGTCATACACACTACACAGTTGCTGCTCTTTATTCATGAATGTATAACTGATTAGCGCGAATACTTAGGGTGGTTACACTCGGCAACTTTTAGTAGTGATGCATCGCGCGTTCGTAAAACGCACGATTGCATCGCAACACTTGTGATTTATAAGCAATTGCAACGATGCAAACGCGCGACTGCATCGATACAAACGCGCGATTGCATCGACGCAAACGCGCGATTCTATGGATGCAATCGGGCGATTGTATCGTTGCAATTGTACGCTTGCTTGCGCTACTTAAAATCACGCGCGTGTTTATAGGTAGACATTTAAGGACTGCATCGATATTGCATCGCGTTTGCATCGCTTCTAAAAGTCCCGTGTGTAACCGCTCTTACTATTATAATAACTAATTAAACAATTCTAGGTACAGTAACAGTAAGACTCGAATGGCGTGAACCACGATCTGACTTGCCAGTAATGCGATATAAAGTATTTTGGAGCCGGAGAGTTCAAGGGCTTGGAGGCGAGCTGGATTCCGTGTTGGTCAACCACCAATCAGTTTCTAAGGTAAATACAATAGCAGCAAAGATTGTTAGCTATGCATACTAGTACCCCGTATAATAAATCATTAGTACACATTGACTTATTACAAATACCGTCAGGAACCAAAAAAACACATTGTTTGATAACTCCAGCGAGTTTTAAATATCAACATCAGTGGAATACCAAAAATTATAATACTATATACTAGTACAATACATATAGCCAATCTCATACAAAGAAATGTCGCACTCGTAAATCCGCTTATCCGGACGCTTATGTTCATTAATACAAGTAGATGGCTAATAGATGGTACCAAGTAAACCCTCGAAACTCCGTAATAATAATCAAAAAGGCTCATGTTCAGGTCACGATTATATACATAATAATTTATAATAAAGTCGCAAAGAAGCTGAGTCAGTTACTTTTAATATTTTAAATAAAAAGTTAGTGTTAAAACGTTACTTACTTTCGAGAATAAATTCAAAGAACTGCCATCTATACAATTATTTGCAAACTAACAAATCAAAAAGAATACTTACCATTGAGAAAGCTTCGGTTTGTTGTAATATTTTCAACGACTATTAAATGTTTTCACGAATTTGTGTAATTGTAAATGTTTTTTAATTTGAAATAATTTTGCGTTTATTTTTTTATATTTTATACTTCTTATTTACCATGACAGCTCAAATTTTCGAGATTCAACACTTCTTTTATCCAAGTTTTATCGATAATAATATATGTGTATGTTGTTGATATCCCATGGTAATACTATCATAACAATTTCAGGAGAAAAAATTCATTGAAATAAAGGATTTGCAACCAAGTTCCTTGTATTTCTTCCAAGTTCAAACAATAAGCCAATTTGGGGTGGGAAAACTTCGCAGTGAAAAATCTGCTATCTTCTTCAACACCACGAAATCTAATGGTAGGTAACTAATAACGTAATTATATTAATATACAGATTGTTGAAATTGACAAATTAAATCTGAAGGAAGTCACCACACTTATCATCAAGGAAACGTATTAAGCCCGACAGGAAAAGTTTTATGTGTATTTTAGTGGCAAAAACTTGATATCTTTTTTTTTTTATTGTGACTCGGCAAAATGACTGCACCGCGCCTGATGGAAAGTGCGAATACAGTCCAGAGATGAGAGTAACGGATGGAAAACACAAATATCTTCACTCCGTCACTATCATTTTGCCGGTCTGGCCAAATGCTTCTTCACACTACGTTTGAAGGACCCGATGTTATAGAGGGGAGGGAATATATAAATGCGCCGGGAGTTGGTTCCACAATTTGATGGTTCGGTATAAAAACGAATTGCCAAACTTTTTAGTGCGGGACGGTATTGAACTGACCGTCCAACTGTGGCAACGCAGTCCGGCACGGGTGGTCCGCTGATGGAAAGGAGAGGAAGGGATAAGGTTGAATAACTCTTCAGAGCACTCGGCGTGGTACAGGCGATAGAATACGCTAAGACGCTATATCTCTGCGAAGCTGTAACGACTCCGCATGCTCAGTTACATGAGGATCGTTGACAACACGGAAGGCGTAGCGCTGCAGTCCATCTAGGGCATCGAGAAAGTACTTGGCAGAGCCGTCCCAAAGGTGCGAACAGTACTCCATGCTGCTTCGGACCTGAGCTTTATACAACAGGTATCGCAGCTCTGAAATAAAAAATCGGTGCACCTTGTTCAGGATGCCAAGCTTGCGCGACGCGGTACAGATGACGCTCTCGATATACTCTTTGTTGCTCATGTCCTTCCGGATGCTCATCCACAGTAGGCTGAGCTTGTCCTGCAGCGTCAGCATTGTACCCTGAAGATAGGGAAGTGGAAGGAATGGGAATTTTTTGGAGCTGAACGCAAGTTTCGGGAGCCCCACGACGATATATGTTCCAAAACATGGTTGAGCTCAGCGACAAGTTTTTTCCGGTTTCTCTCAGGGTCCTCCCGGCTGCTTGACGATTGCTTATAATAGCAACCGTGCACTGTGCTATCTGCATAGCAATGAATGTTGCCTAAAGGCAACAAGTCATTGATATGCAGAAGGAACAGCGTGGGCGACAGCACGGAGCCCTGTGGCACCCCAGCATTAACTGTCACGAGCCGCGAAGTGCCTCCGTCAACAAGGACACGCAATCTTCGCTCGCGCAGAAAGCCGGAGATCCACTGACAAAGGCGGCCGGGAAGACCATATGCCGGAAGCTTGGAGAGGAGACCACGGTGCCAGACCCGATCAAAGGCCTTAGCAATATCCAGACTTATCGCTAAGGTTTCGCCCTGTTTGTCGATAGCTTCACCCCAGAGATGCATTAGATACGCCAGAACGGCACCCGTTGATCGGTTCGGCCGAAACCCGTACTGTCGATCATTAAGAATGGAGTGACGTTCCAGGTGCAGATCAGATTATCTGGATATTTAGAATCCGCTCCATCACTTTGCAGAGCACTGAAGTGACAGCTATTGGGCGATAGTTTGTCGGATCAGACCGATCTCCTTTCTTGGGGATAGGTGGCACGTTGGCCTCCGTCCAAGCTAGGGGCACGTTACCAGATTGGTATGAGAGGCGGTATAAGCGCGTCAGTATGGGAGACAACTCCGCCGCACACCTTTTAAGGACGATAGGAGGTATCTTATCCGGACCATAGGCCTTCCGCACGTCAAGAGTCTGCAATTCCTTGCGGACATAACATTGTCTGATAACTATATCAGGCATTGTGACTCCGCAGTGGGGAATTGACGGCGGTTGCGCATCTTGGTCGTGAATGCGCGAGTTAGCCCCAAAAAGGTCGGCCAATAAATTGGCTTTCTCTTCGGGGCCATAGGCCAAAAATCCATTGGGATACCTCAAAGGTGGCAGCGACCAACGACAAAAATTGAACTGCACGGCTTTGGCCCGGCTCCAGTAGGCACGGCTACCGGTGGGATGGGCTACCAGCTTCTGGCCAATCCGTGAAACGCGCTGGGCATCCGCTCTTATGTAAGCCCTCCTGCAAAACTTGGTTGCTTTGTTATAGGCTGCTTTAAGGGACGCAAGGTTGGGATCCTTTGTTACACGACCCTTGATCCAACCACGATATGCAGCCTGTTTCTCACTAACAGCGGTCATGCATTCGCGATTGAACCAAGGGCGTCCTCTGCGATTGGCGATGACACTGGAAGACGGTATGTAGTAATCCATAGCCGTTCCAATCTCATCGACAACAGCATCGGCAGCTGCTGAGGCATCCTTTCCCGCATACATACATATGATAGCTTTGTAATGCGCTGTCATATAATCTGCACTTCGATTGCAAAATAGCAGTTGCAATTTTATCAAAATGCACTATATTGTGACTGTATCCTTATACAAATTCTTTATTGCTAGAATAAAATACGGAAACAAATAAAAGACAGCGTATAACATGCTGCTATATAAGATGAACTTAAACATAATAATAGACAGAGGGCGCAATAATTATTGGCACATACGAAGCTAATACTTATTTTCTCCTAGGTTTTTTTACCCGTAAAGCTTTCTACACACCGAGCCCGCCGACCCGGCGACAAAGCCGGCGGGTTGGTGTCAGTGGGATAGGATAGGATTAAATTAGAATTAAGGCCGCCGACATCAACCCGCCGGGTTGTATCGCCGGGTCGGCGGGTTCGGTGTGTAGAAAGCTTAACAGGGATATCGTGAATAGAAAACATCTGCAGATAAATAGGATTTAGAAGAATTTAATTAAATTTTAATTATGTAATAATACTTGTTCGTTTTCTTACCGGGTCGAGCCGATACCGCGTTAATAAGTGTGATAATAATAAAAATAAAGCCTGCATGTGCTGCGTTTCAGGGACATTTTTGGGGAAAACAAAGGTTTTGTCTTTGCAATACAGTATCAAGTTATAAGGATACAGAACCATCGAAGATATCGTCGGCTTAACGCCAAAACTGACTAAATGACACAAAATCGATTTCGAGAACAAAAAATTGTTAAAGTTTTACAATGTAAAGTCTCATAATTTCAGTATTTTATCTAAACTAAAAGAAATAAAAACACAGTAGTGTAAAGTACATTTTTATTGGACTATTTGAGTACAATGGGCACTGAGTTAGTAAAATGTTTCTTTTTAAAAATTCGAAAAAAAATTATCCACTTTTGGCCACATAAGTACCTAATAAAATAAAACCAAAGTTAATGACTTTGCAGGAGCATTATTAACATATCAAAGTCGATAGCGCAGCAAAACCACTACTACGTTCTTTATCTCGTTTACCTACTTCTTGAGGACTTTGCTTCCTTCTCTATTGGACAGTCAGGCTTACTTAAACTAAATAGTTTAGTTGGAAAGCTAGTAAATATTTAATTATTAGTTGATTTCCTCATAATTGATTTTAATACAACTGAGAACCATAATTAATGAATTTTACAAAAGGACGTTTAAGTTTACAGTTTTAAAGTCGAAAATAAGAAAGCTGCGAAGGTAGTGAATTTTACTTACGTGCAATCGAATGCGCTGAATTCAACGGTTGCAATGACTTGATTTAGTGACTTTTTGTAATTAGTGAGTTTTGGCAGTAAGCCGACGATATACCTCAAAGGACAAAGGCATTTATCAGACATGTGGCCGTTCCAGAGATTCACTGAAGCGTATTGTTACCGTTTTTTTCGATTTTGCTACACTGAGTACTTGCACAGACACAACCAAGCTTCTTTTGCCAAAATATTACACAAGGAGCTCGCTTTGAAGTATGGATTTGCGCAAAAAAAGGATGCCATGTTACAAGTATTCACCTGAGCCAATTTTAGAAAACGACCACACCAAAATCGATTCAGACCGATCCATTATCACAGATAGGACTATTCTTGCGAATAAGCCTGATATTGTGGTATTAGATCGATTGCATTCGAGAGTATTTCTTGTGAACGTTACTAACCCTTGAAAACCGGAACCGAGAAACATCGGAAACACCTCGATCTGGCGCACGAGGTTACCAGTATAAGGGATGTAGTCTCCACTGAAATAATCCCAATAGCTTTGTACGCTAACAACTTGCAGCAGTTGACTTTCATGCTTCCAGCACAAACGCGCAAAAAGCGGTCCTGCTGAATGTGGCGCGTATTGTTCGCCGGTTCTTGAACCTGAACCTCTTATCGCGGCCGATTGTGCCACTGCCGTGGCGAGAATCTGAAATACATTATAATCAAAATAATAATGCAAGAATCTTAATTTATTTCTTTAAGAAAAGTACTTAACACTTAAAGTAAACACTACAATACAATACAAAAAATAATAAAAAATTTGAACATGTTTATGTCGTGTCTACAGTAGTCATTTAAACACATGAACGAGTTAACTCCTAAGCTAAGTAAAAATTTGAATTGTAGGAGTAATTGGTCCTTTGCTTGTTAGACATAGAGAAAAGGAAACAAGAGTCTATTTCATGTAAAAGTAATTAAAACAAGTAGCATAAACAATATGAATTGTACCTACCGTACATACATACATACATAAGCTCCCACAGTAGGGGTATAGGTACCCCAAAAAAATAATCAAAATAAACAAAACTATAGGTAAGGAAACATAATTCTTAAAACAAATTATAACGATATACCAACATAAAAGTACTTATTTAAATTGTCATAAATGTATTCAACGACTTTCAATAATTCCCCTGATTGGTCATAAGTTTGAGTCAACAACCACTTACATAATTTAAATTTAAACTCGAACCTATACCGACAACTTACTGTCAATCAAGTTGTAAAAAATCTGGATCTCATACCTCTACATTGGATTTGAGCAAAAACTGTCCTACGTACAATATGCAGACAAACCATTGACGAACACTCAAAACCCCAGATTCCGTGTAGAGTTGTGTTATGACTCCTTAGCTACAACTTAACTGATATGCAGTATCACACTTATCGTCATAGTTACTTATTTATTTACTTATTATTCTTCCGTGGGTTAACAACTTAACATTAATTCACAAGTAGATTAAAATACACATATTTTTAACCGCCTTCAAAAAAAAGGAGCACGTTCTGAATTCGATTGTGTTTTTTTTTATGTTTGTTACGCGATATCTCTATTTGTGAACCGATTACGGTTATTCTTTTTTTGTTGGAAAGAGGGGTACCTCAGTATTAGTCAAATTATATTATATATTTGAATGACTATAAATTTGAATGAAATATTCCGTCTCTAAGGGTGGCAAACGTTTTTGTCAAAGTTTTATTTTATATTTATGCTTTTTGTTTTTGGATGTTACAGAGATTCTCCCGGAGTCTCTTCAAAGACACGAAGGGAAAATAACGGGCTTAAAGCTACATAAAATAATTTGGTACAACAGAAAACTAAAAGGCAAGATCTCATGGGACCCTCTGCGTAACACAGATAGACAACAACGGTAATTCTATTATTGTACCCTTGTACCCATTTTAAATCTTAGAATTTTTAAATATACATTACATAAGTAATATATGTATGTCTATGAAATATGTAATTAGGTAAACTTATTTTCTCTTATTTAATCATTATTTGTTTTCTAGATATTACGTAAACTGGAGAACAATTCAATGTGAAAACAAAGAAACGCCACAAAAAGATTTATCAGCAATCACCGAGGTAAAATCTTTCATGCAGCAATAAAATACCTACAATTTGCCTGGACTTTGCCGCCACATAGTTTAGAGTGAAGTTAGCTATTTTAGCTCTAATGTGAAGCTGAATTCGAGCTCCCAGAAAGTGTAATATTATGTTGCCATGACGAAAAAATTTCAAATCGCTTGGCGGCGCGTTCTATTATAGATTTGTTATGCTAATTTAGGAACTGATTCTTTTTCAGCAAACAACGTTTGATATCTACGAATTGGAATATAAATGCAATTACAAGATCAATGTGAACAGAGCTTGGAAACCCAAATACCCTGATTCCGAACTTCACATAACTGTTCCTGGATGTCAATACTTTCAACAAAAAGTAAATAATACTATTTGTAACTATTAGAATTGAACATGTTTCTTGTTAGTAAAATATTATTTAATGTAAACAATGTTTGGAAAAAAATTGCAATTTTTACCTTCTAATGTGTATATTTTAAGGTTGAAACCTTTATGTAATGTCGTGAGAACGAAATTGAGAAAATATTCCTAATATTTCTTTGCTTATTTAATTATATTTTTAGTAATAAATAACAAAAATTTACTATGTAAATTATTAATTACAATTATTTAAAAGGTGTGTTTTTTTCTAAGCCTTTGAATGCAATTTATTACATAACATATATATATCGGACGTGGTACACTTCAAAAATATAGAAATGAGAAAATAATGTTAATACAGATATATTAAAAATGGGCATTACAAAATTGAATACCCATATTAGAACCAGTAACACTAAAAATATTGATGGTGACTGTACTACTCGATCAGTAGGTCCAATGCCTATAGAATATAATAAATTTCTTGTTAAACTTCTACTAGTAGAACCACGGACAAAAAATATTTTCTGTGGTACTACCAGAAGAACTACATACTAGGACCACGGGCAAAACGGTAGGACCCACAGACATATAACTAGATAGACGACGCAAGTGTACGTGCTTCGCGTACCCAAAGTAAGTGAAATTCACTTACTAGCCGCTGCTATACTTCAGAACGCGCTCGACCGTTATCGTAGATAAACACCAGTCGAAAAGGCGAAAAATGCATAACAGTGCCATTATAAACTGCAAAGCCATATAATACCACCATAACTGTGGGTACACGGGTAAACAGGAACATTTCCTTCCACGGGCAAGTGATTTTGTAATCAGAATATCCATAATTTATTTTAAAAATATTTATTTTGGTTTTGTATGAATTTTGAGAAAACAAATATGCAACCGAGTGTACATATATAATGCAAAGAATTAACAGTGCGCTGTCTTTACAAAAACCTGGAGTTGGTCATAAGTATGAGTTCGTTGCTTTCGAGGACGAAGGTGGTCTAGCTTATTCCACCTAAGATGCTATCCAAATATGCAGAATCGCAGAGTTTAAAATCCGAGAAATAATAAACAAATCACAAAAATTTCACACGAGGCCGTCATTAAGTAAACCTCTCCTGATTAATAAAATTTTACTATATTTTGTCAGCAGTAACATTTTCATTTGTCTTGCCATCCATCAATTTGATCAATTACCAACAGAAAACCATCTAATAAAATTAATTAAGGCAGTCGCAAGTTCATATTTTGAGGTGCGTTTTCATTATTTAATCGCTAAGATCTTCTATTACAAAAAGATGTTATATAATAAGCTCATTTTATTGGAAGGACAATAATTTTAATATTTGAAGACGATTAAAAATTAAAATCTTATTTTTTTTAAATAATCAACGTTTTATAAAAACAGGTAAAATAAAATACAAAAACATAAAAATAAAATTCTAGTATTTTTCTACTATATTAATATTTAGACTACTTGTAATCAACAAATACTTGAACAAACATTATTCTATTTGGAATCGATTGATTGAACGGAATACGCGTAAACCCGTGTATTCCGTTCAATCAATCCCTTTAGAGCGAGCGGAAAGAGGTTTCCATCACTAAAGAGTTATTGTGACATCATAGTGGGTACAAAAAATGTAGCACGCTTGGTTTTCATACACATTGCTGTACTTGCGGCGTCTACCTAGATATATGTCTGTGGTAGGACCACAGGCAAAAGACGTTACTTATATTGAAAAATTAACCAAATATAAAAATTAATCTTGTTTATCTTGTGCATGTAATTATGATAGCTCTCATTACCATTCAATTTAGAACATAATTGTGTTGCATCGTAATAAGAAACAGATGATAAGTACATAAAGGAGGACCTTCATAAGAAAATTTTATATGAATTCATGGGTGTAATTTCGTAGCTATCTAGGGTAAATTAACAGTGGTTTTTATTTTACGTAGATATTTCTACACCACAACACTGTTTTTAGTATTTTTGACGTTCATTACTATTAAACACTATTTTATTTGTTGAAACTTTTTCTTTTACAAGGAAATCAATAAATTTTTCGGCTCGCTTCAACCTTTTTTTTTTTTCATTGAAATTAATAATACTCTGAATCCCTTACTAACACAATCTTAAAAGTATTACTTCACATAAAAACAATATGACCTTGTAGGTACGAGATTAAGAGCGTCAAGCTTGATGCTTAAAATTTAAATTAAATTTCATGACCTAAACTTAACTCTACAAAACGGTTCAAAGCTCAAATTATCAAGCCTGATGTGCTCTCGACGGCACAAATTTATTTTTTACTTTTACATTTTTCTATTACATAAAAATTAATTAATTATAACGCACACACTCAACATAGCCCCGCACTAGGGGAAACCCTGTGTCGCGGGTGCCATGGACACACGAGAGAAATAAATGCAGGCCATACAAATATTTCTCCCAGCTCGGGAATCGAACCTGGGACCTCTACGTGGTAGTGCGGCATGGTAACCATTCGGCCACCGAGGCAGTTTATTCTTTATTCTTTGTTTTGTTTTTGGTCTTTTTTGATAAAATGTTGTACTCACATTTATCCATTTCTGCTAACCCGTTACCGTGTAGGGTATTTACCGCTTACTTGGAGAAGTCTAGTTCTTGAAATTATTATTGTAAGTTTACGGCTTTATTTGCTTGCCCAGATGCAAATAATCGAGTTATTCAAATATATAATCTACCTCCTGTAGTTGTAACACTATGATTCAAAATTAGGAAATAGTAAAATTTTTTTTAGTTTTTTTTAGCCCGGACTTTAAAAAAAGATTCCTTGCAACACATTTATATTTCGAACAGTTTAACTGGAACATTACTTTCAGTGGTCCTATCAACTAGACCTGGTTTTAATGTCTTCTTATTTTTAGATTTTTTTATGATACATAACTCATATTTCGCAACTACTTTCCTTACAGTTTACTTGAACTATTATGGAAACACGTTTTAAAAGTTACCCAATCCTACGTTGTATTGTGTTGTTATTTGTCACAAGGCACAAAAAAATTGCAGTTTCACACTGCACCAGTATTTTTATGTAGATATAAACGATCTTTTTTTCTCACATACAAGCCAAGCTAAAAAAATTAAAAGTCAAAAATATGGGCCATGGTTTTTCTTTTCCAAAGGTAGCCAATAGCGTCTACTGATCGATAGAAAATGGAACGCGCTTGGAGATAATAGAGTAATTCGAATTTCACAGAATATTTTTTCCCTTAGCAACCCAACTCATTTGCAGCGAACTTCGTTCAGTACATTCGCAATCTCTGAATGTCAAAAGTAAATAGAAAAAATACTTCTCGTAAAATTATATATTTTACGCTAATCACTAATTTGCCATTTATTAGTGATTTGCAAGCAATTTTAAATATACGTTTGTCTTTAACTCTCACTTTGTATTTTTAACAGATTTTTCTCTTTATGAACTGCGTTTTTAAAAATGCGCGAATAATTTCCGATTTATATCTTTACAATGCACAAATTACTATTTAGCACGGCGTTTTCTTATTATATTTATAATTAAGTGAATAAGACTTCGTAGTAAATGTCCTTTGGTGTTCATATAAAATTTAGTTACCTACGAATCTGGTACTTGGGCGTAACCTTCCCAAAAGCGGGTTGAAGGCTGTGCAAAAATGATATTTTTTACCTTTTTCTGAGACGTAGTGACCAGTGTTATTGTGAAAAATGGCTGAGGACGATGTACTTTTCGACGATGTCTACGAACTTTGTGAAATTATTGGCAAGTAAGTATAACATAATCTAATAAGAATCGTGTTGACACCTATGCAGCTTTAGGCTATCATGTGCCAGTCGGTGAAAGATAAATATAGCTTATAATTATCAAAAATATTTCTTTTCACTACGATAATTGTTTTCAAATTTAGAAATGTAGGTCAAGCTTTTGTCTAAAATATTGATTACTAAATTACAATATATAGTATTTGTCAAACATAATTACTGTTAAAATATTTTTAAATTGTTTTTAATTTTATCCATTTCAGTTTAAAATTTTTATGTTCTTTGTGCAAAAATCTTCTCAATACTTTTTCAATTTATTTTGTAGATGTACAATACTTTTACCTAATTTTTGAAAAAATGTTATCTACCACTAAATCTTAAAATAGGTGGCAATTACAGTAACTTATATCCTCATCTCAGTAAAATTAAAGTTATTCAGCCTAAGATTTATTTGCGTGTAATCTCAGGATTACAACAGGAAAAAGTTATGTTATGAATGTTATGGTTATTGGCCATAGGCTGAGTCTTCCATCACAGTTAAGTATATTCTTCTTGAATATATCAAAAAGTAATTAAATTAAACCATGACTAAGAAATACAAACTACTTTTAAATTGGTTATTACAATCAAGGAGGGTCGAGGTCCATAAATAATGGCACAACTGGATTCAGATAATAGCAAGAAAATTGTACTGTGCCATATCACTCTATATACCCATTCATAATGTCACTGCTGAGTAAAAAATTGATACATTGTATGTAGAATAAAAAAGTAAAAGAGCAATTAACTTTTTAACTAAACTAACAGATAAGTCATGTGAGTAAGTCATCTAAGTGGAATGTTATAAACAAATTACATGTGAAGAGTCCTATTTACCACTTGAAAATCAGCACTAGACTTCGTCAATATGTATTTAATGATCTTTTAAGTCAATATTCCACTCAAATATATGTGAGTTATCCATTAGTTTAGTTAATACGTGTAAGTCTTATGGCAATTTTCTATTTAAAATTATAAACTTATGTGAAATTGAAATCAATCCATGAAAATAACAAATAAGTTTAAATATTATTCTAGTGGTTATGTATGACTTATTCTTTGTGATTGTGATTTGGCTCTCCATATCAATTTATAGCCATTTACCAACTGTTGGGCATTATAAGTAGATTGTTTGCACTTACAATACAAGTTATTATATATGTATATGTTGCTCATAATTATGGAAAGATTTAAAAGTTAGAGAGGATATTTAAAAACCAATGTTGCCTATTGGAAATTGTTTTGTTACGAAAGTTTATCACATAGCTTCATATTAAGGTTCATAAAACAGAATTGATTTATTTCTATAGGGGACCATTCAGCCTTGTCCGACGCTGTGTGCACCGTCAAACTGGTCAACAGTTTGCAGTCAAAATTGTTGATGTTGCCCGTTTTACTGCCAGCCCTGGACTTAGTACTGCAGGTATTGCATTGGTTCATAGCATATGTTATAATTTGATAGTATGTTGACTTGTAGAAATTCAAAATTGTGTGACATCACTTGTTAAAATAAGTAGTTGAACGGGAAATTTCAAAATAAACCACAATTTTGTTCAATCATTCTAGATCTATGATGCCATGATACAAATTTAAACACAGATTGACAGTTGTGTTTATAACTTATCACTCCCTTCTTTTCCTCTCTTGTTCTGTCAGGGGTTGGAAATGCGATATTATGTGTAATAGTTGCTAAATAGTGACAATAGCAACTCAGCAACAACTTGCTCATTTCGTAGCTAAGCTTTCTTTCGCAATTAAGAGGGGTCCTTTACATGAAAGTTATATTTATTCATGAGTACAACCAATTCAAATTTAATCCCATGATAGAAGAAACACCTGTAAATTCTTACAGTGAAATATCTATAATTTTTAATTGAATACTAAAACTTTGCTTACTTTTATCGTTTATTGCTGCAGTCATAATGTTAATGTTATCAATAAAAATATGAAATTGAAATAATTATTTGTCATATCAATCACCAGATTTGAAGCGGGAGGCAACAATATGTCATATGCTGAAACATCCTCACATTGTGGAGCTTTTAGAGACCTACAGCTCTGAGGGAATGCTCTACATGGTATTTGAATAGTGAGTAATATTATATTCAATTCTGTTAAATCTATTGTGTTAGGACAAACTGTATTTGCAAACTCATTTAGTAAAAATATAGTTAAGAATAGTTGATTGTCTTGTAAAAGTGTAAATGAGTGAGTTTAGAGTTCTAGAATTGTGTAGTTATTTACTAAATGATTAGCACTAGTAGAGGTTTCTACAGTAAGTGTTTCTTATTTACCCCATATTTCAATGCAGTTCTACGCTCCATGGTCATGAATTGACTTGTTAAGTAGATTGCTTTAAGAAAAACCATATGTAATATCTATTCTATGTATCTTGAATGAGTGACGATAGTAACGCCGCATGAAGTCGATATGAGGATAGTCGTCAAGAGTGAAAGGGGGAATCCAGATCTCCATTCTTAAAGTCTGCTGCCGTTTGCTAATGACCCACTACTATGGAGCATGTTACCCCTCTGAAATATCAGAAGAAACAACAAAAATCGTACTGTGGCATGAAACTTCTAACTATCAATAATTTTATTGATAGATTCAGGTGTTAGTTTGCAGAAACCCATGTCAATAAAAATGGAAGTAAATTAATTTGCTACTCCGTGAACCCAGTGAAGGTTAAATAGTACAAAATAGCTGCTTGTGTGTTGAATATTTTAACTGACTTATAATTATAAATTAACTGCATCAAAAAATATTCAACACAAGCGCAGCTATTTTGCATGATTTAACCTTCACTGGGTTCGCGGAGTAGCAAATTAATTTACTTCCATTTTTCTTATCAATAATTTTTTAAATGTTAATTGTCTTGATCTGTTAAACCTATCGAGCTTGTACACTATTAAGTTCCTTAAAATACTTAGACTAATTTAACTTGCAATTCTGTTCATTTCAATACTTAATTAGAGCACGTACACAATTTAAAACTTCTTTCTTTGAATTCCAGCATGGACGGATCCGATCTCTGCTTCGAAGTTGTGCGCAGAGCGAGTGCCGGGTTTGTCTACAGTGAGGCTGTTGCGTGGTATGTATCTTTTACACATCTTATAGAACTTCGATTTTGAAAATAATAAAATAAAATTTTCGAAAAATCATCAATCAAAAAATCGATTTCGAAAATAAAAATAATAAAAGCTTTTAAATCAATACATGTTAAAAAAACTGAAGATCTCTGGGGCATATCAACTAAAGTAATAGAATCAGTTATTGATCTAATTTCCCCACATTTAGCTGTAGCTTTCAATAGGTGCGTGACGAAGGTATTTTTCCCGATTTAATGAAATACAGCAAGGTTCTTCCCTATTCGAAAAGGTTATGCTAACTCAAGTACTGTCCTATTTCGGTAGGAATCATATTTTTCATAGTGAACAATACGGGTTTACTAGTGGTAGATCGACTAGCGATGCGGGGGTAGCGTTACTAAAACACATCTTTGATGCTTGGGAAAGGTCCCAGAACGCTATTAGTGATTTTTGTGACCTCTCAAAGGCATTTGATTGCGTTGATCATGTTAGGAAGTTGGAACATTACGGTGTAAATGGCAAGGCGTCGAAACTTGTCTCGTTATATCTCAACGGTAGAATTCAGAAAGTAGACATAAATGGAGTGACTTCTTTGGGTTCTCTGGTAAAAATGGGTGTTCCGCAGTGCTCAATACTTGGACCTTTCTTATTTTTGATTTATATTAATGATCTGCCATTCTTTGTTAAGGACCATTGCGAAATAGTGTTATTTGCATGACACATCCTTGATTTTTAAAACAGACAGACATGACATTAACTATGACCATATTAATTATACCCTCTCTAAGGTAGATTATTGGATTAATGCTAACAATTTATTGCTTAATGCCAAGGAGACAAAATGTGTTAAATTTGAATTACCTAACGTAAAATCGACTAGTCCAAGCATAGAAATAAACGGAGAAAAGTTAGACCTTGTTAATAAAGTAGTCTTCTTGGGGGTGACCTTAGATAGTAAACTTCCACATATATATTTCCTGGCCAGCAGATTAAGCTCCGCTGCTTACGCAGTCCGCAGAATACGTGAGCTTACCGATGTTAGTACTGCTAGACTAGTTTACTTTAGTTACTTCCATAGTATAATGTCCTACGGGATTCTCATGTGGGGTAAAGCGGCAGATATTCAAACCATATTTGTATTGCAAAAACGAGCGATTCGTTCTGTGTACCGTCTAGGCTCTCGGGTTTCTCTCAAGAAAAGTTTAAGGAGACTGGTATCATGACTGTGGCAACACAGTACATTTACTCAAATATTTTATATGCCCGTAAAAATATTCATAATTTCAATAAGAAAGAAGATATCCATAATATTAACCTTAGAGCTAAGTCCAAACTCATGGTACCACGATTTCGTTTAACCAAGGTAAATAACTCTTTTATGGGGAACTGTATACGTTTTTACAATAAGATTCCGGAGCATATATTAAGTTTATCATTTCCTAAGTTTAAAAACTACATTAAAAATATTTTGATCGAAAAATCATATTACAAAATTGAAGACTACGTGTTAGATAAAAATGTATGGAACGACGACATGGCTCCAGAATCCACACAAATTTGATTCAAAGTGTATTCCATAGCATTTAAGTTTATTTGAAAACAGCAATCCCTAGAGTTTCTTGCTCGTTCTTCTCAGGGAGGTCAGCATAGTGAACAGTAGCTTAAATGTGACGGTTTCAAGTGTAAATTTATTTTACCTATGGGATAAATAATCTTTGACTTTGAAAAATTCGCTACATTCAGATCAATTTCATCATTACTTTTAATAGTTAATTGTATGCTATCGTGAACTTTGTAGTCCTATAATAAACATGTATACCTCTCAGCACTTAACCATTGTTCACTATGTAGCCCAGTGGGTAAAATACCTCAAATGCGTTTTTTGTGAATTTTAGATCCTTCAAATAGAGGCTGTTGGTGTAGATTTTATACCTTTTAGGAAATAAGATAAAATGTATCAGCTAATGCTTAATTAATTTACATTGCTGTGGAACGTAATGGAAACGAATTTTTGTAACGAATTGTACATAGCATAATGAACTATATGTCATATTGTGTAACATACAAACTAGACACGATACAGAGTAATATTCTACGGAAGACTTGCGACCTGTTTCCTGGCTCGTACACAGCTTGTTGCTATATTGCAAATTTATCTCTACGGACTACCTTTCTGGAGTGGAGCTGTGTTTATCTAATTTATGCAATCACGTCTGCAGTCATTACATGCGTCAAATCTTGGAAGCCCTCCGCTACTGCCACGAGAACGACATAGTTCACCGAGACGTGCGCCCGCACTGCGTGTTACTAGCCGGGCGTGACAACTGCGCGCCTGTCAAACTCGGCGGGTTTGGCGTCGCCGCGCAACTGCCCACGCCGACTGCGCATCGCGCGCCGCCTGGTGAGCTCAGTACTTACTAAGTCTTTTATCCAGTTTGTAAGCGGGTTGTGTGCTTTCTGGCTAACTTATTCAAAGCGAAATTTTTTGCGTCATCTGCTAAGTTTACATAACTCATTAAATTACCAATAATGTATAGAAATTACCATGATAAAAGGCTTCAAACTCTATGCGCATACTCATACACGTGCGCATCGTTTGCCTTCACTGTGGAAGAAATTTCTATACAAGTTACGCTTCTTATGTATAAAACCTTGATTTTATGACGTTTTATTTAAGTTGATAAATTGTTCTTGAAGCCCATGGATCTTATTCTGATACAATAAAAAAAAACACTTTACTGTATTATTAAGCTAGCAGTAGTTTTTATTTAAAATGTTTTACTTTTCTCTCAAAGAGTTAACAAGAAAAAGAGTGTTTTCTATCTTTTTTTTACGAGTGTGTCACTCTAGGTTGTCTTGTACAGAACTGGTGATGGACAATCGGCCACTAGTGGGCCCTATGGGTCAAGCGTATCTCAAATCTGACGAGTATGGTAAGACTTCGATAGCGAAGCAAACTGTGCCCTAACCGCATGGACATATGTGCCAAATTCCACCAGCACACTGTGACTCACAATAACTATCTCAGAATGCTTTGCTAACGATTACAATGTTTTATTTGTGGCTCGTAAATATAAAAATGGGTAAAAACATAAATAAAGATGTTTATGAATAAATAAATAAATAAATAAATAATAAATTTAAAAAAATTAAATAAAAGTAAGCTTAAAAATTAAAGAATTTATAAATGAAATAATTTGTAAGCTTTTGTCTGGTGTTGCAAGTTATGTTTATGAGCCGCAAATATGTTTGTCATCTAATCACGATTAACCGAAAAATAAAATACCACACACTACATGTCTCATAAAACAGGCATCAAAGCGCAAATTCGCTTGCTGCACTGTCTGTCCAGTCTTGTATTGGCACTGTCACCGCAATTTAGTGGGCACTTCCCATATTAATCCAGAGGTTGATTTTCTGTTTGAATCAGTTATTAAAACCATGAACTAACATTTATTTGCGTTAATAAAACTTTAAAAATTACAAATAATAATTAAACAAAGCTGCTAACAATTGGAGTCTGTGTTACTTAAATAACATTTCACTTTGTCGAATGTTGTCACCTTCACGTATGTGTAAGATCGTAATTTCTTAGCTGACTTAAGTCCATGATTAGTAAACAACTTTTACTAGAAAACCAGCCCTGTTCCCTCTTCCACCCGATATTGCAAAAATTCATATTCAATGTTTTTTTAGTTCTTTTTTTTATCGAGCTCTGATTCCATCGGTTTAAAACTAAATAATAAAAAATGAACAACTATAAAACTAATATTACAAAAATTAATCGGTTACAAGTACATACAATTAACAAACTAATAAACTAATAAAAATAATTAAAAATTAATAAAGTATATGCAACACATAATAATAATAATCAAAAATAAGAAGATTTTAGAAAGGTCCAATAATATTCCTGAAAAAATGAACAGTATTATATCTGTATGGACAATTTCTTTCATGTTCTAAAGTCTGTTTAATGTAGTGTCTGATGTTACCTAATAACTTGGAACCTTATTATTTATAAATAAATAAATATATTTATATAAAACATAATATAACGATTGTGTTACTTTAGTATCAAATATATTAGTAATACAATGACATAATATTTTGTAATAATTGCACTATATTTTACATATATAATGTCTTTAAGTAATTTAAACTTGTTTCCAAATATGTTGAAGTTTTTGCTCAACTCATTTGTTAATTATATTGTCTCCTTCAATCTTAAATCACATATTATTATACCGGTGTTACCATTTTTTAACTATGTCAACATTTGGCCTATAAAAATAATTTTTAAGTTTTCGCAATTGCTACACACAGGAAATGAAACTATTATTTCGGATTTAAATCGCGTATATTTAATAACTTTTGTAACTATAGTTCAGCCTAGAGTGGTTTCCGTTAATATGAGACATAACTGGTTGATGACTAACATCATCTCAGTCTGTAGTGACAATGAGTCCTGAAAAGAGTCCGAATCGCTGGTTTGTAAAAACATGTATACGCGATTTAGATCCGATAAAATAGTTACACTTCCAATTGCCCTATATAAAGTTGTTAATTTTTATCGTCAAACACAATACTTAACTGAGTGGGATGTCCATAATTCTATAATGGTGACTAAGCTCTAACGTTTTATTCAATGTGAATGTTTTCTTCCACGTCTTGAATATCTAATTTCTTTTATGTGTATGAGACGTAGTAGCTAATAAATTTCACTACATATCTATTCTATTTGTAATTCTGAACAAATTTTTCAATCAATACCAATCCTGGCAAATGAAAATAAAACAATACGATAAAACTGCGCTACAATTAACTATTTTTAAAATATACCCCTAAATTCCCAACTTCGAGAAACTTCCCCGTATTGCAACTAAAGTAATGCCGACGTTCATATTTTGAGAACTAGTATAGTATACGGAAGTCTAGGAAGTTTCTAGAAGTTAAAAGTAGTTCTGTCGACAAGTATCAGAGTTAAAATATCTTCGTAGATAACAGCTGTCCGCGTGGAGTAATTGTCTATGACAATCCTAGCATTGTCAATTCCTAGCCTAGAATATTATCAGTCGATACTTAATTTGATATAATATAAAAGTGTTCACTTTTGATTTTCTATAAAGAAGAGACCCACAGAGTAGCAGAATGATGTATTGAAAAAATTCTATAGTACTCATCTATGGCTTTTGTATAATGTCACTACCTAATAAAAGACTTATAGGATGATGAATATCCCGCTTAAGATAGTTCTCCATCAGTGACCCATCGATTTGCGATATTCTGACTGTCTCTTGTCTCTTTGTAGAGTCGCGACTTTAGCCGTATGTTGTACTTTATACAACTTCATACTAACTAAATGCTATGTTGAAGTCGCAGTGTCGCGTTTCGTTGCGACAGAAGTCGCCGTGTGAGAGCCGTCTTAATATACACCGTCCGTCTTAATATTTTCTTAACGACTGCCACATGTACATTACACGTTGTACCTTCCTTCAAAGTATTGGTATCTAATACAATGTCGTATTCGGTTCCTTTGTATATCAATGTCTGACGAAAAAATTGTATTACAGGTCGCATAGGGACGCCGCACTACATGGCACCAGAAGTAGTATCTAGTCAGCTTTATGGGAAACCTGTCGACGTATGGGCAGCAGGGATACTGCTACACGTACTGCTCGTGGGATATCTGCCGTTCACAGGCACTAGAGAGAGGCTTTTCGAAGCTATTTGCCGTGGACGACTTAGGGTGAGTACATTCATACAATATTACGCAAGTAATTAATGCTATTAATGACTTAGTCGGCCAGGTTTTAGCATCCGGGAAATCGATAAGGTTTATTGTGACGATTTCGTGGACGAAACGAACGAGTCTTCTCAGCAAAAGGTCTTTAGGTATATATACTTAACTTGCTGTTTCAAAAGTTTCTGTAATTTTATTATTTAATAATACATAAACCAGTTTCAGATCATATATTATTATTTTTTCGTATATAATTCGTAACATCAACAATTTATAAGTTATATATAACCGATACTCAAACGGCTACTTACGTGCAATTAATATTTTTTTATATTCTAGTTCGATGCTCCTCATTGGGACGACATAAGCGACTCCGCCAAAGACTTGGTCCAACGAATGCTCACTGTGGACCATACGCAACGGATCACTATCCAAGAGGTGCTCAACCACCGCTGGATAAGGGTCAGTAAATTTTATTGTCTAGATCAAACTAAATTCTTCATAAAAAAGTTTATGCTCTTTAACATATTTATAATCAGTCCAAATGGGCAAAAAAATGTTAAGAGATTGCTGTAGGCTTTAGTGGTAATCAGTATTAAACAGAGAGCGGGCCTTTACACGTTCTCCGTCCGAAAAAATTACTGTGAAATAAGTAATATTCAAAGAAAAGAAAAGAATGAAATAAAAAGACGCATGATTCGAATGAAGCTTCATAGTTGACATTGTTTTTTAATTTGGTTGAGTATTACTTATTTGACAGAAATTGTTTCGAAAGGATGACGGAAGAACAGATTAGATTGAATTTATTTTATCTAAATTTCAAATAAACGAGTAAAGTCGGTTATAAATTTATAATTTAGTAGCAGTAGAGCTCTTTGTGAATTAGTTCGTCCAGGGTAGTACTGCCACTTTATCTATTTCTGCCGCTAACAGTAATATCAGCATTACAGTGTTCCGGTTTTGAAGAGTAAGGGTGCTGGTGAAATTACAGGCACATTCGATTTGTCAAGTTATGTCTCAGGGTGACGTGCGCAGTGGCAGTGCCCCTCAGATCTTTGCGATTTAAAGCTCTTGAGTGGCGCTACAACTGTTAAGGATAGGCACACGCCTATCCTGAACTTAAGCTTCACAGCTTACCATCAGGCGCACGACCTGTCCGTCCCGTCACTTGATATGATAAAAAAAACTTGCTTAAATTGGTACTTGTATTTTGCATTTTGCCCGCGGATGCATTTCGTTCTTCAAGTGATTAGAATTCCCTAATATGACAATATGTAATTGGTGTAATTGTCTTACACTATCCAAACATCTTCATACAATTTTCAGGACCGTGACAAGCAAAACCGCATCCACCTAGCAGGTACAGTTGAAGAACTGAAGAAATTCAACAGTCGACGCCGTCTCCGTGCCGCGACTCTAGGCGCAGCAGCCGCTGATGATGAAGAAGAGGAAGAACAACCTGCTAGGCGCCAAGCTATGTTAGAAGAGGCCAATGCCGCTGGTATGTTGAATCCATTTTGTTTTGTAACCAGGATAGATAAACCACTCTGTTGGTATTTCATACATTAAATAGCAGTGTACACTAAGTGGCTGTAGAACTCCTTGTGAAAGAGTTCGTACAGAGTAGTACTGCCACTTTACCTATTTCTGCCACCAAGTAGTAATGTCAGAACTTAATTCACCTGAATTAGTTCACCTAGGTGCATTAAGTACACTTTTAGTAAACTTAAATCACCTGGGTGCATTACTCAGAACACCCTTCATACTGTAACCTATTTGTACGGCCCACTGCTGAGAACAGCTTCCTCTCATGCGAGGGTTTAGGCAGTACCTCGCCATGCTAGTCCAATGCGGGTTGGGGACTTTATTGTGAACCTTCTTCGACATGCAGGTTTCATCACGAAGTTTTTAATCACCGTATCTGTACCATGTAACGAGTTGAATCCTGACATCCTTAAATATCGTGGTGAATACTACTTTTATGTTTATCTAATGCAGTGACCGCGAATTGCGTCTTGTGCAATTCTACTTGCTATTGTAAGATTATCTTTCTGATAAGATCTTCTTGGGATAGTATGCATAAGCAGGATCCAAAGTCCAAGGTCAAACGTGATATGCTCTTGGTTGTACTACTATCAAGCTGAAATATTTGACAGACTAGGTCATACCTGTTTTAAGGCTTAACTAAAAGGAGTGCTGAACCCAGACTAGTATAAACTAGACACGTTAAGTAAATCAAAATTTCTTTATCTTACCCTTTTTTTAATTTATTTATTTCTCCAAATAGTTAAAAAATATTACATCCCATGATTTCTTGACACCCCTATACCTACATCGGTCCGTCTGAGTACTGCACAATCATCTTATAAACCTGTAAATATACACGACAGAAGAGCAACTTATTTTACTTATGAGTATAGAATTGACAAAATTAACAAGAGAATCGTGTGTATATCATTACGAAATAATTTTGAATGTCGGTAGCAAAAAAACAAAACAACAAATATCGTAAAATGCAACGCAAAAACCAGGTTTTGCACTCCCGCGATATCAACCAAGCCCGTGCTAGTACAGCATATAGCAATTGTGAACTTATTTGTCAATATCGGAATTACACAAAAGTAAATAAATTCTAAAAATATGACCAGTTACACGAAAGAAAGACACATAAGAATAATTATTATATTTTGGAGTATAATTTCGTAATTGTGTTTACACTATATTAAATAAAACACGATTTGTTTATTGCAGCGGTGAATCTAATAGTGGAGTCTCTGGACGACGTTTCCGTGCTCCAAGACGGGCCTTTGTTCATGGACCCCGACTTGTTCCATAGCGTGCTCGATGATCTGCAGCTTAGAGCCCTTTTAGAGGTAACGTTTATTTAGTACATATTTATTATGACAAGCTTTACTCATAGTTTCTTTGGAAGTGAAACTTTGTTTTTGGATGTTAATCGCGTATATATGTTTTTATACACACACCACATCGGAACCTTTTATCTTTAATGTAAATTACTTTATTGCAAAATACACAAAAATACAAAGATGTGCGTATCTCCTAAGCTTGATACCCCTGTACTATGGGAAGCCAGGTTGTCACGTCTGTTGCTTTGAAATAACAATAAATAAAATCTATTAAGTACAGTACATTTACAAAATATGGTCGGTGAAACACAAAGTAGGCGGTTTACATTTCATTTTAGGTGCGATCAAGTATAGTTCTAATGTTTGTAAGTACTATGAAAAACAGCCAACTCCAGTCCTGACACAGAACAAAAACATTCACATAAATATGTTCAAGGTATGGCATTATTATTAAACACCTTTACACAAAAGCAAGTTGAAATTTTTTCTATGTTGCGATCTGAGAATCAGCCTTAAAGAGTTGCACACTCCATAAATGACATACATTGTGATTATACCACCCTCCCTCCGCATAAAATTAATAAAATAAATAACACTAGCGCAACTATAGTCACAAACCATTACCAAAAATATACCCAACGCGCGTTTCGCCTCGAGGCATCCTCAGGGGCTGTTGACTGCTCGACTCTCGGCCGAATGGGTGAGCTCGTTCAGAACGGTTGGAGAATTTATACCCCGCTACCCCCAGTGTTGCTATAATTAACTGCATGAAAAAATATTCAACACAAGCACAGCTATTTTGCACGATTTGACCTTCACTGGGTTCGTGGAGTAGCAAATTAATTTACTTCCATTTTTATTAACATGGACTTCCGCAAAGTAACGCCTGAATCTATTAATTATTCAATTTTAATTAAAATCGTTTATTTGTAATATTGCTGTTTAATTTCCTCGCAATCGAAGTGAAAAGCCGAGTGTGTAACTCGTTCATAAAACCCATTTTACCCTCGACTTAAGTTTCCACCCTCACCCTCGGCTCGGGTGGATATATTCGTCTCGGGTAAAATGACGCGTTTTATGCACTTGTTGTACAGTCTACTATTTTGTTCCGTTACGACCAAAATATTGTGGTGGATTTTGAATGACGAAGTATGCGCCTGACCAGGTGTACGACCGCATCGCGTGCACGGTGGTGGTGACGAGCGGGCGCGCGCCCGCGGCCGAGGGGCGCTCGCGCTGCCGGCAGGCGCTGGACGCCGTGACGCGCCTGCGCCACGCGGGCCCCGGCCCCGCCGCCGCCACGCCCGCCACGGCCTCGGCCATCCACGAGCTGCGCAGGGTGCTGGCGCTGCCGCACATTAAGGTCGGTCGACTTCCTCTCTCACGGCTGGTTCACGCGGATTAAGTGACTTTGTCACTCATTAACTAGCTTTCGACTACTGTAACGTGTACACGTATTTTTAACTAATGACATGTTGGGAATCGGGTGGAGTTGGGAAGTTTTGTAGTAAGAGAGCTCCTGGTGGAAGAGTTCGTCCAATGAAGTACTGCCACCTTACCTATTTCTGCCGCCAAGCGGTAATGTAATGTAATGTTGTAATATACTGCGTTCCGGTATTGCAGGGTAAGGATGCTAGTGAAATTATCAACTTCTATCTCACTACTATCTTTCCGATTTAAAGCTCTGAGTGGCATTGCAACTGCTATGGACACCAGCACACTACCAGGCGCATGACTTGTTAGTCCCATCACTTGGTATCATAAAAAAACTACAAACAAACCGTTAATCCACCAAATGCTTCTTCCTCGAGTCACGTCTATCGGTAAATGCGCGAGACGCGGCATGGTATTTTATGTCGTCGAAAAATACATTTGATTCTAAATTACTTATCAACTAAATTGATGATTATTTAATTACGTTAAAATTTAGTTAATTAATTTCACTTAATACGTGTAAATCGGCCATAGCTTACAATTCTACTAACAGCTCCTTCAAATTAGACGCTTTTAGAAGCGTTGCAGTGGCGCCACTACTAATTTACATTACAAGAATGGCAACTGTGGTGTGCATGCTCGAATTTACAAGGGATCTATAGTTCTTGGTGTGTGCGCAGTATGTATCGAAATACTACTATATTCCTATCGAACTTCAGCTTTCGTATCCGTACCATTCCTATACTATGATGTTGTCATTTCATTTTGGTTTATTGGCTAAATAAAGTAAACTTTGTATATGTCCAGGTCCACCTTGAAATATCATTGAAGCCTTCCCGGTTCATCACACATTGTAGCTGGTTTGCAAAATATGTAAATATGAAAATATGTTAAGGACTGGCGTGTAGCTTACCATCAGGTGCACGACTTGTTCGTCCCATCACTTGATATTATAAAAAAATAGGATAAATACATAATCTTCTTATTCAAAATAAGGCCTAGCTATAGGTGTTTTCATAATTTGATGTATTATTTCGTTTCGGAAATATAAAATCGAGCAATAGCCGCTCTGATATCCAGAGCTAAGAACAGCGAACGAATTGTATAATGTCCTGAGAATAAGCAGTATTGCACATAGGTCATTATTCTTCGGATGAGTCGTTTTGTCTGATAATGTGATAATTGAAAATATAATCCTGAAAAAAAAAAGAATTGAATACTTATAGCGCCATCTATGTTAAATAGATGTCAAATAACTGAAGTTATGAAACAGTGGTGGAAGGCGATAGGAAAAGTCCGAAGTTGAAAGTTCATATTCGCTTCAATAGATGGCGCACTTAGTATCAAATTCGCAATGACCTCTCGATAACGTTTCTCGTGTGATGTGTTAGAGATTTTCTAGTTACTTCATTAAGATGACGGTTCTTCGCAATTAATATTATTCCATTTAGTAAGTACACACGACTGGTACATACTGTAATGATTTCCAGAGACTCCAGAGTGGAACACTAAAAATGTATGTACTGAATGTGAAAAAAATGCCTTAGTCGAAGTTTCATCATAAATTACAAATTCAATCTTTCTCGAAGTCAGTTCAAGATCATGAAAGTTTAGTAGTCATCCTGCACTATATGAATATTATAATTTCTTCACGTACCTCTTAAAGAACCCTTTGCTTTTTGATCGCGAGAACTTTACAAGAGTTGAACATAGTCTGAATCTTTAATATGTAAATAAGTATTTACATATATTGATTATATTGGAACTTTGATGGTTAACCTACAGTGTGTTTCCAGGCCTTGTTCGAGACAATATAATTAATATTATCAAGAATTACATTTTTCGCGATTTCTCTTGTACGTAGCTTTTTTTTATGTCAATTCTGTATCACTTTGCTCGACGGCATCATACGGGAGATAGTGTCAAGGGACATCAACGTTATCGTAACGAGACACGGTCCACCCTTAAACTTAAAACGGACTGTTATGTGTTACGTAATTTTCGTAGTAGACTCTAACCTGTAACATAACATAAACAGCCGAAATAGGGGTTATGTCGAATAACAAGGATCGTCCCACACTCCAAGACTTCACATTAAGGACGGTTTCTAAATCTACATACAGCAAGGCAGCTTGATAACACACCCGAGTGGCTCGGAGGGGATTTGTTCAATTTAAACCGGTTAACCGTGTTCACCCGTCATATCAAATTCACCTTCCTCGAGTCCTTCGTGAAAAGCTTGCTTTTGTTCGACTGCGAGAAATGGAGGAACAAAGGGACTAACCAACCAGCATAACGTGTTTGTTAACAAGTGGCTTAGATCCATACTTCGCATCCGCACACGATTTGCAACGAGAACTTGTCGGCCCAGTGCCCACAAATTCCTATTAAACAAAACATAGTTTTGAAAACTGAGGTGAATAGAATACACTTCGTATCTGGAAAGGAAATACCGCGATAGCCTTCATACGAGCTACGCGCTTAAAGAGAACACAGCCAATCTGTACAAATCTGTGGGGTGCAACATCATGGGCGGATTCAAAACTGCTGCACTGAAATGGGGATAAGCAAAGAAGACAGCTCAAGTGACACTTGGCCAGAATTTGTGCAGACCCTGTGTACCGCAGAGGACGACAATAATAACAAAAAGAAGTTTTTTAGTCGTTGCTCAAACTTGTGTCAGAAAACTATTGATATAATTCTGTAGATGCAATATTGAAATATTCTTTATTCATTCAGCCTGTTTGCACTCACAGCTGAGTTCATGGGTCTCCTCTCTGTTGCGCCATTCTTTTCGGTCTCTTGCGAGTCGTCTAGTGGTTTCCAAGAACGGGCTCGATATCATCAATCCATCGGGCGGGTGGTCTGCCTTTTGGTTTTTTTGCGTCTCTTGGCCATGGCTTTCGTCCATTCTAACCAAGTGACCTCCACTTAAGCTTGGCTATCCTCCTATCCACGTCTACTACCTTTGTACGACGTAGAATGTCTTCATTGGGTACATGAGCCAACAGAAAAATTCCGAGCATGGCGCGCTCCATTGCCCTTTATGTTACTTGAATCTTGTGCACGTATTCTTTCGTGAGCGGCCGCGTTTCGGAAGCATAAGTAAGTATAGGTAGAACACATTGGTTGATCTGGTTGGCTTGGTCTTCAGGCATGAGGGATTCTAGGCTTGAACACATCTTCCAACCTATTGAAGGCAGCCCATCCTGAGTTCGTCTCGTAATTTCCACTACCTCTATGGGGCAGTTGCCTATATTTATATTATGTTTAGGACCCGCAAAGTTGGTCATCACCTTGATTTTGGTCCTGTTCATCTTTAGGTGCACCCTCATCGATGCTTGGTGCAGATCTTGGAGTATGCTTTGCAACTGTTCGATACTTTCATCTAGAAGAACTAAGTCGTCAGCGAAGCGCAGATGTGTTAAATTGCGGCAATCGATCTTTACTCCTATCACGTCCCAATAGAGTGTTTTCTTGATGTCCTCGAGCACAGTAGTGAATAGCTTGGGTGAGGTAGTATCGCCTTGACGAATACCTCGTCGGATTGGGACGAAATCGGTAAGTCTGTGCATTCGGACTTGGAGTGTTGCGTTTTTATATAGCTCCCGGGGTGCTATGTTACAACGATGCAGAGAATGGGACACTGCCTAGTGCTCAACGCTGTCGAAACCCTTTTCGTAATCTACAAAGGCTAAGCACATGGGCCGGTCGTACTCTCGGCATCTCTCAACCAGTTGTTTGACAGCATGGATGTGTTCTGCGATGGAGTATAGTTACTCCGGAAGCCAGCCTGCTCTGTGGGTTGGTATTCATCCATTCAGACTACATATTTCAGCTGATTATCAATCTCACGATAGCAAAAGAAAAAACTAGTAAACAAATATGGTTCCTGAACAAAATGTAGGCGGTCAATCCGTTTGTAAAATTATAGATAGCATTGGGTAAGTACAGTATACGCCGCTTGATCGTACCACCAGTTTAAATATTTCCCCAAAGGGATCATGCAAAACTTATTACATGCAAACCAAATGCGCGGCGAATACGGAATGAGACCGCTAGCTTGCTCAAACAATATTCAATATCTATAGCTGGAATGTACATTATAGACGATTCTTTGGAAACTTGATAAATGCCCACACTACTGAACAACCTATATTACTAAAGTTCAGCTCATACATTTTATCCAACAGTTTTAAGATGACCCTTTACTTATTGTCAGCTAACGTGAATACTTTTGGGCAGATTTATGGAGTAAATACAAGGTGATACGTAAAAGAAGGAGGGTGTAACGGGTCAATTTATGTTAGCCGAGTAGTATAGAATATCATATTTGCAGGAAGGCTTCCCTTCTAAAAGTTTAACGTTATGCGCTCGTATCTCTTCATTTAGTAAGGTGACCATGTAATTCTCTATGGTATAGGACAAGGACCTATTAGGTATAATCAATAATAATAACTTGTGGAGTATTTTCACAAAAAATATATGAATATCATCTTAGTAAAAACATCGTGATATTCAATAAAATAAATATTATTGATATTAACAAAAAATAAACTAACAATAAACGATAAGTAGCTTATAGTCTACAATAATTGTTACATCTCATTCATATTTATTGAGAGTTATGTCTATTTAAATAGGCTTATTATTGATGTAAAAATCACGAAGTTCTCTAAATAATTTACTATACCTCTACCAACTTTTGAAAAGAAATTTAGTAGCAGTAGGGCTCATTGTGAAAGAGTTCGTCCGGGGAAGTACTGCCACCTTACCTATTTCTGCCGCCAAGCAGTAATGTTAGCAGTACTGCGTTCCGGTTATGAAGGGTAAGGGTGACGGGCGCAGTGCCAGTGCCTATGAGATCTTTGTGATTTAAAGCTCGGCGTAGCACTGCAACTGTTATGAATAGGCGTGTCGTTTACCACTAGGCGCACGACTTGTTCGTCCGATCACTTGGTATTATAAAAAAAAAAAAAAAACAAAATTAGCGCCACAGTCCAGTTATGACTGTAGCATAAGCTGAATGAGATCCTTTTGCGTACGCCACAGCCGCACAGATGACAGTACTTTGTAGTAGTTATATTGTGTTTATTGCTTTTTGTCTGTTTTGCTCTACTTTATGGTATTTTTTGTCTTGTTTTTGTATTTTTCGTTTTGGTTTTTAATTCTTTCTATTTTGTTTGTCTAAGTATTATTAATTTGTTGTTTGTATCTATATGTTGTGGCGTTGCAATAATTGTCTATTCTATTCTACTCTCAATGCATCTGCATAAAAAACCTCGACTTGGAGCATCTGCTCCAAGTCGAGGTTTTTTATTAGATCGTTCGGTCAACTGGTTCTTAACAAGTGACGAAAGCAGCTAAATCGAAGAACAAGAACTCAGGCCAGCCGTATTTATCAAGTCGTCATCAAAAAAGGCCACTACATTGCAAAATAGGCTTACAGGTAACAACAAAGTACGAGATTTTTAACAAATCATGTGCGTAGTGTCGAAACGAATGACTTGGATTTAGGTTGTTCGCAGCTCTGAATCTGAATTTATTCGCACATGTTTAATTTTTCAGACAAAAGTTACTTGTGTGGCGTCGAATTTGTTATTGTTCTGGACTGGAATTACATTCAAGGTCGTTACTTTTTGGTTCTATTGTACTTAACTTACATATTATAATACGGTGTTGTAAGAAAAGTATATCTTATTTCCTCCTAATTAACAACAACAAATCAAACAAGAACTAGAAATTCCTCTCTCAAGTCTCAAACCCTACTCGTCTTTGAAGTCATTCGTACCCTTTCTTCATTTGAAGAAACTGTCCCGCTTTCATGTAAAAGTATTTTTAAGTCGACAAGTGTTACAAATGTACTGTTCTAGACAAATAAAAAAGTCTGCTTCACATAGCTGCAGACAAATAGGGGGTCTTGTAGAAGAAAAATCTGTTGCTCTGAAATGAAATGTAAAAAATACATAAGTTTCAGTGTGTTTTTAATAAAAAAAAAACTTCATTTTGGTGTGTAATTTCTTCAATCCACGCGTTTAAACTAAATTTTTTTTTATAACATGAAGTGACATACAAGCCGTGCGCCTGATGGTAAGCTTTAAATTGTAAAGCTCTGAGAGGCACTAACATTGCGCCCGTCACCCTGAGACGTATGTTGACAAGTTCCATGTGCCTGTAATGCTGACAAAACCGGAACACACTAATGCTGACAAAACCCGAACACACTAATGCTGACATTACTGTTGACTGCAGAAATAGGTAAGGTGACAGTACTACCCTGGACGAACTCTTTCACAAGGAGCTCTACTGCTACTAGATATTATATATATTTTTGACATATTTTGATTATGTAAGTACTATATCGAGTCCTGAGGTTTTGGCTACTGCTCCACATTGGAAATAACGCGCACATGCGCACACACTCAGGCCCCGCACTAGGGAAACCCTGTATCGCGGGTGCCATGTACACACACATTGACAACCACAAATTACACCCAAACTCACGAGAGAAATAAATATAGGCCATACACATATTTCCCCCGGCCCGGAAATCGAACCCGGGACCTCTGCGTGGCAGTCCAGCATGGTAACCGTTCGGCCACGGAGGTGATACTGATGAAATGAAACTGTTTCCAAAACCATCTCAGTCAGTTATGAGCATGGGACCTATAAAGAACCAGAACTGTTGGTTTGTTTAAAAAAAATTGTAATGTGAACACGAAATGTAAGTACTGTCATATAATAAAGTCTATAAAATATTTTAGCAAAACGATCTTGCTCTGATCCTTTACAGATCCTTTAAAAGATTATGTACACCATTTTCTACTTATCAGAGAATCCATAAAACCTTCACGACCTTTTTGATCCATCTTTAATTTACACGACCTCCGTTAAACAAAACATTCAAATAAACATTTTCACTTCCCCGGCTCAGATAGCGACCTAAAATTATTAATGAGCGCTGCATTTTGTGATAACATAACTCATCCTTACAAACTTTGCGAAGTGTCAACCCTCTTTAATTTAATGAATTCAAGTTCGGAGGTGGTTGTCGCTACAATCATTGGATATCCCTTGTGTGTATTGTACTTGGTTACGTTATTCTACGTAACTATATATTGTTTTAACACGCTTTAATTCGTGCTGAGTGGCGTGGATATATGTGTATTTCAATTGATGTTTGAAATTTCGAATTTAAAAATTATACCCATAGAGTAGTTTACTTGCCTTCCTTTATTTTGTGTCCAATCTTTGTATAAGGTTATGGTATAATGTTGATGACATAAGTTTTGATTTGTTCTGTGTTCATCTGTTTTCCTGGTGGTAAGACTGTGCAAAAGTGCCACCTCCCAACTTATTTCTTAAAGATACTTCCTTAGTGTAATAAATATACGCGACTGTTACCAGATTTCGTGACATGGATCGTCCCAATCTTTACCAGTTGGAAACATGAATAAACTACTTCTAATGCCTTGGAAATTTAACTGTTTTTCGGATCTTCATCGCGTATATTTGACTTTTCGAGCAAAGCAACGTTTCGGGGACCCTATATAGGTCATTGATCACTGCGGATTTTGAAACTTCAGAAGTTAACATTTGTAATGCCATTTTAATTCTGCGATTCTTCAAGTCTCATTGCATACATTCCACTTGTACGGATACACATTATACACATTCAAAGTGTGTGTGATAATACAGATAGGTACGCAAAATCCGTATATTGTTATAGCAAGACCCGTTCAAATATTCATTTATGCAATGTACTTTGTTTTAACGCGAATTGTTGTGTTTAAATTTATAACTCCGTCAATATTGATATGCATTTGGGATATATTCTCGACAGTAATCTGGTTTTAATTTCAATGTATCTATATCTGGATTTAATTTATCAATCATAAATTAATCAATGTTCGCATATAAGTTAATAAAATTACTATTAAATTATTCGATCATTGTAATTGAAGCTGCACATAGCAATGGAATATAATATGTGAGTCGTGATTGTTCTCTAATTATACAAAAAAAATATGTATATATGGAATGAATTATACACTTATTCTGATAGTTTTATATTGTGGCACATATTAATGAAGATAACGAAACAGTACACCCTCATCTCTATTTATCACTATATCTGCAATTCGTATTTAATAACAGTTACTGTGATCCATTTTGAAAATCTAACTGTAGTAAATTTGGAAAGGTCACAAGTGAAATGAAATTTATTACACAAAGTTTCGAGTTTGTCAAAGACAACACTCCGTTAGCGTCGTGCGTGGGTAGGTATTATTCAATGTTTATTCCAAAGAACTACGTGATATCCGCAATCTACGAAACTTTTTTGCACAAATTGGTTCTCATCCAAAAGAATAACGTATCAAAATTGCTTCTTTATTAAAATATAAAATCTATATCTTTCCAACACCGATGTAATATTTATTGTCTACATTATTAATGCGTATGTTTGCTGATGGGCCCTAAATTGATATGGTTGATATTTTTTACATAAGTCAACAAATAAGACTTAGGTGGCGTATACATACCATCCGAGACGAAAATTCTTTTTTGTATTCCTGTCCTTTAATCAGTGAATTATAATTTCGTTAACCATATCACAAAGGTGCTCTTTTAATTCGGAACCAAAATTGTATTGTCTACGGTACTCGCTACTTTACTGAAAATTTTCATTGTGGTTCTGTACATAAGAACTGTAATGAGTTTCAAAAAAAAGAACGTCGTATTTTTGCTAATTAAAAGAGTCTCCTAAACCTTAGAGCTGGAAAAAAATTAAGGAAAGGAGCTCCTTTCCTTTATTTTTTTTCCATATCCCGTAGTTGGGGCAGCTGCCCTATGAATGAATGAATGAATGAACTTGCCTACCTAAACAAAAATCTAACGGAAGAAATGGACCGATTTCTTTAGTGTTGTGTAAAATCTATCGATAGAGACCTTTGCCCGGCAGTGGACATAATAGGTTAATAAAAGAAAGTCATTATCGTCACGCAAACGCTTAATTAAAGTAGATCAGTATTCCATAGGGGAATATCCTGGTATGTCATATTTATTGTATGTATGTATTTTTAATGTATTATTTTGCGTTTATAAAATTAAATGCTCAATTGTTACGAAAAGTGAATTTGCACGGAAAAAATGTAAATTGAGAGTGTATTAAAAAAGAGAAAACTTTGTAATATAAATATCGATATCTCTACATTTCCAACCTCATGATTGATATTGGAAAGAAATTTTGAAATAGTTTCCAAATAGCGTGAACTTTTTTGTATTTATGGAATTACGTGAATCTTTATAACACTTTATTTTGGAAATAAATAAAAGTTACTTTATCTAAATCAATAATAATAATAGCATACGCTTATTTGCTTAAAACACGGTATAACAGAAGACGTAACTAGAGACAGTGTAAGTGCAAACATGTTTGGCATATATTAAATAATGCTATTTAATTATACAATGCAAAATGTAATTATACAATGTCAACTGACTACTATTGGCCGAGCGCCTTTGATTTGTGCAGATAAGCCACGCTAAATGAGCTCTATACACGTCGGCGCTCACCTCCACTCGGTCGGCTAGGCGAGTGACACCGAACGATGGCAAGGCAAGGCAAATAGGCTGTCTGTACGTTGGTCCTTCACCCGGCAACCGTGGGCCAAACGTGTTATTGTATTGCTGACTTTAAAAATAGTAATAAAAAATATTAAAATAGTAATTTTAGTAGAGTTATGAGTGGGGAAAAAATTGGAAACGATTGGATGATTTTGTTTTCAGGAACTGAAAATGCCTAGCAAATGTGTCGTGTTTAATCTAAATTAAATATAAAATTATTTAGCAATAAACCTAATGATGACATTGAATTATCGTATAAATTAGTTAGATTCAAAGTTCTGTTAAGTTTTGACTCTTCAAAATGAAGCGAACAAATGAAGACGGTCTGTGATCCAATGTTTATATTCGGCAGTCCTATGATTTCCAACCATTCTTTCGTTCTATATTCATTTGTAGGTCAACTTGCAATAATAAAAACAATAATAATAAAATAATGAAAACCTCGTAGTGAATTGTTTTAATACCAGAATATCGATAGTATGTGTGCTTACTAGAACAACACTATCTCAAAATAATCGTTGACAACAATCATCAAAATGTTCAAACCTACAGGTAATCTGAAGTAACCAAAACAAAATTTGGTAAGATTTATGAATGAACTACTTAAATAAGTCTAATTACATGAGACATTTGGGGCTATTGTGTGATTTATAGACAGAAAAATAGCACATGCCTGTATGTAACATTCGGTTGATTTAAGCTTTTCTCTGTATTAAAGCTAATCTTAGAATGTGTCCTTAACGAATTACACAACGGACGATTTTTGTTAAAGAAATACTTAAAAACAAGCAAATACAGAAAAATGTTACGATCATATAGCCGATCACACTAACTGAACACGCAACTATATATTCGAAATATTGACGATAAAGTAACAAACATCTCCTAATGGGTGCTATAAACTATTTGTGCCACTAGAAAAGCAAATTTTATAATTTCGAATAATTGATAAGAGTATCCATATATCGTCGATGTTTTGTAGAAAGGGTTTTAATTAAGTTTAAGATTAATATTGAATTTAAAATAGGACGTAAATATTTTAAAGGAGTCGCGAAAAACTAATATATGCTCCCCAGAAAAAAAATCGAAATGCTGCTTTCGCCCTTTCTATGTTATACCGACATTATGTCCAACGATTATAAGGAAAATATTACAAAACTCTTCAAGACAACTTTTTTTTCAATTTCTTTGTTTGTAATTGTTATTGTTACTTCATCGCTTAAAGGATGGAAAAAAATAAAGGAAAGGAGCTGCCCTATCTACGGAATAAACGCCCCTACATAAACCAAAAATGTCCACCACAAATGGCGGATTTCTTTAGTGTTGTAACATAATCATCGATAAGTCAATATCGACATGGAAATGTATGGCTTGAATGTTGAAACTGTTATGATAGATATGAGATTTTGAATTTGTTATCTGCATATCTGCACTTCAATTAATATTCTAGAAGTATTTGGCTGTACTGTTGTCTGTAGAGCAAACAAGTATTCTTGCAATACATATTGGTCGAGCCTAGGCCAACGCGAGCGAGCAAATTGATATACAGTTAGTGCTGCTGTCTACACGCTCGACAAGTTTAAAAAAGAGCATTACAAACGGCCATTGTAGATGAGTTTTGTGTAGCTGCCCACACGTTAGTCGCTGTCAGTTATCATTTACATTGAAACTATATGGATGACGTACAAGCTATTGTAGCTGTTGCTATTTATTATTGGGCGCCTATAATTATTACGTCAGTGCATCTAATATATGTCATATAATGTTAGAGTTGTCAGTGGGGAAAAGTCGGAAACGAGTGGATGGTTTTAAGGAACTGAGAATGCCTAGCAATGTCTCTTGTTTACTCAAAATTAAATATAAATTTATTTACCATTAAATACGTCGATGAAATTGCAATCATGTAATTTAGTTATTGAAAGTTCTATTAAAATTGGACTCTTCAAAATGGAGCGAACAAACGAAGGTGATATTTGATCCAATGTTTATGTTCGGCAATCGTATAATTTCCAATCATTCTTTCTTTCTTTTTTTTTCATTTGTAGGTAAACTTTAAAAATAAAAATAATAATAATGAAAAAATAAAAACCTCGTAGTGAATTGTTTTAATAACAGAATATCGATAATATGTCTGACAAGAACAACACTATCTCAAAATAATCGTTATCAACAATCTTCAAAATATACTAACAAACCAATGATATTTAAACCAGTAATACTTGTAAACAATAGATGCGCATTCTGCGCCTCCAAACGGCCCCACGACATAGATGTCATCAACATCAAGAGTGACATCAGTCATCATCTTGAATTCGAGTGAGTACAACGTCACCGAGACGTGACAAAAAAGTATCAAAAACGGTGAAATATGTAATTAAAATTTGCAATTCTCGGTTCGAAAATGATCATAAAAGTACTGACGTTTTTTTCCATAGGTAAGTTTAATTTTGTTAGTTTAGATTGTCGTAAATAAAAATAAAAATGAAATAAATTTATTTGAAACATCAATGTTGCCAGTAAATCAATTTTCATTTGCACAAAATATGGTTGTTAACCCTTTGGAAAAGTGATTCTAATTCAAGTTTATTCGTTGTAACGTTTTAACGTAAAGTTTAACTGTAATAGGTACTATTAATACGTAATACTATTAAAATTGATATTTTGTTTGTTTCCCAGAATACCTAAAGATCGAACGCGCAGGGCGGAATGGATAAAAATTATATGACTTTTACGAAAAGATACTATGAGGTACAAAACGTAAGGCAATTGTACAACAAGCTAATGATGCACAATGGCGTTTAATAATTTGTAATAAACTATGGTCAAATGTTTGTGTATCAAGTAATTCGTATTACCTACCCCTTTATAAATTTGTTTTCGTTAAATAGAAACAGGAACTTTGACGAAAGACAATCTTTTTATCACCTTTTTCTAATAAAAAATATTAGAAAAGCAATGAATGCCATAGATTAGAAAGTCATCTTTTCATATTTACAATTTACTTGAAAGAACTATGAATTCCAAGCGTGGACCCTTAAGTTCATACATTTTCAAGTATATTTCACTCACTCGTTCATTCCATTTCTGATTACTATCTATCTCCAGTGTTTGTTTCCACCAGTGAGGCTACAAGAAATTAGGGAAAAATTATTTCTAAGCTGGTAACACTGGTCGTATCCCTTAATGCACTGTGACTATTTAATTTTGACATAATAAGTTTGACATTAGAAAAAACGAGACAAATTTTTCACAACAACAACAAAACATTAAACAAAACATTTTGACAAAATTTTTCTTTGAAATTTCAATCAGTTTCAGAGCTAGTCTTTAAATTTGCAAAGTGGTCCCACATTTTAGACAACTGTTTGTAGGATATTGCGTCTCTAGTATTATTTATGCTCACTGTAACAAACAGGCAATCTAAAGCAACCAAAGCAAAATTCGGCAAGACTTATATCCGGTCATAGCCGGTGTAATGCAACATTCAGTTGATTTCCGCCTTTTCTACTGCCGTACTCCTTAATACCGCAGCGACGGATTTTAATCAATACTTAATTATTCTCACTGTCAATATTTTTGTCCAAATTTATTACAATTCATGCGAATAATTTAATAAAACATTGGCCAAACATTGGTTTTGATATCTCATGTACTTCCCTTTGACAACCGGATACGGATGTCAAAGGATACTCCGAACATGGTAAAATGAGGACAGTTGACATTTAAGTGACGTTATGTATTTTCGATTCCGGTGTTTGCCATAAATCAATGTAGTGCTATCTCTTTTGGCTTACGACGGCACGCAGTAGTTAAACAATGACAATAAAATGTTAATTTTTTCGATGTCTAAATGGATCATATACATATAACGTTTGATTTATATATATCAATATAACAAGTCCTTTAGTTTCCATAGTATGGGCTTCATCTTCGTATATAATAAAATGTGAGTTTGAAGTGAAGCGGTGTGAAAGTTGACATTAGTCGTTTCTCATTTCAAATGTCATGAATATTGGTTGAAGTTCGACTACTTGATTTTAATGCAAAATCAAAGAATTTTGTACACGCGAGATTTTAATGTAATTTCCTAGAAAATTGTTTCAAGAAATTCTCGTATCATAAAGGTGTAAAATCCAATTTTTGTGCTGAATTCAATGAAAACTTATTTTATGACGTCCATCTCTTTTAGAAGTTTCTGATGATGATGAACTCATAATTGAAGTGAATTTGAATCCCAAGCTATTTTCTAGACGTGCACTATAATACTTTTATTATTCCTAGAGGAACCCCTCTAGTTCTTGTGGTCGCTGTTCCAAATTCTTGACAAGTTTGATGTGACTTTGATAGATAATGTGAATGTACCGAAACAAAACATGTACTGTCATGTTGTCTTATTTAACGACCAGTATGCGGAATATAAAAAGTTCCGAAATTTTGTGCTACGACAAAAGTTTCTTTTTTGCAAATAATAGACACACGCTTGGCCACAATCTGACTTAATGCTAAGCGATAATGTAACCTATGTTTGTCAAATTTGTCAAAAAATACAATAGTCACTTGACATTATATAAAAAAAAAAATTGAAAGTTCCCGCGCGCACTCTTTGAAATGTTCCCGATAGAAAACCGACAAGCTGGCCACTATTCTGCGGTGATCGAGATTTCGTAACTTCCACTCCACAAGAGGTTCTGTCTGTATTTTATTGTTACATCTCTGAGTGTCCCTTTTGCCTTTTCCTCCCTAGAGACATTATTGCAGTCAACTTTCTGTTGACTTATCTATCACCCGACTCCCAACATGTTATTTATTATACAACGTGACAAGCTAAGGCGACAAAACAAAAAAAAAAATAGTTTGCATTCCTCGAAGCTTGTCGTTAACAGCGAAAGTCTTATAATAGTATTTAGGATATCAGCTTTTGTATGCCACGTCTCAGCTATGGAACCGTTCGGGAATTTCATTAGTGGAGACACCGTAAAATGTCGATAGTTGCATGCAGTCACTACTTTGTACCTATGTATAAGTATCGTTGACATGAAATACCATCCTGGCTTTGTTGTAGAAAATTCAGCGAAATGTAATAAAAAATTCCAAACGGCAGCTGCAACAAAAGATGTTAGCCAAAATTCTCTTTTCTGAGCGCGTAGTATCATTCGATACGATGCGCACTAATTGTCTTTTCCCACAACGCAGTGAGCGGTGTAAATGTACCCATCAGCTTTACACAATTGGTGACGAACCGTATTTTGTGTTTTTTGGCTTTAACAGAAATTAAACTTCAAAAGTATATACTCTTCATAAAACTCAATTATTTTATTTAATATTTCAACAGCACTCACTAAATTAAAGCGCAAAATGTAGAACTTTCCAACATTAAAGTTACCGAAAAATGTGACGCAACGAGCGATCGAGGTCAGGTACGCCTTTTTCGGAGTCCGGTATTAATACCCGAAGGGAAGAACTAAGTGTGAAAAATAAGATTCCATTTTAATTATATAATTTCGGTACAAGATCTACTGAAATCGATTTGAAGTGTATTACTAGCACATAAACGAGGCAATAAACGTGTGAAACTAATTGAATTGGCAACGTTACGAATTATTATCGACGGTTGTTCATTAATAACGATTTCTGGGTACAACCTTTAGACCCTTACGTACCGCATGCATACATATTTATATACCCTTCCTGATTCCGTATCTGTCGAATCTTGGTGAATTTTTTTGCTGAATTAGCGCATAATCCGGGTGTTGTGGGTCGTTCATCAAACGCTAATGACGCCGTGTGGCTTCTGAGTGACGGGCGCTGATCTAAGATAGTGAGCATTGCGAGCACTGATGCTTTTTTGCTTTGAAAGAAGGCACATGATAAAACACGTGGATGTAAGTAAGTAAAAAACTGCATTTTAGTTCGTTTCTAGGTTATTAAATTAACTTAGCTAGCTAAAGTTATGTATAGCTGGTTCTTTTTAAGATATAAATCGATTTTGATATCTTTCATTTAACGAAAATAATGCTCCTTTTTAATATATTTCACACTTTGTTTTCAAAGGCTATGGGTAGCTTAATTGGGGTAACTTACCGTCTCTCAAGCAGAGGGCCAGAGGGCAGAGATAAGTTCGAATCCTGGCTTGCACCTCAGAGTTTCTCGGTTTATGTACGAAATTTAATTTGAAATTTATCACGAGCTTTTCAGAGAAGGTAAACATCTGCAAAGCAATTTAAGGATGTGTGTGAAGTTCCCAATCGCATTGGACCCGCGTGGGAACTACAACCCAAGCCCTCCCGTTGTGAGAGAAGGCCTGTGTCCAGCAGGGGGACTATATATAAGCTAACTATTAAATATAAATATTTATTTATTATTACTTAAAGTTGTATTTTTATTATAGTTTTTCTTGCAAGGCAGAGGTATATAATTATTTTGTTTCGTTTGTGTAAAATATAGTAACTGTATATTATATTTATGTATATAACTAAACAACAAAGTACACCGAGGTATTAACTAACTTCTATCAACCGTAAGAGGAACTCGAATATAGGTTGGCGCTAGGAATTTGCAATCTTTCATTCGATTGTTCCGCGAGCTCGAATCTAATTTGGGATTTAATCAGACTTTGTTCTTATAGATTAATTGAAATGTTGGAGTGAAATATATACTTTCAGTTTGTGTCATGATTGGGCTATATCCTTTTTAATTCTGTGTTTTCTTTAGTTAATGTCCTGCTTTGGCACTGTTACTTCAATTGTCATGTTAATGGGACATTTGAACTTATATGAATCAAAATCACTATATCTCTTTAATATTAATTTGCCTTATGTAAAACTACATATTTAGTTACTGTTATTGTGGCACAAAATATTTCTTAACAAGCAGGCTTGTCCTACAAGACTCTTTGTCTTTCTTTTTCTTCTTTATAATAATAATTATTTTTCTGCTTGTCCCGGATAGCAATACAGTCAACGACAATATATTTAATTTTTTTTTTTTAATAAAATTAAAACTAAACTTAGTTTCAATAAAACCGAGAAAACTACAATAATAAATGGATTTTTTAAAACAAACTTCGGAAACTAAGACCCGAGGAGAAAATTTAATAAATGGTAAAAGTTTACCTTTTAAAAGGTAAAAGATAAATATATGCAATATTTTCCAGTTTAATGTTATTTGAATTTTAATACTCAGAAGGTTGGAGGGTCTCGATGGAAGTTAGAAAAGGAAATAATAGAGCAACAAGAAAAGTATAAGAAAACATGGTTTTAATCGCACATTACACTCAAGTAGGTATAAAGAATTCGGAATTTATTAAAATGGTCATGTGAATACAAGTGACGGAACTGCATGCTTAGGGTACTTGTTACCCCTCTGCCTATCATCAGTTTCGTAAACCACGACTTTGACGGAATACGCGGTTGGATGCGAGCGTAAAGTTTTTGCCTTAATTCACTGGATAATGCCCATGTTTGGCTCCAGGTGTTCCGTAGTAATGTCGGTTAATAATTATTAATTAAAACACTAAGCACACGACCGCTTAGACGCCCTATATATCCATTGAATAAAATAAAGGCAAAATATTAAATTAATATATGTCATTATTAGACTATTTAAAAGTTTACAACCCCCGAAGTCGATATGCTAACGATAACACTTTGACACGTTAGTTAGTCACAAACTTAAATACAAAGCGGTAGGAAAGGGTGAATGATCCATTTTGACATGCTTAATGTCACTTAGTATGGAGACAGATGGAAACAAATTTATATACCCAATTAGGAGAGATGTTTCCTTCATCATACGCAGTTAAAAATATTTAAACACCAAGAATTTATGACGAAGATGTACAACGCTTATCGTTATATCTTCAAAGAAATGGACAAAGAAAAAATGAGCACGCCACTAGCCTCCGAAGTACGACATTCGTAAACCATAACAGGGATATGCGAAGAGGCGCGAGGGGGGCTTCGATAATGCCGCAACAAAACGCTGAATGGAAAGCATTGTTCCCAAACACAGATTCCAGTTTCAAATAAGCCCAGTGTACACGATATATCCTCCTACATATCTTAGTAAATATGTAGGTGAATTACGTTAGTCATTCCAACTTTGCATAGGTTTTATGAAAACTGTATTTTTAAAGGTGAATCATCTACAACGTCAGTCAGCGAGTTGGTGGAACGGTAACGCGGTATGTTGCTTAATGCATATTAGCACACCGCTGTTTTGTAAAATATGCCAATGAAGTTATCGAAATTCAAGAAATAATATAATATCTCAGATAAGAATAGATAATAATATCCCAGAATATCCCACAAAATAAAATGGGTCACTATTGTGAAGGTTCGTAAAAATATCAAAGAATAATTTATTATATATTATATTATGTATGTTTAAAATAATATTGTTTATTTATTCAATTTAGTATTAGCTTTATAATATTTTTTTTTTCATTCAAAAACTAAATTATGCGTAATTAAAATAACCTGCTTATTTATTCTTGATCGACCGTGAAATTTATTTTTACGACACCATTTTAGGGTCTATATTATTTTAGATGGCCATTAACTAATTTAGAATACTTTGCATTATGTAATACGAATGAGTATTTTGTATAAATGATCAATCGTATGAATGTGTTCCCAGTCCTAACGTATCCGCAATGCCTAATGCGAGGCATTCATAGTACTGCAGTCTGCAAATCTAAGCTCTGTTCTCCCTGATGTAAACGCACTGGGTTAAAGGGGAATACGCCCGCTGTTATTAAAACGAATGGAATAGCATTGGGTTCTAATCAAAATCATTGTATTATTTTTCTACTTTTCTGTTTTTTCGAAATGTCTGGACTGTTTCGTGTGCTAGAGAGCAGGAAACTACAGAAAAAAGTTTTTATTGTCCACATCATTGTACAGAAATTCAACCAAGAAAAACAAAAAATGTTTTTTTTTTACCTCCGTGTTAATGTAAAAGTAATTTTGTTTTTTTTATTAGACTTTTTTAGCGATTACAACAAAAAAGTACGTTTTTGTGGGCTACAAATAAAAGGTGTAAGAACTTTTTTGACACGATATTTATGTTGGAATAAAAGGGGGTCGTTTCAACAAAAAAAACATCTCGAATAAAATAGACAGATATTTTGGTGAAAATTCCAAAAGTGGTTGTTATAGCGTCTTGAACAAATGCCAGTCTTTGTTGCTTTATTGTGCTGAAACCGTCGCTTAATCATAACTGAGCGAACAAGATGGGAGACAGTGCATTAATATAGGAAGCATTGTTCTCTAACTAGATTCCACGTGATAAATGCTTGCCGAGACACGTCTGACTTGATTAACGTTGATTAACTTAGCTAGTCGAACTTCACGAGGAAATTCAATATTTGAAGTTTGAGAGCTGGCAACCCGTAATAGATTTGTCGCTGACGACTAATAAATTTTAACAAAATACAACTTCTTTTATGTAAATATGTATTTTAAAGTAAATATGTAGGTATTTACTGCATTATGCAAGTCTCAAAGACTTATACTACATTACTAACCAAAGGCTAAGTTGCTATACTTCTGTACATAAATAGTTTTATCTGCATTCGTGTATCACTATTTTTGTCTAGGTGTATTATTATAAATCTAAGCCAAACGTGCTACATTTTTCAATATAAAAAATATCGCTTATTTATTTGCCAATTTCTTTTTATTCAAAAGCAATTGTCGCTATAGTATACAGCTGCTCCATTCGAGATATACGAGTACGTCATAGTTTCGTGCTCGAAGCGGGATCCACTCGTTACCTGTGTCTTTATAGATTAAGCAGATTAAGAGTGCGTTGAAAAGATGCACGTCTTATAAAAAATGTTTAACATATACAATATTACATACATTTATAATATTTTTTCCTTATTTACGGTCTTACTAACTTAGACTTGCTTAAGCTACTTCATAATGCACGCAATGGAACCTCTATATTGTTTTAAAAAATCTCAATTCATGTAGTAAGTTTGTTGTTCATACACAAACACACAAATAAACCGTCTGTAGAGGTACATATAGAAAGATTGCTTTGTACTGGCTTGCATGAAAACCGCTGTCACACCACAGATGCCACTCTCCGCGACAGTGAGCCTACCAAAAAACCCTTTTCTGCCATAGACGATTCGTGGTTCTTGTTAAGTAAAAAGTTCTTGTGCCGGTGCGTTTATCACACAATACTACGTAGTATTTCCTGATGTGTCTCAAATTGTCAAGGATGTATGCTAAATAAGACTTAACCATGTAAAACTCTCGCATGCGTTGATACACTTTGATTGTGGCACGTTACGAATTTATAACACTTCTGGGCGTCCTGTTTTTTTTATAATACCAAGTGACAGAACCAAACGTCGTGCGCCTGGTGGTAAGCGACCCGCCTATCCATAACAGTTGCAGTGCCACTCAGAGTTTTAAATCACTGAGATCTGGCAGGCACTGCCACTGAGCCCGTCTCCCCGAGACACAGTTGACAAGTCCCATTTACCTGTAATTTCACCAGCAGCCTTACCTTTCCAAACTGGAACGTAAACGTAATGCTCACATTACAGCTTGGCGGCAGAAATAGGTAAGGTGGCAGTACTTCCCTGGACGAACTCTTTCACAAGGAGCTCCTCTGCTATTTTTGCCGTCAAGGAGTAAGTGACATTTCTGCGTTTCGGTTTTGAAGGATAAGAAAATATAGTTACATGGGACATGTCTCAGAGTGATGAGCGCAGTGGCGGTGCCCCTCAGATCTTTGTGATTTAAAGCTCTAAGTGGCACTGTAACTGTTATGGACAGGCGTGTTGCTTACCGCCAAGCGCACAACTTGTTCGTCCTGTCACTTACTATCATAAAAAAGTCTCTGCCCTTAGAAGTCCTAAGTTCTACTTCAACCTATTCTCGTAAAATGTGAGTTCCGAAAGTTACTTCTAACTTTGCTTTATGAATTACTTAACCACAGAAACATACATACATACATACGTACATTATTCGTTGCCGTAGTTTGTTGAACCACAGTTGAACTGTATTTATTGTTAGGCCGTGTCGGTTGTAATTCGTTTCGATTATTTCAATAAATACCTACACATTTAGTTATACACGTATTTAGTTATTATAGATACAAATCTATGAATGAAATTTCAATGTAAATAACATTCTGTGTAACGAATAAACATGGTTCCGCGTCGATAAGTGTAGTGACTCTCTAATGTATTTATGAATTGCATTGTTGAATTGTATTTGTTAACCGACTTCAAAAAAAGGAGGAGGTTATATGTTCGGCTACATGTATCTTTTGATGTATGTTCACCGCTTTCTCCGTCAATTGTGGGCCTATTATGAAAATTCTTTTTTGTTTGAAAGGGCGCACTCTCGAGGTGCTCCCATTGTCACTAAGATAGAATCTGATGAGGAGATCCTATAGAAATCGAGGGAAATCCACAAATTTTGTAGGCATGTACACAGGCATGTGAACACACTGTACATGCCTGTGTACTTGATTAATTTAAAATTGAAAAATATTTTTTGTTTATAAGGGTATACTTTCGAGGTAGTCCCATTGTCATTGATCGATTTGAAATTTCAATTTACCACTAAAAACATTATTGATACTTAAATATTTACAATATCTCATCAGTTATTTTTGGTGTCGGTTCCAGCCAAGGGAAGAATAACAAAGAAATACCTTAATGTATTCTAATGCTATACAGTAAGAATGTATACTTGCCTTTGCTGGCACTTTTTTCTGTTTTTTTGAAGGTGGTTGAATTTTTTTCTAAAGTTTGTTTATAAAGGTCAATTTCAGTTTCGGTACATATTCAATGAAAAATATACATTTTTGCATCTTAAAAACGCTTAGAATTGAAGTATACATTGTTCGTACTCTTATCAACAGTACGAGACAGTTAAAGCGGATTTCAAATAATTGAAAACAACAACCGACCCGTATCCTAATACGGTTTAAATTTAGAGGAAATTAAATTAGTTGGAAAATACACGGGGCTCTCCTAAAACTATTTTACATTGACAAGGGGAGGCAAGTTTACGTTAGACACTCGATTGAAAGGATCCTTCGTCGCAGTCGATTGATGTAGGTTAGACATTTTAACCTTCTTCTGATTATCTTTTACCTGTCTACGTAGCGTACTACGGAACTGGCAGGTTTGAGATTGACGTACCGATAAGCCTTATTAGCAATAATCTTCTTTACATAGGCAGTTAAAAAAAACCTGGGAAAAGCTCCCTTTCAATACCTAATCAATTTTAAATTACTTGGTACGCTATACATAATATTACTTTAAACTCTGCACAAATAATTGTTTTGACAAATAAGAAACCAACAGTACTCGTATAACGAGCATCCAAGGATGCTCTAACTAAGCTTAATACATAATACATTTTATCTTATTGGTAAATGTAAAATAATTGTCATGTTAGTAGGTAAGTATAGGTGTACCTTTCATTGAAAATTTATGTCCATGTTTATTCGTTACACAGAATGTTATTTACATTGAAATTTCTTAGCGTACTTTATTCTAATGGACGATATGGAAAGTGAAACATGTCACTGCTTTAAAAGTTGCCAAAGGGAGTCACCACACCGACACGGAGTCGCATTAAGCCGGTCAGAAAAAGCCTTATGTCCATATCGCACCCTTAGTAATATAAGGGCACAATCCAAAAAAAGTAGATTTTTGGAAAATCGCGTATTAAGATTCTGGATTCCTACATTACACCTATTTTTTCAAATAACATGCTTATGCCATATAGTACAAAAAATATAACAGAAATATGCAGTTATTTAAGTTTGATCCCATTTATTATTTAAGTCCCTATCAATTCCCAAATTTCCCAAAAATCTACTTTTTTTGGATTGTGCCCTTATATTACTAAGGGTGCGATATAATAAGAGTGCATAAGACGTTGCGCGTTTCGCATCGGCTTCTACAACGCGACTCAACACACGTTTGCAACGAATCTGCTTCCAACCAACCAAATAATAACGGAGCGAACTCGTAAGTAGGTACAATTACAATTCTGGGGGTCTACTCTTGTTCTCCGTCAGACGTCCGTCCGAAAAAATAAAAGTCTTATAAGTAATATTCGACCAAATGAAAAGACAACGTCAAGTATGAAGCTTCACTCGCATAATGCGACTTTTAATTTGGTCTAGTATTACTTATTTGACAGTTATTTTTTCGGACGTATGTCGGACGGAGAGTTACGGTCAATCACTTGAGCGAATGACTCCGAAGGTGCGCAGATTATAGTCGCCGACCTTCGTATGGCCTCGTTCGCACCCGAACGGGCACGATGACGTTCGAACGGCCGCGTTGATGCTCTTACGGTCGCGACGACGCTCAAAAAGCCGCGCCGACGACGTCCGGTAATCCGCGTCGACGCATTAACGGTCGGAGCCCGATCGACCACATAGACGCCCGTACGTCCGCGTCGACGGCGATGCGACAAGTGTGATTAAACATGATCGCCTCAAGCCGGTTCCGCGTCGATAAGTGTAGTGACTCTCTAAATCAAAATGGTTATTTTTTTGTCTTATTACACAGTTGCACTCAGAATGAGTTAAATTTGTTGTGAAAAAGGCGTCGAGTTTTTATTGTTTAAAATAATCACTCGACAACATATGCCTGTATAGGAGTCGTCGGCTTTGCATTTTAGATATTCTGCAATTGTTTTTAAACCATTCTTGATGAATTGGTAATTTTGAGATATAATAATATTGTATTCTAGAAAGCCATTGATTTGGAAAAACACCTAGATCGAACGTCCATTTCAGGATCAACATGTCCTAAGTGATTAAATTGCTATATCATATCACCAAAGTGCATCTGCGACCAGGCTCAGGTGTTGGCTTCAGTTGTCATAACGGTCAATTACATTCCTGTCATATTTAATTAAGCTTGCGTACATAGGCCATAACTATTGGTAAATCCTTCATCCACTTCAGTCCCCCGGACTCGTAATTGTCATGTAATCATTTAATTTTCGTTTCAGTAAACAATGAAAAAAAAAAAATATTTTAACGGAAATAGGAACGAAAAGTATGTCACATGTTGGCAAATGTTTAATTGGAAAAAATTATAAGAATTGAAAGAATGGTTAAGGAATTATTTCATTTTAATTTCTACACGTGTGTACCATAGCAATTTGGTTGTAGGCAGGCAGGTACAGAGATAAAACAACATATACTTCACGTGGTAAACTTCCTCTAAATCATAAAAAAGTATCAATTAAGGAACACCGTCTCATGTATCTTATGTAATCTGCCACAAATTTATAGTGATTTTGCTTCAAAATATTAGCTTTATCGTAAAATATGCTAACATGTAGCAATATAATATATTATTAGCTTATCCCAGAGTGTGCTCCCATTGATTGAGGATTAAGGGCACGAAAGGCAAATATGGCCTCAATATTGATTTCGTAATAAGTACCTCGATTTTATGATGTCTGACGATACGGACAGGAGATGAAATATTACGAATCTGGTGCAATTTGAAATACAATGGGTTATTGTCTTTGATTAAAACGTTCCATGCGTCATTTAGTTTAAGTAAAGCACAATGAAGTAATTACTAGGTTTTCTTGTTTTTTTATTTTGTAAAACGGTATAAAGCTTCGTTTTATATTTAAAAATTGGTTGCTCTTTTCTTAGTCGACCTTTCTATTACCCTACCAAACCGGAAATGTTTACATTATTGCTTCGCGACAGAAATAGGTAACGTGGCAGTACTTCGCTGAACGAACTCTTTCACTAGGAGCTCTACTGCTATTAAAACAAGCGTAGACAATTAGTATTCAAAAACTTCCTAATCCGGTACATTAAATAATAATCTTATGACTAAGCTGTTAAGGTAAGCTTGACTAAATAAGTACGGTTATGACGTTGATAATTTGTTGTTTATTTGTTGTTTATTGATAACATGTTTTAACGAAATATATCTGATAATTCATACGTAGAATGTTACTGCGTAAACTTGGTAAGTGACAATTTTTTATGTGAAATAATACATGGAATATTTTATTCCATGCATTATTTCTATTTCTCGTTATATTCTCGTAAATTACATATTATATAAATAGAAATAAAAAAAAGAAACAGAAATTAAATAAGGGCCATTCATCAGGCAAATGGGCCTTATAACACTTTTAAATATCAACTCTCGTTTGCACTGAAATCACAAATTAGGAAGCTGAAATAGTGCAGCGCCAACAACTGACCTGTGTGTACGTCTCCGTACATTTCAAAAATATTCTGTATTTATTGTACTAGAGATAATATCTCTAACTATGGGGGCTGTTCCATTCGGTGGTGTGGGAACAGCAAAACATCTAATTACAAAACAAACGGAATCACATTTCAAAGGTAATTAATGTTAAACATGTAATTTCTTAATTATCGTCCATTATTAGCAAAGCTCAAGTCAAACCGGTCGATTTGGAGAGAAACGATTGACGACACCCGTCAATTGTTTCGAATTCGGGCTGGCCAATCGGATCGGAGTTGTCACCGTAATGATTTGGCAGAATAGTTTTCAAACAAAATAATTTAGTTTCGTCTCTATTTCTAGTTATATACGCGATGAAAATACGTAAGGCAATCATCAAAATCCCTAAAGCACGAATAGCTCCGAAGCGTAACTACAGTATTAAAGGTAGCTTATAAACATCTTCTAATTGAGCAACATAAGCGCTGCCGTCGATAGAATTGAACCAATATTTGAAATCCTGACACAACTCGAAAACTTATTCAATTCGGGTAGTAAATCGCTGCGTCCTCCATATTATTTCAATTTATCCCCGAACGATGTGACTGAGTTTTATTAAAATGTGTATTCGATGGAGATTCTGTGAAATGTTGCTGAAAAATCATATATTTAGGAACTATTCAATTAATTATTCAACTTCGCTAGCGAAGTTAGTTGGTTAAAATTTATTTGACCATTTGGTTTGTATTTTTATTAATTTGTTCTAGGACTTGTACAGCATTGGAAGTTCACGCAAAACATTTTAATTTTGGACATTTAGGTTATTGTAACCTTAATGTCCAAGGTGCCAATATACAATATATTTTCTTTTACCTCAGATATCGATCTAATTGAGCGACTATACACGGCTATTCTTTCAAGTTTTTTTTGTATAATGTTTTGGTCTACAGCATTTTGATTTGGCGAAATCACAATCATGACAAAAGGAGTTAAAACTGCTGCAATAAGCATCAGACGCTTTTATTGTGAAGTTTTATAGAGAAGACAATTTACGAGAGTTGCTTTTCGCCTGAGGTTTTAATGTAAACTTTTGAGTTTCCTTTTCCTGCCTGAACTTTCTGACCGTTAACTTTGCGCCAGTTTTGTGCAATAAATCGCTTTATGCATTTCGACATAGCCAACAATGTTAAGTACGCCTGCTTTAAAGAGAACTTTTTAACGTTCTGTATCAATTGCTTTTGTAGGCTATTTTTTCACACATTATTTTTTCTACCACACTTTCGTGCTTTACATTCACGTGTAATGGGTGCCGGGTTGAAACCAGTGTTAAGATCGAGGGAGATCCAACTATGGCACCCTCTTTGCTTGCCCTTCCAAGCATGGAACTTGGAAGATCTCGACAAGGTCTTAAGTCTCCAAAACATCCATGCTCGTTGGCCTGCTCTGCCTTCTATGATGAGACCATTCACATATGCCATATGTTCGCAATGAAAATTACCGAAAAGTGAAGGAAACTTTTTGTTTCCTTTATTTTTCTTTACCACCTAGGCGCCTCAAGGGATTTGGCGACTGGAACGGCCGCTCCGTTAGCGCTATGGTAGGGCCGGCCCTATGTGAAATCAAGCATTTGGCGTGTTATCTATTGGAATTGTCAATTGGATTGTTTTATTTACAATACCTGAAGAATATTTTTGTGCGCACCATATCTAATACATACATTATATTGTCCATACGTAATATAGTCCATATATAAACAGAAAGAATTTTTTTAACTAAATCGCAGCTATATTTTACACAGCTTTTCTCGCTTTGCAGCGAGAAAAGCTTTCGCAAACGCGCTGTGAAGTATCCAGAAAAACGTTCAGTTCTAGCTAAAAATATTGCTACAGCCCATAAAAGAGCCGCTAGAAAAAAAATGCACACCAGTATTTTTTGTTCACAAGGTTGGCACTAAATGGAGGATGTTTCTGTTATCTGTATTTTGTTTGCTTCAATACGTATTGTCTTGATACCTTTAGTCTCTATATACTCTGGAATAATAATTGCAAATGAATAGTGAAAAGAACTGTAGTCGTCACCAAATAAATGGTCAAAATTGACACTTGTCATCGTGACGCGAATAGGGATGTGGACCATTATATGTATAATCACATTATACGATTTTCACGAGAAATCTATTCAAAATTTCAAGAGTTGGTGATTGTTTAGATTATTTTTCGGTTCATTGTTGGTCAGGGGTCCTAAGTGGCCAAATCGTGCAATTCTATTAAATGCAATTCATTTACAGAATTCCTTGCAATTCTGTAGCAATTCCTCTTATTTCCGTAACATTGTCCCACATTTCGATGAATTGTATCCAATTCTTTTAATTTTGATTTTATAATATTCATAAATGGTTTATTACGAGAATTTAGTGTAAATAAGTATGTTCATCGATAAAACAACTACATAAAACTTTCGCTGAACACTTTGACTGTCAATACATGAACCATTGTAACATGGTGCGTCTATTGACTAAATCTAAAATTGTATTCTAATTGTAATGTAATTTTATTTTAATTTTGATTTTAACTCTCTACAAAATTTTATTTTTGAGTTTAATTGTATTAAATCTTTGTAATGTTATGATCCATGTTGGTGGAAATAAATATTTTATTATCATTATTATTATTATTATTATTATAAAAAGATTAAATTACCAAGAAACCAAGGATTTCATACATTTTCAATTATTGGACTGGCAATAAGTTAGCAGTTGTCAACAATCTCAAATAATGGTCAAAGTTTTTTCTAATATTCTTTTTTAAATATTTTTTCCGAGAATACAAAATGACTCGGTGAAATTCGGCGATTAATTGGTTACAACACTATTTTTTTTTTTAAATAGCTTGAGACGTAACTGTTTTTAGGACGTTTCGGGGTAACTCAATGTTGCATTTTATTTTGGAATTCGTGCGAAAACTGTACTTCAAATAAGTTTTGTCATATTATATAATGTTTCAATAAATGTATGTATTTTATTTAAACTCAATTATGCTAATAATTGTTTGTTTATTGTTTCATTGCATACTATCGCCTTCTTTAGCTGTCAAATTTGGCCTCTTATTTGGTGACGACTATAATAGAAGTGAACTTTATTCACTTTTACAGACTAATATTTATTACATGGGAAAAAGATTTAAAGGATATTTTCAACATTTTAAATTTGTCCCAAACAACTATATAGGGTGAACAAATATTTATATACGAGTTCGATTGCATGCTTCTAGGGAAATTGCCTGCATCTTAATCTAAGTATATTTCTTTCTTTGCAGGTACGTGAACCGCATTTGGAACGAACGTGCAATTACACTATCGCTACGCGGTAAGCCCACCAATGGCAATGGAACGTTAAAACCGTTCAACGGTCCATTACGTAACCGACGTAACCGCGATCAAAATCAATTTTAAACTGTTTTACTGAATATTCGCTAAGTGACGGCAGTCTCCTGCAATTTGGGAATTCGACAGTTAACATTGAAGAGTTTTTACTCGTTACGATTTTTTAATGGTTTTGTTTGGGAACTTGCTCTATGTATTTACCTATCAAGGATACTGAGAACTTACTGATACTGCTACCATATTATTTAGGGTTATATTTATATATTGATGTGCTAGCCAACCACCCCAATCACCTGAACTTAGGAATTCCCCTATCACTTTCGAAAAGTTATTATATATATTATATATATTACTGGGAATGGAACCCGGGATCGCCCCATCCAACGCTCACAATGTAAACCGTTGGGACACCCAGGTCGTCAAAGTTCTATATGAATTATAATTCTTAGCATTTAAAAATTCGCACAAAAATTTGCAGCTTTTCGATCGATTTATATAACATGTAAAAAAGTGTGAATTTGCCGAAGATCAATCAATACCTATTGATTTTAATAACAGGGCCGCCGTGCTAGGATTTTTGGGTTAATTAAATAAAACCGCGAATAATTACCCTACGTACTTATCTATATGGTATACCATTAAATGACGCTTGTAATTTATTAACTAATATGATTTGGTTTTTTTACCGGCATTAGGCATTATAAATAACCATTACTTGTTTTTCTACACGACCGACCAAACCAAGGAGCGTAATGTTATGGTGAATTGTGAAAAAATGATTTCTCTGTAACTTCTGAATGTTTTACCCGATTTCGAATTGTATGCACAAACTAGATACCTAAAAATACAGGTACTTATTTAATTAATTTAGGTATTGCTACTACACTGTTAGAGTTTTAAGAGTTAATTGAATAGCTTTATGAAAATTGCATAAAATATAAATGTACCTCAAACAAAAACAATTTTCCTGAGCAAAAAAATTAACGATTCTCTATAAACTCTGTCATCTACGAAATGATATCTACAATTCTACCATTACGTAATAGTTAGTGTTTCTTGTGCATAATCTGACAAGCTTTTAAAATCGATACATTATACTCATGGCTCAATACTTAACTACGACGACGTTAGATGTAGATTTTTTACTTTACCGATTGTTTAAATAAATCATTATACAGTAATAATTATACTTGCAAATATTGATACCTAATATGATTTTTTCTGTGCAACCCTAGCAACGCGTGCCTAAAGAATAGAATGAGATGACGTAATGGGAGTTGCATTAGGTGGAAGCAAGACGCATAAATGATTTGAAACAGTTGATGGGTGTCATCAAATGTTTCACTTCAAAACGTCCAGTTTAACTTGAGCTATGCTGTAATGGAAGAAAATTGAAAAATTACATATTTAATATTTATATATTATATAGATAATGGCCTTGTATGGGTTAGCCACTTATACCAAATTCTGGGCGCTCCTCTGGTACTGAGTTAAGAAATTGGGGCGGAGGATTGACGTGTATGCGTTACTAAATAACCATACTTGTTTACACATTCTATAATTGACTGATGAATATAAAATGTTTTACATAATTTAATTTTGCTTATTTTGCGTGTATAATAATACATTTCAAAATTGAAACGCAGTAATGCTCACACTACTGCTTAGCGGCAGAAATAGGAAAGGTGGCAGTACTTCATTCGACGAACTCTTTCACAAGGAACTCTACTGCTACTAAAGAAATTTAATTAATTTACAAAGTTTTAATTAATTTTGATTCAAGAAATTTCCAAAGTTACAATTAATGCTTTTTAGCGTACGAATTCTATGTACGTGTCTGTGATCCGTGTGTAGGTATTCCACATACGTAGATCCATTATCCCGCACCCCCTCGTTTATCTGTCTTTCCCTTCGCGAAAATTAACTAGGCGGCGTTGATAATCTTAAATTCATGTTTGCGCCGTAATGAGCTTTGTAACCTATGGCACGAACAATCACGCTGTCTTTATAAGATTGTTACCTTTAGCAATTTATTGCCTACGTTAGAAAGTCTGGCTTAACGTCTGCGTCAGTTTGCACTGACGATAACTAATTAGTTTTTCAGTAACGTATTCGTTTATATTGACAATTTTATTTTTCTGATCAAATTGAGTTATTTATAAGTTGTACCTATTTTATTGCGCGTCCACAATTTTTTATTGTCTTTAAATTTTATTTGTAATTTTTGTTTTTAAATCGGCCAATTTCAAAAAAAGGGTCCATTGTAAACCAGCGCTATGGCTCCACCGCAGTATTTGCTGAGTTGGGCCCTTTTCAGTGCAATACACGTTAAGCATAGAATCATATTGTACTTATAATATGTGTTTGCGCTAAATGCATTTATTTTCTTTCTTTCTTTCTATATTATGTATACTTAAAGTACATTTTCGTTTGTATCTTGATGCGAATGATCATCTATTCACAGTTCGTGGAACGGCTTGCTGTTCGTATCGTCCGAACAGTAGGTATTCTAAGAAATTGTACTTCGCTCTCTTTGTTAATTATCTGAGAAAGTACACAACACGCTAGGCTTTTACACTTTGGACCGTTCTATCATTTCCATAGCGTTCAGTTTAGATTTTAAACATAAGTGGAGACGTATCGTTATGTGTAGGGCTAGCACTACCAGGTGCGAGTTCCGCGAGAGCGACATAAAACGCGAGATACTGCTATTCTCGCAAAGAGGTTGCGCGATTTATGTCGCTCTCGAGCAAGTCGTGCTAGTCCTACTGTAATTTGTGATAATTTCGTGTGTAGCCTGCTACTTATTCCAAGTTATTTAAAATTTATAAGTTTCAAAGTCCGAGCGAACAAATTCATATTTAAAATCTATTTTAGTAAACGCAAGCAAGGTTTTCATTACGGTTCCCTTAAATTTCTTTTCTAGATAAGCTGAATATGTAAATTTATACAGAAAAATAGTCCGCCCAGCTTACTGGTACGAACGACCTAAAGCTACGGGCGGTCGCAATTGAGGTCCCGCAAACACACCTATTCATAGCACTCAACCACGGAATATCCTAGACCATATCGATACTTGGCGAACATATCGTGAATACATCTTAAGGATCTCGTGCTCTGAATGGAAATCCTTGAGAAATGAACCTTTTGTTCTAAGAGCTCTTTGTACTGCAAGCTTTTGTCGTTCCTTCTGTATAATTTACGTCTGCAGTTATTGGAATTCTGGAACGTTTATTAGTCGAAGCCGGAAAGTGCAGTTTTAATTACTTGGTGCTGAACTCGTTTGGAAATGTTTAAGTAGGTATTTTCTTATTTATACGCCATCACAAAAGAAAGTTGAACGAATTTTATTGTTAATGCTAGTTGTGTACGTTATATATCATATTGGAAACGTATTACTTCTCTTATTAAGGCATGACCGAAGCAGGAGAATAATCGCCGATACACCTCAGTGTATAAATAGTATTTCTTTAAAATCGTAAGATATAATTTTAGAAAGTAGCCTTTGTCGACAAATTTCCATCTGTGCGTGTAAACATCCCTCCAATTCCATGAGCGGTACGCCCCGTAGTCCCATTTTGCTATGCCCCGGAAAGTGAAAGTCATTCGCGCTAAACGGTATGATTCTACCCCCGGGCCTCGCGTGCCTCCATGTTAATGAACTTCTACTTGTTGATACTGAGCACATACACATTCACATATCATAATGTCTTATAATAATGTATTATTGTAATTAAATAACAGTCGAAAGGTAACAAAATTTTGTTCTGTCTGTTGGTGTTACACTGGATCGAAGACTCAAATGATCAGCTTTTCACTTTGACGGCAACTAAAGAACACTTATTTGAATTTCGCAAGTTTCAATGAAACCTGATCGTTTTGTTGTTTTTCTCTTACATTTGTGGCAAACACCGACTGTTATATAAACCGCACACCAGTATCCGCATCGTCTTTAGCCAAGGACTGGTGAAACTCTCCACAACCGTATTTTTCAAATCCAAATTCAAAATTGTGTTTGCATTAAGTAATAGAAAATTGAAATTATTTACAACTCCTAGCAGCACTAAGTGTTGTAATAAACACAGTAAAGGTTGTGTTTATTAAATGATGCTTTCCAAACATTTTACTTCTTGACTTGCACCACGATACGTATATGTAGTTTATTACGACGGCGCAGAAGCAAACTTACAGTCGACTGCATTTGACGGTGACATGTTTGCGGGCGGCATACGAGATGTGACTTACAATTTGCGAACACGGCTCAACTGCGGATTTGAACAAATTCAATCCACCGAGTTTATTAAATTATTTCCTTTCTGGTTGGAATATTTTGTCTACACGATGCGCATTACACATTGAGATGTCATAAAAGTTACAAATTGTTGAAACGTATAACACGTATAAATTGTATGACAATTGTTGGTTTTTGAAGGTCTACGTTGATTGATTGTCGGTTTTGATAATTATGCAGTAATTGTACAGTTTTCTGCATCCAAAAGCGTCATCAACTGATAAGCTTTTAATATTCCATCGGGATAATTGCGCCTGAAGTAGTCGTAGAAGTTTACGAATATTTCCGATCTCTCTAAAATAAACAAATTTAAGAGAAGATCTGTGATACGCGAAACAACTATAGTACGTCCTACAAAAGTTATCGCGAAAAATTTACAGTTGGACGGTTGTTGCTTTGTCAAAAATATTAGTCGCAAAAATAAGCCAATCTGAAAAAGACAGTCAAATTATACTCCATATATGAAAAAATGAAGTGTAGAGGCCGATCGATATCGAGTAAAATGCTGCAAGTTCCGAAGGTCGATGTCAAAGTCAAAGAATCATTTATTCCATAGGTAAAATAAATTTACACTTGAAAACGTCACATTTAAGCTACTGCTCGTTCACTACGCTGACTTCCTTGAGAAGAACGAGCAAGAAACTCTAGGGATTACTCTTTTCAAAGAAACTTAAATACTGTGGAATACACTTTGAATCAAATTTGTGTTGAATCTGGAACCATGTCGTCTAAAGATGTATGGAAACATCTTTATCTAACACGTAGTCTTCAATTTTGTAATAAGACTTTGCACAGACTTTTGTGTTTTTAATGTATTTTTTAAACTTAGGAAATGATAATCTTAATATATGCTCCGAAATCTTATTGTAAAAACTTATGTAGTTCCCCATAAAAGAGTCGTTTACTTTGGTTAAACGAAATCGTGGTACCATGAGTTTGGACTTAACTCTTAGGTTAATATCCCAAATACAAGAGATCTGTTTATGACTATATTTCAAACTTTATTTAGGAAATTGCGACTAAAACTTTGTTATTTGATAGTTCTCCTCTGTTTCAAACTTGTTGGACACATTTGAATTAGATACGTTCCGCGTAATAATAAGTTATAATAACTTATAACAAGACCTTGACGCGATCTTTATGTACTATGAGAATATTGTGTTTTGTGATCTCATTCTTGGGACAGTGTTTTCAACAATTCAATCGATAGATTCTAGGAGATTCAGATTTAAGATTAGATTTAAGGAATGAAATTTGATCCACGGGGCGGAGTGGCAGTACTATAAACAGTAGTAGTAACACTTAGTGGGCGTAACACGTGTGCCAATAGTACGTGGTGTTCCGCATACTTGAGCTCAGTCGGTCATGTTTACTTTGTACGTTATGGCTGTGTCTATTATTCGCGCAAAACCTCGAAAATCGTAAAAAATACTTTATTTTGCTACTTTGGGGTGCAAAAATGCTAGTTGCATCTGTAATATTATCCATGGCAGTTTTTCATATCATTGTTAAGTCTTATTTTATTAATTTGAAAAAAATTTTTTGTTTTTCTGTTTATCGAAATAGATTTTTGTTATAAAAATCGAAAGTAAACCTTATACCGCTGCAAATTGGTCGACTTTTTTGGAGGCGTTAATCGTTCATCGTCTTTCAGCTATTGCAGCTAGATGGCAGCACATTTAATGGAATTTCAATATTAAATCTTTTGGATTTGAATTTTGAATTTTTTGGATCGATTCTATGCGCAGACCTCGTTACATATTCTTTCCAGCAGGGAAATATAAAGCCTGTTAAGAACCTTTTTTTTGCTCAATAATACACAGATAGGTACGAAGTTATCTGAAACCGTGGCAACATAACTAAACAAAATCTAAAGTTATCGTAGCTTAATGCGTACAGAACAGAAAAGTCCCAAATGAAAATGTTTCCCCATTTTGTTTGTTCCCGCGCAAAGGGTAGTCGCGGTAATCCCAGTACATTAGCGCTCATTCATCGGTTCCAGGCGTTAACACCTCTTTAACACCCGCTTTATCAACTGCCGGACCGCTGAACAGCGATAATTGTGCTTAAGCCTTAATATTTTTCAGCACCTGGAAGCGCTTTAAGTGCATAATGAGGCATGATCTTGTTGTTGAGCAGTTTGTGTCCTCAGAATTAAAGCTTGATGAATTGTTACATGTGTTACAAGCACTAATTTGGTTTTCATGGAACATTGGTTAAATGCCAAATAATCTTAAAAGAATACAAGAAAATGTTAAACCATTTATTTAGTGAAATAGAAAGTAGATAGAGATGAAATCAGTCTTCTACCAAAATGTTGCTTACACTATTACCAATAAAAATAAACTTCATGTTCGGTCATGTACGGGGCATTGCTGTCACCTCTGACACGGTTCTGTTAGGTACCAGACTGCACCTTGGACTCGGTGAAGCGAAAAGCAAAGAGACTAATAGGCATAGACTCTCTTGTGGAGTCGAAGTTCGAAGAAGTCTCGATACATGTCGGAGAATGTGCACAGGAACTTTACAATTTATTTCCAGTCTCGCCGTTTCTCCTTTGGTCTACTACAAAGTTCGGAACACTTCATCCTTATGTCATTGGCTCACCGCCCATTCACACGATGCGCTTTACCTTTTCCTTCTTGGTGCGCAAGGAACTTTTTGTTACACGGATTACACTGCATCTGTGTTTCCCCAAAAGCTATATACTTTTGGGCTATTCAAGACTCGAATGAATAAGATTTCACTGGACATTTGTAACATCGTCGGCAACAACGTCACGTAACTTCAAGTGAGATTGTGGCTAAGCTTTCATTTATTTTACATTAAAAAAACATACCGACACACACAAAGTATGTAAAGTAAGAAAATTTTTTCCTTCATTTCCTTCCACGGTACAGTTGATGAAAGCACTTAAGATACACTTATTCAATATAATTTCATTCCTAATGTGAAGTAGTGATGTTCCAGACTTCTTTTTGTGATGTTATATTTTCTGCTATGCATTGCAATAGGTTCAAAAATATCTGATAGTAATTTTCTGGTAGCAATATAGGTGGTTATTTTTTTGATAAATTAAGGCAAACATTTAAAAAAATCATTAGTTTTTAAATGACTAAAAAAGGAGTAATAGAATAGAATAGAATTATTTATTTCGGACCATGATCCATAATAATGTTAGTAATTAGGTAAGTAGTTCGGGGTTTGTAAAACAGATGAACATTTTTTTTTTTTTTACTCTTTCATTATTTAGGGACTTTGATCGTTACTGAATATATCAGCCCCGTTAGAAAAACAATACCTCAAGAGAACACTTAATAAAATCCAGACAAATCAAAATACTACTTAACTAAACAATTTACCAACACATTACAGGTTCTTACCGAATTAAAGCAACATATTAATATTATAATATCTTGACTTAAAATAAATTGTAACTCATATAATAGTTCACTCGAAGAATATATCCAAATCATTAGCCACTAAGAAGTGCGGAGCGTACACGTCAACGAAGTTTTGTTTTGCGGATTTGTCCTCCAATGCGGTACGGCCAGCTGCCGCGGCCGCCGCCGGCGCCACACATATGTATCTGTCCGAAACACGCATTCCTTTTTACCCCAAAAGCTCTGCATTCAATATACCTCTAAAAAATTTTAAAATATATAACACGTGTTCGAGCGAATACTCGCCTAGCTCTAAGTTCATTATATCCGACTATTCCTAAAACAAAACAATTATAATTCCCGAAACAATTGGGCAATAATACTTAGGGGGTGGTATGCGTTTACGTCGTATTGTTTCATTTGGAGGTACCTACTGAAGATATGTACACTTACGCTGCTAAAATCATGTCTTTTAGATTTGCCGTATTAGTCGGATACTATTTTGATACATTCGTTTATAGTGTATACCTATATCAGCCCCTATTAAAGAAAAATCCATCAAACTGTTTTCAAATATCTAACCAAACTGTGGTTTGTTATTGACAATGCTATTGTATACTACATATTCATTGCTATTTTTTGGTAAGATGGAGACTTAATGCACACATTGTTAGTTGTTTGTTTTAATTAGTATTTTGCTAATAACAGCTACATTCTTTAGTATTCCCACCTCTTGGCAGTGCAACGGTAGCTATTACAAAATGGCGTCTCCATATGAAATGTAGGTCGAGAGTCGGAGCCCTAATTTGTTTTTCTACGTTACACTCCTTAATGAGTATTGACATTTTGCTTCTCGTTCACAAATTTATTCTTATAGACCTCAAATTGTGTCCTTTGATTAGGGTAAGAATTCAATGTTTTTCTAATCAGCTCTCTCAATCGAATAACTTTTGCATTTACGTTGACCTAATTTTTTACAGTATTCTGAAAAGGCCTACCATAACCTTCCCAAAAACAATCTTATTTCAATGTAAGCTGAAAGTAAGCTTATTATAATATTACTCATATTCGTACCATGACGGACCTATCAACCAAGTAATGTATTATTGCTAAAGTGATTGAAAGGACGAATGATTTCCCAATATTGTCTATTCCTTACTAAAAATAGGAAAGAGATAACGCTATGTAAACTATATAAATGGCATTATATAGTTTACGTAGCGACTCTTTCTTTTTTGATGTTCCGAATCGTCTTATCGTAGTATAATGCTAAAGTATTAATGTTATTTACATTCAGAGAATTTTGAGTGTTAAAAAAAGAAAAGTATTTAATAATAAAATCTATTAAGATTACGCTGTTTTCAATAATTTTTCCGCATTTTCGTGAAGAAAAATAAATAAAACCAGCTGAGTCTTGATAGTCACGTTGTGAATTCTGAATTATAGTCTAGTGTCAACTGTTAGCTTCGCCAAGGAGCATATAGATGGCGCTGTCATAATTTTAGGAAATTTCCTATGTGCTATTAAATAAAAAAATAAACGAAATATTGAAGAGATATATGTAAATAAATAAGTTCAACTTCACTTTTAATCATCACAAATCAATGTTAAGATAATAAAACTGAAAATAATATTGTTTCCATTGCATCCGTGTAACTATTTTAACATTGCTAAATTTGACATAAGAGCTATATTACTGTAATATTAAAGTCGCGTCATAGTACGAACTGAGTGAATGAATAGTCACAAAGCTGCTAATAAAACATCATAGTTTTAACATTACAATAAGCTTACTTTAAGCGCGTTATGTTACGAAAAGTCAATGTAAGGTTAAAGTAATATTGTTTTAAGAGGTTGTGGTACGCCTCCAGTTCACACTAAATATGCGCGTGGTGAGTGTCAGAAATTCGATAAAGTAAAATTGGATTTTATGTAGATGAGAACACGCTAAGGATTGAAAACAATTACTCTACTCGTATTGTAAAGCCGCCAATCAATGCTGTATTTCGAAACAAAATATGGGTGAGAAAAGACCCGCAGCGACACACGCTCATGCAATTCATGCGTCATTTACGAGTATTTAACATAACTGATTATCGTGGACGCTAACGTCTGCTGCTATGGGTGGATGATTGTAAAATGCTAATATTTCTTGTTATCTGTTAATTAAAACTACACGTATTACTTGTGACCGACATTTATTGACTGGCTACTGATCGATGGAACTACCTACGTATCCATATGTATAAAACGTTAAATTACCCTAGATATCACCTTCCTTCCCAATACATAATCTATATTTAAAGTACATTTTTTTACAAGATTTAAAAGTAATCACTCTTGTTTCTACTTTCTTCCTTCCTTTTGAAAACAGTATAAAAAATAAAATTTGATCTAATAGGCACCTAATACTAATGAAAGAAAAAGCACTTTCTTACTTAATATTAATCTTATATAATACAAATGCCAAAAAAACTTAAATCTAATCTATCTCTAGGCGGTAACGAATTTTTTATTTTTTTTTATTGGAGCTTTGCGGATCCTCTGAGGGTATCTATGTCATTTAATGGCAGACAGGCCAGGTTACGTGATCGAGGATGCTGGCGACAAAGCGTCAGCCACCACACCCGCCGTGCCGCACGCAGCCGCAGCGCACTCGGCACCGACAACGTCTCCAGCGGGTGACCCCACCGACTGCGCTGTCTCCACTAGTTACATATTAGCTCTTTTACTCCCTTTTAACGGGTAACTGAGCATAGGATTCAGGTAACATTGAATACGATCCCTATTTGGTCGACGTGCCTATGTATAACCATGCCCTCGGTAGTTTCTAGCTTGTAATCAGTCTCGCCTAGTCTCTGAAAAATCCTACCCTTAGCCCACTTTTGTTCGGACCTGTATGTCCAATTCCACACAAGTTGAGAGTCGTTGAATGCCCGCTGCGGCTTGTCCTGCGCCGCCGTCTCGTGGAGCCGTTGAGTCGCGTGCACAGTCCTCGCCCCTGTAGTATCTGTGTTGGACTCTTGCCCGTCGTGGTATGCTCCGTGTTTCTATATATAAGTAGTGCCCTGTACAGTGCCGTATCTATATCTTGTCTGTCTAAAATAGCTTTCTTTATAATGTTCTTACAAATCTTGACCGCGCTCTCCGCCGTTCCCCGTTACACGCGGGATGATAAGGAGCCGAGAATATTTGTTCCACTCCATTGCTATGAAGAAAAGACTTGAATTCTTCGCTCGTAAAAGGTGGGCCATTGTCGCTTACGACCTGCTTTGGAATACCAAATCGTGACCATATCTGTCTTAATTTATTGATAACATTTTTTGCTACGGTTGTGCGCATTTTAATTATTTCTATCCACTTTGAACACGAATCCACCAGAACACGAATCCACCAGAACCAGATATGTTCCCCCCGCAATGGGGCCTAAGAAATCTAGATGTAAGCGAGTCCGGGGTCGGTCCGGTCAGTGCCAGAAGCGCGGCGCATGTGTGTGCGGCGCAGCGGCGATGCGCGCGCACACTTCACTTTATGTAACTTAACACACGACTAAGTAGTGGGTCCCGAGTCCCGACACATCTCTTTTTTCAACACAATATAATCTAATAAAAGTGATTCTGTAGCAAAATGCAGGTATGTCTGTTCGGGACATTCATCTTTTTCTCCAGCCCTGTTTCCTTTATAAGCGGCGATCATCCTCGATAAAGCGTCGGCAGTATTGCGGGCTGTTTTTACGCACTCAAGTGTAAAATTATATGCTGACATTATTAAAGTCCAGCGCTGAAACCGACTTGCTGTCATACTCGATATCGCCGCGCCTGAACTAAAACTACTCAATAAGGATTTGTGATCAGTTTCTAAGTGAAACTGACGGCCGAACAAATACTGATGGATTTACCGCATAGATGATTGCCAGAGACTGCGTGTGTGAGTGTCCGCGAAGCGAACCGGACGCTCGCGGCCGTCCACGTCTAGCTGCGCCAGCACGGCGCCGAGCCCGCGACCACCAGCGACCGCGTCACGTCATACTGCGCCAGCACTTCTGTGCTGCTTAACATTTTTTTATATTGAAGGCTCTGTCTTCGTCCCTGTCCCATTTCCATTCTTTATCTTTCTTTATTAGGGCGTTAAGTGGACCTATGTGACTACTTAAATTTCTAACGAATCTGCCATAAAAATACACGCGGTACCTATATAAAACACGCGGCCGCAGCGCGTACGGCAACGGCCGCGCGCGGCAGTAAAAACGGGCTCCGCTTCGGGACGCACACGCAACGTGGCCCGCCCGCCGGTATATCGCCTCAGCCTGTCATTGAATAATTCCTTATATCTAGAAAACAAGTTATTTTTCTGAATCATTGCTTCCCACTCACTATTTAAGTTATTTATCGCAAATTTAAGTACATCAATGTTTAATTCTGCCAACTACTGGCGACCCAATAATGAAGTCGTACCCTTTTTAATTACATATGGATCTAGTATTTTATTATATTGTTATATTTTACTTCCACTTCTAAATACCCGGCCGGCTTAATTTTGCTGCCATCGTAAAATGATAAAACCAAACTACAGGGTTTTAGAGAGAAATGATTGAATTTATCATTATATAATTGTTCTCCTGTATCGATCTCCATTTTTAAAAGTTTATTACCCACAATAAGTGTCATACTGACCGTTTGATACTCCTTTAGGAACATTTGCATAATTGGTTCATCGTCCTCCCAAAAGGATGTCTCACTCTCTAACTGGCGTGCCCCATCTTCATGCACGTAGTGCGTCCGTTGTGGCCGATGTTTCCCTCGCTGCTGTGGCCGACCCGCTGCCCCGCGTGCTGGTCGAGAAGAAGCGCGCGCGGCGCCTGTGGCCGTCGCCAGCCCCCCTTGTTGCGCTCCACTGCCGCCGCCTATGCCATACGCGGAGTCGCCTCTCATATTGTTATATTTATTATGACCTAAGCGCCGCTCGGGGCATACGCGCTTCAAATTACCACGGTTCGAACATTGGTCACAGATATGCCTCCGAAATTTGCACTCCTTTTACTGATGTCGATGATCTCCGCATGCTGTACAGTTGCGGTTCAAATGCACTCGATGCACAAAGTGGTCGATACGGTTGATGCCACCACCGCTGCCCATACTGTCCTTGTAGCCGGTGGCTCGTCGCGCGACAATGTCACGAGGTGAACCCTCGCCGTATCCGTGACCATTGCCACAACCGCCGCTTCTCACTGCCTACATGGTAAGCGAATCACGCCCTGCCGCCTCACATGATTTTGCGACTGCTACCGCCTTTTCAAAGTCTATTTTTTCATCTTCCATAAAAAGTCTTTGCCGAATGTCTTCTTTATACACTCCACAAATAAATTGATCACGCATATTTTCATTCAAATTTTTACCAAATTGACAAAATCTTGACATTTTCTTCAAAACCGATACATATTCCGAAATAGTTTGTCCCTCCGTTTGTCTACACTGCCGAAAACGGTAACGCTCAGCGAAGATAGACGGTCGGTGTCAGATGAGTTTGTATATTTTTTTAAATATCTTCGTATCTCATATCTGCCGGTTTACTCGGGTTGCACAAATTTACCATCAGTTCGTAACCAACTTCGCCGATAACTGGTATTAACTTTGGAACTTTTAAATCATCTTCCACTTTCTTCACTAAGAAATGCATTTCTAGCCGGTCACAATACAAGTCCCAGCAGAACGGAACTGCACACTAAATTCTCCTATATTACCCGACGACGCCATCATACACTATTATTATGCAAAAATACAAACAAACACACACACACAAAAAAAAATAGTTATCCTAGAAATCCCATCCTCGCGCCACTGTTAATTAAAACAACACGAATTACTCGTGACCGCCATTTATTGACTGGCTATAGAGAGATGGAACTATCTACATATACATATAAATAAAATGTGAAATTTTAACCCCCTTTATAACACTATCCTTGTGCACCTGCAATGTTATTAATGCCACAAACTGTACCGCAAAGAGGTAGAATTATAACAGGAAAATTTTAATTCACCTTATGCCACAGATATCAAATTTCTTTGTAAGACGTAGGAAAAGACATTCCACATTAATGAAGTTTCGATACTAAACATGTTTAAAGAGTTTACATGCCTAGTCAGTATAGTAGATTATCAATGCTAACCGTAGTGGGTTGGAATATCATCAAATACTTTATCTTTGTATGTGTGTGAAATTAAAGCAATTTACGCAGTACCTTTCAGAATACCATCATAAATATGACAGCAGTTACAAGTCAGCAGGGTGTCTCCGGAACCCTTGTCAAAGTGACGGTACCTGATACATAAGTTATTATTGACTCTAAATTAGATTTGACTCAATAGTTGTTGAACGTTTTGTATCGAATGTTTGAGATTGAATAAAATAAATGAAATGATTGTCAGATATTCTCATGTAGTGTTTTTAACCGTCTGCCACTGAGGTGAATTAATAATAAACATTCTACTGAGGAGTAGTCTGACAGACGTACATTATCTTTATCGTTAATTCATAGTTTTTCGGAATTGTTATCTTTAAAATGTACGAAAACAGTTATTGAAATGTAATAAGTCCGTACTTGTATTAAAAATGTTATTATTAATATACGCGTTTATGAGAAAAATTAATTATTATTAATTGTTAGTGAGATAAAGGCACTTACGGCCATAGTCATTATGCAAATTTTCTTTAAAAAAATATTTAAAAAGATTGGAAAATCGTTAGAGTAGGTTTTCTATCATTCAGCTTCAAAGTTCAGACTTACAATTTACGCAAATTTGCACCACGCGCTTAAGACAAATTGTTTTTTTTTTGCAAATAATAATAATAATAACGCACACACTCAACATAGCCCCGCACTAGGGAAACCCTGTGTCGCGGGTGCCATGGACACACACATAGACAACCACAAATTACACCCAAACTCACGAGAGAAATAAATGTAGGCCATACAAATATTTCTCCCGGCCCGGGAATCGAACCCGGGGACCTCTGCGTGGCAGTCCGGTATGGTAACCGTTGGGCCACGGAGGCAGTTAAAATATAACAAGAACATTTCGTTGACTGCTTCTTTAAATTGGCTTGGACATATACGGCATTACTTCCTTCTAGATGATGGCTTGGGTGCTGTTGGCGGTCTTGAAGCAGGTATATCATCATTCGAAGCCCGACGGAGTGTCATGTGCCCTTTGTTTGGCAGTTTCTCGTTGTAAACTCACTGCTTTAAAGCCGGAAGTTCTAATTTCTTGATTGTTTTCGAAATATGGTTATCGCAATCTAGCTGATTGACCTTAGGACTATGAGTCGCGTATGTATTTATTGCAGCCATATCAAGCAATCGGTAAATGATTGCTAATGACCATCTCCATCTCTGCGTTTTTCGTCTACTACCGCTCGCGATATTTTTTTGTGATACCAATTTTTAGTAGCAGTAGAGCTCCTTGTGAAATAATTCGTCCAAGGTAGCACGGCCACCTTACCTATTTCTGCCGCCAAGCAGTAATGTCAGCATTACTGTGCTCCGGTTTTGAAGGGTAAGGGTCTTGTGAAATTACAGGCACGTGGGACTTACTACCATTTGTTTGCGTTTTTAGAAAGTTGATGCGGTGTCATAGTTTAATATACCACTGCACGGGTATGTAGTTAGCGACATTTATAGCTAAAGGTGAGAAGCAACGATGGTTATATTTTGGTCTACGTTACCAAGTCATCCGCGTCATACGCCTACTGCACAATTGTTGCCTAGTGTATACCCTGCATAGATATTCCCCATAATACACAAAAGCTTGCCGATTTTGTGCAGAATCAAGATCTACTCCACACCATCGTGAAAACACGCAGTTTTTTTTATTCAAATAAGTTGAAGTTGTAGACAATTAATTACTTAATTTGATTTAAATATTACAAAGAGCAATTTGTATCGTGTCGTCAAACGATATAAAGAACATAATGTGTATGAGTAATATACATTATAATACTTTGACATGATGTTGTTGCTTGGAATATTCTGCTTTTTGATTGATGTCAGTGAATGTTTCATACGTTCCAATTCGTATAGGTATTGGATTTCGAGCGTTCCTTTATTTCAGGAATCTTGTCATTTTGTTCATATATAATAATAATTATTTATTACGCAGAGGTTTTGAGACATTTGAGAATTTCTGGGCTAACAAAATTTATCAGAACATTTATTTTAGGCTGAAGACGGAAAATTGAGTTTCCTTTCGCGCTGCGTGCTTAGTTTTTCCTTCTTTTCCACAATTTATTCACATTTCCCAATATTTTCCATTACAAAAGAATAAATAACGAAGGGTAGTAAAAACAGTATTTAATTTTTTAAATTTAAGTCGCTGAATAAGTGAAAAGGTTTGTATTTTCGACATTAGGAATACCATTAATAAATTTCGAAAATAATCTTTGACCACGATATTAAATCGAACAAAAGATTCATGAATTAATAACTATACCATAAACCAATTTGTAGCAAAACGAAAGCAGAAATTCCACTCGGCATTAACTACAGCAGCCTAACGAGAATCTATAATAAATTATTCGTGATAGCAGATACACTCGGGAGTGAGGTTTACGAAGTTTGAATTGTCTAAGTGTCAGATTTTGAAGAGCGTAATCTGTTTATTATTTCCAGTGTTTTATTTTTGAAGCTTATGCAATATAACATATTCATAATACTCGAAGTTTGTGCTAGTTTATTAGGTAAGTCCGTCTCTCGAATTTAAGTACAAAGTGCTTAACGGCTTAAGGTACGCCTCAGATGACCGAAATGGCTCACTAAATCACTTTAATTTCGGTTGCTAACCCCACGACCCATGCACTCCAGAAACATGCTATCAGAAGGACCGCAAAAAAATGGAATGTGCTCGGTAGGCATTTACGTTCTTTCATGATGTATAAATAAGAATCTGGGCTTTGAATTCAGAAACCCATTTGTATAGCGATTGAACTCGTGATTTGCCAATCAAATTATGGTGAATTTCTTGGAACGCGGCATCAAATATCGAAACAGAATTGTCTTCACGTATGTGTTGCCAAAAGATTGTTTGGTAATGGCACATAGCGTATTTCTAAATGGAAATGATTTGTCAATAGAATTATTTCTTCGATAGGTGTTTATGACGATTACTAATAATACTCATGTAATAAGGTCTGCGACATGTTTAAATACATTTTTTAGAACATTTTACAGGATCAGAAGCATCGCAAGTATGACACTTAAGGTTTAAATTCAACTCTACGCCGCTTGCGATAATAACGGTCCAAAGTTCAAAGTGTCAAGATTAATGTGCTCTGGACCTATACAAAAGGGTATAAGGGGAACACCTGTCAATATTGAGGCGAAATCTTCATATTTTGTGCCTTAGACCTTTGAGCTCTAATCTTAAAGCACCATACACACATCAAAAAAAGTTTGCGATCACTTCGAAAAACTGAAATCTTTTTTGTTACTGTAGATTATATTATGATTTAAAAATTAAAAATAAATTAGAACAAAATTAAAATATTTAAAAATAAATTAGAACATAAAACAATGACCCCGTTCAATTGTTTTTTCATATAAAAAGGCTTTCAGTTCTAGCTTACGCTCATTCAGAAATCTGATTTAGTCAATTATAAGCGATTCAAGATATTTTTCGCGGAAAGTTGTGATTGAAAAAATGCCAAGAGGATTATCAGAGGTTTTACGAGCTAGAATAGTAACTTTGAGGGAAGAAGGATACACCACGAGAGTAATAGCACGCAGACTTGCTATATCCCAATCCTGTGTCGTGGCTACGTTGCAGAGGTATCACGGAATGGGGAATTTAGCTGACCGACCCCGCAGCGGTCGCCCAACTGTTTTGACAGCTGCCCAAAAGCGCTATATTAGATTGCTGGCAGCCCGTGATCCAACAATCAACGCCACTAAAATAAAAGCAGAAGTCAGGGCCACCTCTGGGCTTGAAGTTAGCACGCAGACCGTTCGCAATTGCTTGCACCAGGCTGGATTACGAGCACGGAGGTCTTGGCGAGCTCCGCTCAATTCCCGGCAACGTCAACAACGAAGATTGCAGTGGGCTAGACTTCGGCAAAATGAAGAAGGTGAGGACGAAAACATTTGGCAAAACTGTCTCTTCGTTGACGAATCCCGAATCAGCACTCATCCAGATAACCGACGTGTCCGTGTCTGGAGAAGACCAGGCGACCGTGAAAGTCAAAGAACTGCCACTGGAACAGTTCAGCAAGGCGGAAAATCGGTGTCCTTTTGGGGTGGCATTATGATTGGAGCTAGAACGCCTTTAATCCCGTATCGGGGCTTCATGACAGCAGACATGTACAAAGCAGTTGCTATTGATGATATCGTCAGACCATTCCGAGTAAACCATGGGCACCAATTTGTACTGGTCGATGATAATGCGCCCGCACATCGAGCTCAACGAGTCAATGCTGCTCTTCAAGAATACGATATCACACGATTAGACTGGCCTGCCGGCTCGCCCGACTTAAACTCAATAGAGCATGCGTGGGATGCTCTTAAACGAACAGTATGGAACCGTGAGCCACGTCCCCAGACAGTTCCAGAGCTCAGGGAAGCCGCTATTGAAGAATGGGATAGGTTACCCCAGGAAATGCTGGATAACTTGATCCTCAGCATGCCCAGGAGGATCTTCGCATATATTCGAGCCAGGGGAGGAGTTATTTTATATTGAATTCACACCTTTTAATAATAAATTGTTGTTTAAGTTTAATTAAACAGTCTTTTTCTTTCTATGAAATTTCTATCACTATTACATTATGATTAATGGCTCAATTTTTTAAAATAAATAATAAAAAATAGTTTTATATTTTAATTTCAAACAGGGTATTCCTATTTAAAGAAAGCATACAACATAGATTTTTTCTTGAAAAAGTTAAATTTAAAGAATTATAGGAGCTTATGCTATTGACCGCAAACTTTTTTTGATGTGTGTACCATTTACAGAATTGTGAATGTACCGAGGACGTTGTTGTGTATACAAATTATCAAAATTATTTGATGAAAGTTGTACCTTAAATGACTTAGGCCCTCTACAGTTTAAAAAGTAGCCAAATAAAGGAAAGGGATCAAGCCCCTAATTGTGTTAACCAGGTTTTTCCAGACCCGGCGATATCTCAATCAATAAACACCCTTAGATTTGCATGTTCGATTGGAGGTGTGAGAAAGATTAAATATCATAAAACTCGTAACTTCCATCTAGGATTCTTAACTACCACTTTCAGTAATCGAATCCCATTCTAGATATTGGATGTGATTGTCAAACCCATTATTCTTATTAAAGCTCTTATTTACCTTATAATATTACTGGGTTTGCGGTTAATACTGAAATGAAAAAGTGAAGCCAAATTTATACAAGCACCTGCGACTTACTATTACTTTAAGTGTTATGGGTTGGAGCTACTCGTACATATTTTATATGTTATTAGTTTCACCTGAATAAGAAATGAATAAAACAATTACGATTTTAAATGTATACTGTTATGGTAGTGTATACGATATTGTCATTGAGTAGGTATGAAATTAGATTGCTGGGATAGTAAAATAAAAATAGTCACCTTTCCTTGGTGGGCACTGCATGCGTTACCACACACCAGGCTCGAATTAAATCACGTAGACCAGCTCACCAATAATGTTAGTTTATATGATCACTTGCTTTCAGAAACATTGTGGTAATACCTGCCGAGAGGGATAACGAACTATTCATAAACACGTGAAGTCCTCTACCCTCGCTGGGCCATTACAGTGAAGAGATAGAGAAGCTCTTTCTTAACAGTAGAACGTAGGTATATGGGGGCGATACAGTGGAGCTGTTAGACCCACGTACATAGTGATGTACGTGGATCTAACAGCTCCACTGATCGCGTGTAGGATACATCCTATTCAATGGAATAGGATGTGTCCTATTCTGTGATGAAATCGTTAAATAAATCTCGACGCTGACCTGATACCACACATTTTAGCGAATTTCACACATTTTATATCTCTTAATCTTCAAGTAAATAAAAAAATCATTACAATAGTTGCGAATTAAATATTAATGTAAATTGCCTTGCTCAGTAAACTCGAAGATGCCTCGAGGCGAACGCGAGTAATTAAAATTGTAAGCTTAGTTTAATTAGAATTTGTAAAACTTTCATTAAAATATTCAAAACTTCAAGAACAGATGTCAAACACAGCTATTTCCAGTGTTTTAAGTTACTTTAAAAGTTGTGCAAAACTGCAAGAAGATTTTGTGATTCTTTTTTTTTTTGAAGGTAATTCCGTAAAAATAGGACCCCAGTTTAAATAAACGAATAACCCCAGTTAAGTAAACGAATAACCACAAAATAAACTATCTTGATCTGGGTAGCGAAAAATTAAATGTGATTTTACTGCACTTGCAGGTGTTACTGTCTAATCCTCGGACTCGCCCGTAATTTAACTAAACTCGCGGATAACCAGTAACCGGATAAATAAATTTTACCACATACTACACGTTATAATACCGGATTACTGTTACAAATAAATTAAGAAATAATAAAGCGTATTCCGTTTGGTAAAACATTATGGATTATAATGACTTGGCGTATGTTAATTCGATAACAATTGCAAAAATCGTATATCAACTCCACTTGTGCTGATTGATGGAATGAGAATGAATTTAAATAATAATAAGCTGTTTAATTAAGAAAAACAAAGACATTCCAAGGTAAATGAGAACAATATACGAGAGTTGTATAAAAAAAATGTTCATATATGATGCTGACCATACAAGACGTCGTTTTTGCCCGAGAAGACATAGTAGAATGTAATGTTTTTCGAATGTATACATACATGTATTCCATTTTAAACGGTATTTATTCTTCAATTATCAATTTATGTAGTTAAAATTTTGGTGCCGCCCAAGATCTCAGCCAACATTTAAATTTTAGTGTAATGCTTACTTGGTATATTGATTTTATTGATTTCAATTTTATTCATTTTAATATTTTGTACCATGTGGCGGAAAAGCCAAATAGCCAAAAAGAAATTCATACTGACAAAATATAACGCTCTATTTTATGGTATCATCAGTGCACGCCATTCCTTCCAGTCTTGTGCCTTCCTCATCCAATTTTCCCTTCCATTTTGACTAGGTCGATAGTCCAGTCCATAGGTTTCTTTGACTTTCTCTGGGTCTCACGTACACTTTTATCCCGTTTGTGATCTTGTCTAGTCCGCATATGCCCGCCTACTTCCACTTTCGGGTATATTTTATGGTATAAGATCTACCAAATCATTATTCATGAGCTTTTAGTTGTCTGCCAGTGTCATCCTCATCATCATCAACCCATTTATACATCCCACTCCGGGGCACGGGTCTCCTCTGAGGTGAGATATTTAGGCCATGGTCCGCCATGGCGCTGGTTCAATGCGGGATGGAGATTTCACACGTTTCCTAGAGTTGTGAATTTTTGTCGACGTGTAGGTCTCATCACAATGAAACTCAGTAAATTTCAAGGTTTCGAAACGTGTAGCAGAGCTACGCCAATACTTAAATTCGTACGTACCTACTCATTTATCTCTTACACTATTTATACTTGATTACTCTCATAACTCGATTGAACACGCTTCGGACAATATCACCACGTAATGTTTTTCACGTGTACGTATTCAATATCACCCGTCTACTTATGTAGCACAAAGAACAACAAGCGAGAACAAATGTTCAAATCCAGCTCTTTCAGCAAGTAAGTATACGAGGAAACTGATTTTCTTGTGTACTTATTTTGTTTCTATGCAACATCCATTTTGCGTCGCACTCTCAGCATGTACGACTCGGTGACCCAACGGTTTGGAATGTGAGTACTGCATGAGGTGATCTCGGCTCGATCTCGGTAGGACCAATTTGGGAAATGAAAGTTCATTGCCACTTCTAGTCACCATACTAATTGTACAGGGAATTCCATATATTTTTATTCATCCCGCTGACATTTTCTTGAACTAATAATAACATATTATAACAGTGTAACTAACCATTTTAAATATTTATCTATAATAATAATAACGAATACACTCATAGCCCTGCACTAGGGTAACTGAATCGCGAGTGCCTTGGACACACACAAACAATTACACCCACACTCACTAGAGAAATAAATGTAGGCCATAAATATTCCTCTCGAATCGAGAATCGAATTCGGGACTTCTGCGTGGCAGTCCAGCATGGTAACCGTTCGGCCACGGAGACATGTAAATATTAACTCAAATATATTTCTTCTCTATTTTCAATCGACATTTTGCCCTCACATCTGTACTAAAGATAATAAATAAAACTTGTACGCTATATTCAATGCAAGTAATATGCAAGAGAAAATAATTTACCAATAAAAATGTTCACTTCGTAAAGTTGTACCTTAAGCTTGTTGAGAATAAGTAAAACTAAGTTACTTACGCTTTTTACACTAAAAAGCACTCAAAGAACTCTCAAGGATGGAAGGTTTAACCTCGGCTTACGTGTACTTTGCAATAGTATTAAAGCTTGATAAATCAGATTATACCTCAAGTGATACTGACTTCATCTTCGATAAAAAGTTGTGTATTAAATTGGTTCATTTCTTTTTTTTATTAACTATTTCTGCTAAAATATATATAGTATTAGGTACATGGACGGTCATCAAAATAAAATGGCAATCGGTGCTCGGCGTTTCGAGAGAGAAGTTTTTATTTCATATTCCATTTTTATGACCAACTTGGTACCACAAATGTCGCTCTTGATGTGTGGCCCCACGTTGACGAAATTGCGAATTGTATTTTTTTTTATAAATGAAAGAAGATACAAATATGAATTTTCTATTTTCAAACATGATTCTGCTTATTGCTATTAAGTATATTAGATACTCTTAAGTTATTTTTTTTTTTTATGTATGTAAATTATAATCTGTATTAAAAATTGGTAATCATCGTATTGGGTACTATTATTTTTTGGTGTCTGTATCTGGTGTGTGTATTAATCTTTTAATAAAAGATAGCAATATGTAGTTTAACATATTACAGATGGAGACTAGCACCGAAATTAAGTACGTAATCGAAAATGCTATTTTTCATAATTTTACGAAGTGAAGAACAACGTAGTTTATTGCGTTGTATACAGTCACCTCTTTTATGGTTAAATTTTAAATTTAACTCTATGCCACTTCAGTAAGCAACATGTTGCGACATAGTCTACGCTTTAACCGTCACCACAACTTTACGGTAAACAAGCAACGTTGTAAAGATTGCGCTAATGTAGCTATATTTTTACATACGTATCCATTTGTGCGGCATTTTAAATATCGCAACTTGTGCTTGCTTTTGTAATGGCCTTTTTAGTAAAATTGGTGGTCATAAAACTGGAACCTAGAAATTTTGCTCGTAGTCAGTTACAATAAAATATTTTAGTTTATTATAGGTATTTGCACTAGAGTACAATTTGCTCTGGTATTATATTTATACTTTTTAATAAAAAGTCTGTCTTAAATTTCTCATTTATTGTGGCTTCAAATATCGTTACCCCATGCAACGAATAAAATACATACCTGTCTGTATTTATTATTAGAATGATTCCGCGTTTACTTTGTAAATTCAAGTATAAGAAATGAAGTTTATGTAAGTTTATGGCGCAAAATACTTAAGAACTCAGTTTCTTATCCTCCATCGCAGTTTGGAATTGTGTGGACAGATGAGAACTTTCTCAGCAGTTTCTAACGACAAAACTAGTATTCTGTTGTTTTTACGATTCAACTTATCGCCGTACGTTTTTATGTTCTCTTTTGTGCTATTACATAAATATAAAGAACATGGAATTTGGGAACAATGTTGTTCAATATTAAGAACCAGCAAATTACGTCTATATAGTATTCGTAATAATTATTTTTTTGAAAACAAAAAAAAAAACCAGCCAGCAATGTCGTTCCAACTGAAAATGTTACTAGTAAAAATATGATTCAAGTTTCATTTAATGTGCGTCATATGTCTAGTGTTCTTCTGGAATATTTAAGAATAGTAATCATTTTTGCTTAATTCCATTTTTTTTTGTGTATTCGTAAGCATAACGGGCTGTGGCAGTATATCAGCTAAGGCTGTATATTTCACGGTACTCTATTCCTGAGTCATAGCTAGACATGCATAACATTGTCTGGTTTATTATTAATCTCTGTTTTTTTTGTTGTATTCCATAAAATCGAAAGTAATTTACATTTTATTTCGAAATATTTATTAAACCTTCTTGTTATGTAGTTACTCCCTATTTATAACAACTATATAAAAACTACTAAGTAAATTTTTGTCAATTTTTCTCGCCATGTCAAGCTAATACTACTGCTACTACAGCTATAATGCGAGGGCATCCACGTGAATTTATTTATGACCAAATTAGGGTCGCTTTGGCTGTGGCCTAACGGAACGCGCTTTGCAATTTGAATGGACGAATGTGGCTGATTTGATGTGCAAATGACCCTAATTCTAACGGTTAAATTGATAACAATTTGTGTAGACTGCGTTTGTACAACAATCATTATCTATTAGCTTAATGTGCAATTTTAAAATAAAACAACAGTCCACAACATACTTTCACTGTATTTACACGAAAACATCATCCAAATTACGTGTACCTAACCAATTATAATAACCCTTGCACCTGCTCAATGCCCCATCTACGCTACGAATCGCCATTAATAATTTTGTAATCAACCGTACTTTGAGTCAAATTAATAATTATTCTCTATAAGTATATTATTATATAATACGCTCTATGTCGGTCTGGACGATGAATTTTCCAATGCATCTGTACGTATGTAAAATCGGTAATTACATCAAATACAATCAACCCTGTCTCGAATCGAATCTGAAGAAACGCGACGCTGTAAACATGCATAATTACGAATACACATAATTTCTTTAATATAGTTTACTTGTGAACGCATATTGTAGTTCGACCAAAAGCATCAACAATTATCTGCCAACCCGTTTGCTATTAAACGCAAAATATTTGAATTAATTAATTAATTAATTTATTGCATATCATATTGCCCATTTATAATAGTAGGTAAGTAATAAATACATAGTTCGCTAACTATAGTACAATATTACACCCCGTAAGGACATGGCAATATTAGCGGAGACGGTCTCACGCCGTTACATTGTACGTACAGACCAGCGGCACATCAAACTACACATCAACGGATCATGTTGCGTTACAAAATGAATACGAAACTTAGTTTCGAAAATACACCTTAGCTACTAGATTCGATAATTACACTTGAGCAATACTGTACTATATCCATTTCTTTACATTAGTTTATAGATAAAAGACGCTTGCAAAAAAATAATTGACGTTATCAATCACCTCAAGAACGTTCTCAATCTCTTAAACGATTTCTTCTTGATCCACTGTCTAGAGTCGTAATTCATATTGGTTGATATTGTAAGTAGGATCCATGTAAAAACACTCCGACGAAGAATGGATAACGAAATTCCTTAAGTGTCCAGTGTATCCGATTTCGCTACGGAACACCGAAAATCTTTATGTACGTCGACGTCGTAAGTTACAATTCTAAACTGGCCTCGGGAGCACCTTCGACACAACTAGCTTGTTGTATGAATTAAAGTACTATCGTATCAATTTCACATTACTTCGAATTCCTAACCTTTAATGGATTTTGAAGGCACGATTTCATAGCGTACAATATGTAATTTGAGTATTGAATTGATTGATTAAACAAGGTTCAAACCTTGTAAATTATGGTTTAATTGGAGTAATTGGATTGTGGTTCAAATCATATCAATACCTTTGAAATTATTACATTTATGATTTTAGTAACAAGAATAGAAAAGTATTCTTGATTTAGTGTTCCTTTTTTATTTCGGTGCTTCTCGATGGGTGGTTTGGCTGTTTATTTTTATATGGCACCTACGTTACCGATTTGTATAACGCCCTAAAGTTCCATTTAACTGTAAACTTTCTTTTAAATGGAATGTACGTTTTCCATTCGTGGTAAACAACCGTTTACATTATTCAGGTCGTTTAACATTCCAGGAAAGGGAGCTTTGTCAAAGTATATTTTTAGATTTCGCCGAAAACTGGCGAGGACACGGCGCGTATCTCAGCAATTTGATTTATCTAATCAAAAAAAGTGTCGCGTCACATTGCTAGCCGGGGCCCATTATTTTCCGTTTCGGAAACTGCCTGTTCAACTGTCAGGTAATTTTTCAGCTAACGGTTAGCAGCTGTTTTCTTGTTTCTATTTATCATTTTGAATTATTTATGTATACATTTTTTGTTTCTGAGTGAGTAAACGTGTTTGAGGGCCGAAAATTTTTTTAATTATGTCCTCAGTTGAAAACTGAGATGGTTGAAATGTGACAGATGACAGTATTTTTCTTGCAATACTGGTGCTTTCGCAAGTAACGTTGCTCAACGATACAGGGAGGTCTGTATCGCTACGGACTCGGTATCGCTACGATTTATAAAACCTTTCATGGTCGCTTGCAATAGACCAATGCAGGTTCTTATGTTTTGCTTTTGACTACATGTTTCCTAAACAATTTCGTTTCGCCTCATGCCCATAATAATCTAGCTTTTTTTTTATAAGCTTTGCATGCGACATCCCTTCCTTGCGTTGTTTAATTACATTTTGCTGCTATATCTACACACATTTGTAAAAATATGCAGTAAAATATATAAATTTTCATAGTAATACACAATTTTCTTATTTTATACGTAATTAAAATCTGTAGTCGTCAAAAACGCGCAAATTCTCCAAACTCTTTCGTGTCGCCCATTTCATAACAAGAGAGGAAACGCCACAAAAGTCAATTAACTAAAATTTCCATCTTAAGAAAATTAAAAGGAAAAAGTATAGTTACCACGTGCCGTCCAGCCCTGAAAATTGGGATAAGGATGCAGCTAACGAAATACAAACTCTTTAAAAATTGTATCGCTGCGAGCAAACGGCTTTGTTGACTTTGTGTCCCCTGTTCAGAGTAAGGATGAAGGTCATACAAGCTTGTGCTTTCAAGACTGGCGATAGAAGAGAGAACCAAATAGTACACCGTGATATTAAAATTTTATTAAATATATGAACATTGAAAGAATTGCTCCTAATACTGTTAAAAAATTTTAGATAACTAAAAATGTGTAAAATTGGGTACAAACAAATACAAAACACAATAATAAGTGGGGAACAGAGAGAATTGCATAATAAGTAATTATTAGATTTTAAATGAACATTGATCGAATTAATTAGATAAGCGAGTATAGAATATCACACAAATGAATTTTACACAATAAATACAATCCATTACAAACATCCCAATACGTTTTAAATTCTATGCACAATTGGGTGGGCGTTGAAAAGTGCACAGTTTGCTTAAAATATACTATATTTTTTGGAAAATTTTAAAAATGACTAATGTATAATAGAATAGAACTGTACGCGATTGTAACATTTGCCTTCAGCCTTGTCTGATTGCAGTCTTATTATTTAGAATTGTTTTTTACCTACCATTGAGTTCAATATCGAGAGTAAGTTTTTGGAAAACGAATAGGTAGACAAAGATATGAATATTTTTTATCTGATTTGCAACGTATTCGCCAGTACCTCTCGGCTTGTTGTACGAAGCGAAAAACGCCCAAGCCGCATTATAACTCCCAACAGCTCTGCTAGGCCTCCGTAATGCCATAGCCTGGTAACCAATCAGTAATTCGTAATTTCGCAATTTTCTAACTAAAATATTAAGTCTTATGATGCCTGTTGTTAAATGAAAGAAAGATATGAGATAATTATATGTAAAATTACAGTGTATAAAATGTTTACTCATGACGCTAACGTTGACGCTGTAATTTAATTTTGATTATTAAAATAAAATGAGTACTTCGTATAATCCAAACTTCTGAACATACACTTAATGTTTGAAAATCAGTTGATAAATAATACTGATGCGAGAATAATCTGTGGCTGGGTAGTGTGAATGAAGGCGGGGACGACGGGCGCGCGCAGCCTCTGTCGCCCGGCCGCCAGTTGCCACGGTGCACACCGCCCGAGACCACGCACCTTGTGCCCAATTCGCGAACGACCAGTTTCAAATCAACATAAAAGTGCTTTTAACCCACGTGTAAGTAACCACCAATTATCAATAGTCACAACTCCCGTTTTGTGGACTACCGCGAGTGTACCACACGCCTTTCTGAATCCGACGATCTGAAAACCTCATAATTTTTCCGCCGCTAAAGGGCAATTATAGCTCATATGTTGTTTGATCTCTGTCACCTGTCCGAAACGTCTGAAGGTCGTCATCGAATTTGTCTTCAATCTATAAGTTGTTGTTAATGCCAATAGTTACTCTTTTAGTCGTCATAACACGACGAACTCCAACATAAGAAAAGGCGCTTTTTTCGATACATTGTTTTGACACTCAGATGATATTCAGGAACGACTTCTCTTTTATCGTTAACCATATCTCCATCCTATTATAAATTCACATTTACAGAGTCTACAATATCGAATTGAATTCACAATTTATTCGTTTCGTCTGCAATAATTCTGCCAGTTGGCAAGCCTGTGACAATTTTAAGTCACTTTGTAGGGTGAAGCCAACGTATTGAACCCAGATTAAGCCTCTAGTTAATTCACGTTATCCTCTTGTAAGTCATACAGTTTCTAGTTTAATTTAGGAGAACTTGCAACTAAGATCGTCTTGCCTATTCTGAAGTCCAACCAACGATCAATCGACTTAAACTTCTTTTGAAACTGCGCACAATTATAACCTACGAAATTCAACTAACTGGATTTAAACTTTTTATTAATTGAATCGTGAAACCAGAAATCTACGACATTGTCTGTCAAACCCGTAATTTATACGGAATTAAACTTGACAAATTTATTCATGAGCTAAACCGGTAACAATGACATTTCTACCTCTCATGAAAAATAATTTGATTAAATAGGTCTACCGAATCGCGATATATTAAAAATTTCTGACTAGCGTAATTCAACTTGAAAATATATAACCTCATTACCTTACCCTCTTCATGGCAGCTTTCGCTGATACGTTTTCGAGGTCTACCTAATCTAATACCGTCCCTTATCAGTAAGGTCCCAATTTTGGAATTTCAATAACAAGTATGCTTATGCCTCGGGCAATATTAAAGTAGTTTTTTTGATCGACAGTAAACGACGATTTCTCTCACCCGTCTGTAGTTTTAACAAAGTTGAGTCCATGAAATAATTTTCGCAGTTAATCTGTGATTTTGTTAGCGACGTTAGAATTTTTACATTGAAAATTCTCTAGCGATTGACTCAGCTAGAATTTCCTTTTCCTCTGGCGGTTATGCGTGACCGACCACCTAGTTGCTACCTGACCTATTTTATTGCTACTCTCCATTCACATTGAACTTGAACCCGCAGAAAAGCTTGATCGTTATCACCCCATCCTTGACTACTTTATTCATCTACCCTCCCGATTCATGATAATATATTTTAACAGTATTTATTATGTACGAATCATCAAGTGTCAAGTGTAAGCGGATTAATTGAATAATTTTCTCGTTTTTTTGTGACACCATAAAATTGCATTGTACCATAGTACAATGCAATTTTATTTCCATTTTGCTTTTATACAAATCTGCGTTGATGCAAAAACAGGAAACTTTTAAACGCTTGAATTCACGTAAACTGTCGCCAAGAATGGAATTTTGCAATGGAAATCTGAAATTCCGAACTTTTGTCCTTCGTATTGGAAATATGTGCATGTATCAATCTTTTGCTGTGTGCATTCTTGAACCAAGTACTATGTCGAACAATAATCGTTCAAGGAATTGAAAAGGATTTAATTCGTGAGAGCGAACCTTGGTTTAATTCGCAAAGTTTACGATCTAGAGATTGCCAGTAATATAATTGCTTTATCGTTGAAAAAGTTCATGTTGATCTATTTTACTTCCTTCATTTCCTAGCGCGAAGTTCGGTACTCCTAAATTGCAAAGTTAGACATTGGTTACTTCAAATGTAAGGTTGGTTGGTTCAAATGTCTATTGTATGTGTAATATTCTGTAATAGTTGTCGACTCCTTCCTCCCTTCAAAGTTGTTGCTCAAAGCTTTATGCGTAACTTATATTACGACCCGTCGCATAGTAATATATTATATACACATACATTTAAGTACTATCTTGCCTCACTAAGATAATGATCCTTCTAAAACATTGCAACACTAACTACAAGTGCTGTAATTTCCTTTTACTCAAAATTCGTTGAGGGAACCTTCTTTTTTTCCTTTTTTTCTCGTTCTTGAATTTTATTAGATTTTTTTTTTTGCAATGAAGTGTACATAAGTCAATTTTCGTTTGCGTCTGTCATAATGTATTTACAGTAGTGAATATTTTATCACTTCTTAGTTTAGCTACATTAGAATGTTTATTGCACAGCATTCGTTCCTTAAACAGCTTACCTTTTTCATTGACGAGTACATCCTCGGCTTCCTTTTAAACAATTTAAAAAATCCATTTTGAAATCTCTCTTTCATTCAATCTGTCCTGCTTATACTTTGAACATTTTTGTAACTTTTCATTTCTTCGAGATTCTTGTATTTTATTGTTGCAGCAAACTGCAATATGTAATCAAATACAACTGGATTTCTTTTTATAGACCCAATACTTTTTTTTGTTATGTTATTATTCCTTTACGCAGTATTGCAGGTTTATTTTTTTTTAAAATATTATTCAATATGACTTCCTTTGTTTCGCAGTTAACTACACTAGTGTCTTACTTATTGCGCCTTATCCAAATACCCCAAAAATATTCAAACTCATACCTCTGCTGTTTTTGGAGCACCGGTTCATACTAATTACATGTCAACTTCTTAAAAGACTAATACACCAGAGGCGATGTGCTGATCCCGCGTAAGTAAGCGGCTAGCTCGGCGGTGACCTATTTCCGTCGCCGCGTTTCACTACACGCCGGGGACTTAGTTTTACGCAGTACAATAAAAATAAAGGCTTTACTGACTCTGCTTCAATGGTAAAGATGTTTTATGATAGATTTAGGTGTTAATCTTCCGTTTAGTCAGTTTTGTTTGGGGTTGGTTTCATAGATTTAGGTTGGTGATAAAAATCTTAGGTCTTTTTTTACCTGTTATATATTTTACCTTGCGGTATTTTTGACTTCAACGTTTAAATAAAACCGAATCAATTTTTTTTGTATTTCATCGGTGTTTCGTGGCAATTGTTTTAAACAAATTGTAATGTAATGTAATTATGGCAATACTCTACTGTTTATTTCTCGTAAACAACATAATGATCGTCATTGTCATGTTACACCAAAATATTGCGAATACCTCAAAAGGGTTTTTCACATGACCCATATATCAAATTAGTATTCTAACATGAGCATGTAACATTCCAGATGAAATGCTTTTCAAGGTTCGAACAAATAAGGGATACACAATGCCCACCCACATTGTTTTCTGTTTCGTGACCTAAAAGTAGAGATTTCCATTGCCATATTATGTTTCCATTAAACCTTGCTGACTCAACCGTTGAATGGCTCTGTGGTCGCGTCGTGAGGACTTCCCAGACTGTCTGATTTGGCCCCAATAATGCGAGCTGGTAATTAATATATATAATTAATAAATAATTTTTAGACAAAGCATAAATGGTTTTTTTTCTTCTAAATATAGCCGTCTTAAATAATGAACAGTTTATATTAAAAAACCATAGAATATGTAGAAAGACAAGTAAGTACATAAGCGCAGCAGATACTTAGTTCAAATATTACATATAATTTCCTGTAACAGGCTCTGGAAAAGCACAGTTCAACGATTTGTTTGCTTGTTTAAAGGGCTTGCCATCCCGCACTGTTGGCTTACCTTTTTAGAAGGCCCACGTATCAAGGTTTTACGATGCAAAGGCACGCAGCGGGCCGCTGATTTATTTTCATTATCACGCTCAACTGTGCCGGTGGCGATATTTTTCACCGACACAGATTGGACGGGGCTATGCCTAAAATTAATAAAGCGATGTACTTACTACCCGCGGGGCAAAAATATTTCTGAAAGAAAATTTCGCTCTTATATTCATCGTCATGGAAACTGCTCGACTTTTTAGGGTTATGTGCGTTAATAATGAGTTACTTTCGCAGGGGACGTTTGTGTGTCAGTTTCCCGAAATCGTAACTTTGAAAATCATGCTAAAACCTTTTATATTTTTGACTTTTAGTCTAACTTATACAAATTCGTTAACGTATCAAAATTTTGGGTTCTTTTGATATCGATAGACCCTTTAACTTCGATCGTATTCTCCTGCGGTAGTATAACAACCCACACGTGTACGTTCTACTGGACGTAATTTTCCTCCAAAAGGACAGCCACAATGGCTCAATTTACTCATTTTCCAACGCGTTGATGACTTCCTATAACTCTAAGTCATTTTGTGAATGACTGCTGATAGTTCTACGTTTGACGTTGATGTGTCACAACACTCAAGAAGGTAAGAAAATTAAATAATTCACACACGATATATACAGTAATCTTTCCACACAGTCTTTCTCTTTACCATAATACCAATCGCTTATTGCGTTGGTGAAATTGAGACGTGTGATACCGCTAACGTTACCTGTAATCCACAAACGGCCTATCAAAGGTCACACGGGAATTTGGTAACGGATGGTGATACGAGGTTGGCCCTCCATAGATATCTCATTGTATGACAAGCGACCTACTGACCCAGTTTCAGACTGCAGCGGTACCTCTATTTGTTTCATGTTCTGGCACTGATTCCCAAATCCATATTCATATAATAGAGACCTTGACTCCGAACCCGCATCTCTTATTACGCCGAGGTTTGCGCATTTTTTTTAATGTAATAACTAAGGGACGGGAGGAACAAGTCGTGCGCCTGATGGCAAGCGACACGCCTGTCCATAACAGTTGTACCACTTAGACCTTTAAATCACAAAGATCTGAGGGATACTGCCAATGCGCTCGGGGTACCCTGAGACATTAGTTAACAATGCCGATGTGCCTGTAATTTCACCAGCACTTTTTCCATTCGAAACTGGAACGCAGTAATGCTCACATTATTGCTTGGCGGCAGAAATGGAAAGATGACTTCCCTGAACGAACTCTTTTACAAGGAGCTCTACTGGTACTAAGGTTACCGCAGATGAAATTTGTACCATAAAGAAAATGCTGTTGATCGGTGGGTTAAATCGACAATATTTACGTTAGCAAAAATATTACCGTAACCTCAAGGAACTAATTACATTACAGACATTTTGAAATAACATTCAATTTGTTGTACTTCTACAGTAGATCGTTATGGAAATTGAAAGTAAAACAATAACATTTTTCCCCATATTTTGTTTCACCCTCTATCGATTCACGTGTCTCATAATTCATCTCACTTTATGTCAATGCACGCGTTGTTGTCATTGAATAATCCTACTTATCATTAATAGTTACTCATATAAAATGGATATCTGTCAATTTGTTGCTGATAGATATCAAACATCTTTGTTTTTACCTATCAAAAATCTTGAAGGTAAATGTACTTTCTGAATAAGAAATCGCTGAGCCGCCTTATGACAGTAAGTTACTTGCGTAAACACTTTCTCATCGTCAACCGTCATCACTGAACGCGTACTAAAGCTGAGGGAGTTAGCTGTTGTGGCATCCACCAACAAATTAATCAGAATTAGTGTAACTTTGAGATCCCTGTGCGGCAACTAACGAAAATTGTATTTGTACGGTTCAGTCACTGTAGACCAATCAACCATTTACGTGAGAAGCACAATAAACGTTATTTATTACTTTGTAGATGTATGAGAAGGTAGGGGCAAAATTATGCAACTTGCATAACCCAGTAAAGCATTTAACTCAGAATCGGTGTTCAACAAACATTTATGGGCAATGTTTTGGTTGTCAACGACATCGTCATTTGGAAGGCTCATAAAAGAGAGCATGAATATAATAAAGGGAGAAAAAACTGCTTCCATTTCCCCCCGTTACCCTCAAGGTTCCCTTTAATTGTCGCACAGCAATCGGCATAAGCAAGACAGTTAAATTTAACGAGCTTCACTCAGGCCAAGGTTTTGTCACTGCCAATTCGATATCATATCCTGAAAAAAACATGTATAATTGTGAAAAACTATGCAATTATGGAGAATCCTTCCTCGTCTCTTGGAATCGTGCAGTATAGTTTATCACCAATAAAGAACGATTCGATTTACCATTCAAATTCTACTAATTGATCCAAAGTGAAAGCGTGCTGTATTCATAGGTTTATATCAAATTGAAATTTCACAACGACGAATGGAATTATCCACAACCATAATGATAATAACAAATCAATATGCATTGGTTTCAGGTTTCATCTGTTTAATTACTTAGGTCGATTAGCAGACTATAGGTTGTATCCTTAAAATTTTCATTTTGCCAATTAAAAATGTGCTCAGGTAGCGAATGCTTTTACCGGCGCACGACTTGGATATTTCGTGCCTGCAGTCCCGTGGGAAATTAATGCTGGGTGCAGTAGTTCATTGTGCTAAGATTTCAACAAGAGTTCGTTAAAATTCTAAACATTGATTTTAACGATGCAGGCAGGTAAGCGCATTTAGAGAAATTTTGCTAATCCGTGAAGCGATTATTGTTTGACTTCCTTTAAATTTTCTCTGTCATTATATACAACGAAGCTATCTGCTTATTACCCATTTCTGGGCAATAATACTTGCATCTTATGTGTAAGATTACAGTGTTGCAAACAGTTATATGATTAACAGTTTTTTGCAAGTTTGAAATTACGACTCTCTTTTATTAAATTCCGTTTACGGTGCTCTCAGGTTGATTTACCACAGTTTCTTCCTTTTAATAAAACTGAATAAAACGCGATAATTGTTACATGTATGGTTTTACTTCAGTCAAGGTTGCCGAATGGGGCACAGAGTACAAGTTTAGGTTCTTTCCTCAGAAGACCGCTCCTATGCTGGTGTCGAGGAAAATGAACCTTCCCGTGCCCTGCGTCACCATGGCGACCGTACCACTAACCGCAGTGGACAACATTCGAGTGCTCTGATCATCGGCAAGAATTTGGCGTTCTGGAACCATATCCAATGAGTCTGCTCAAAGGCAGCTACCGTATGCAAGGATTTGGCGCGATAGCGTCTTGGGTCCTAAACCCGGAGATCGTCAGACAGTTGTACATCGGAGCCATAGAGTCTATTCGGTTGTACATGTACCATCCATGATGTTCATCCATCCGTAGATGCATTGCATTAGTACCTTGTTCACATCAAAATGACTCGTATGTACATACAGGGAAATTAATTCTTTTGGTTCTAAGACCAAACTGCGGCGAATACGTAGATTATCCAATACGAGATCTTTTGATTGAAGTATTTAGCATTTTCAGAGTTACTTTTTTATTCTTTATATTTATCTTTCAATGGTTTCCACAATTTTCTGGTGACATATTTTTCATTTTAGAGTGTTGAAAATTATATACAAATTTCAAAGTTGCAAGTACATTATTATCTGTTAATAAGTGCACCAAGTAGTCATTTTGGTGCAAATCTATACATTAGTTTCCCTATGAACAGATCGTGACTTATTTTTGTATCACGAGCAACTCGTTGAAACTCATATATCGCGTTGTATATTTGGAACGTGCCGGCTCCCATTCGACGAAGTTTGTATCGGTTTTCCCGTTACTGATCCGTCTTGCTTCACGAGCTTTTAATTATATTCCTTCCCGGGTTTTTCATTTTATTCAAGTCATCATTTGATTATTCAGATGTTTTTAATATGACATAGAATTTTTTTTTGAAACTTTTGTACTAGACATTAAGAGATCGGTAGCAATTTATTTTAATTAATTAGGATTTCGCCCTAACACAAACAACACTTTAAATCAGAAAATCCGATATGGCTGGCCAAGTTTTCAACCAAGTGAATTGGGCCAAACGTTGACCCATTGTTCAGTGTCAGGTCAATAACATTTCGCGTTAGCAACGGAACCCTAACCAATTTACAATGCCAATTTCCAACCATATTTATTTCTAGTTGAATTTTGATTTCTTTTTCATGTTTAAGAATAAGCGTTACTTTAAAGCGAGAGAGCTTTCGCATTAAATTACCATAAACGTGACGAATGTTACGATTTTTTGGAAACTTGATAAATTTATTGAATGTAGAATTAGCTAGTATAATAATTATCTAAGGTTTCTCGCAAATTCTAAGGCGGAACTGTTCCAATTAGTTATTAATTGGAACAGTTCCGCCTTAGAATTTTGCGAGAAGTGGTTTAGTAATGGTTTACAAGTAGGTTGAACGGGCTTGTCACACATTGAAAGCCGAATCTAAGACCTGTCGCATTTTCAAACAGAACATAGAGGCTGGTGTTTATTTCTGAACCCGAGCAGTCTCCTCGATTGTTGTGCCTAGCAGGCAAACTTTAACCATTATGAATATTATCCGGAATGTTGTTGTGTCTTTATTGCAGTTTGCAATCTGCATAGTTGCAACTTTGTTCTTTTGCAGTAGCTGAATAGCTAAGTCTTGCCTTAGCCTGGGCATTAATATTGGTTGAAAATGCAATCAAAATTAACGAAGTCGAGCTTTGTAAATTTTATCGTATCTCCTTGAAGTGCAATTGCCATAGTACATGATAATCAAAATTTCGAAGCGATCGAATCATCGGATTCGGAAAGGTTCATTTAACGATCGACAGATACGGACGAAACGTGAAAAGCTTGTAGCCGAGCAATCACATTATTACAAAGTACGTCGAGTGATGGAGTCTTGTGAGTGTATCTACAACAAATATAATCGAGCTTGTGGCAGAACGCGCCTCTGACGGTAAATCAAAGTGCTGTGCGAAACTGGCATAACAGTTTAATGTGAATGAGTACACAGTGGTTCTGTGATCGTCTCGAATGAGAGGATGCGCGGGGTGTCGTCAGCCAGGCGAAGACGCTAGCGCGGCGAGGCAGCGGGCGTCGGAAGGGTGTCGGGGCGCGAGCGCGACGAGTGGTGCCCGCACGAGGCGCGGCGGCATGCGCTGACGTGCGGCCGACGCTGCGCGTGCTGTGGTGCGCCGCGATGCCCCCCTGGGCCCGGGGCTGACATGGAGGAGGGGGGGTACTGGCGCCCATCATGCTCCTCGCTATCGCTGGCCGACCCGCACGGCAGCACGCAACACCTGTGCGCGCGGCACGCGCAACACGTCCAACATACAGTCCACGCGCCAGCGCCGCGCGCGCATCGCCTGCCGCATACACACGCCCATGGCACCCACCCTCACCCTCATCACCACCTACAGCACGCGCAGTCGCAGCATTCCGCCTGCCCCGTGCACAGCCCCTTCAGGCAGCCAACGCCAGAGTACTGCGCTGCTCATTCACAGGTACATGTAAATATACTCGTATGTCAATGTAGTCCTAAAATAAAAGCTATGCATAATAAGAAAGGTAAAGTGTGTATAATGTAGTTAAGTACCTATAACTATTAATGTACACACACGCCAGCACATCAAGCTACACATTGACGTATCTTGTTCCGTTGCACTGGAGGCGATTTTCGAACAAAAATGTGTAGTCTGATGTGCCGTTGTCGGTACAAAACACAAGAATAGCCAATTATATGTCCAGTTTTCTGTAACTATCTAAACATATACTCCTTTGAAAACAGGAATAAAACGGCGGAAATAGAAATATTTGTTATGCAAGGCTGCAAAGTTGTTTGCCGCGAGTGCTTGTATTGAAACCTGAGCAAGCGAAGGAAGCTAAGATTGAACGAGCAAAGCGAGTGGTTCAAACATAATTCCGGAGCGTAGTGAGGCTTTCAAGCCACGAGACGCAAAACAACTTTGCTGCCGAGCGAAACACACAACTTTTCACCTCACTATAGCGAGGGAAATTGTAGATGAAAGAAAAACAGTTGAACTATAAAACTTTTTTTAATGAAAAGAAAAAGCTTATCTTCGGATGCGTTCTGAATTTACGCGTCATCAATTTTTATTCTTGCTTGTACTTTTATTCTGTGTGATTAAGTGATCATTTAAATTATTTTAGTTCTTCGACGAATTAAAGTAATTTAATAAACACAATTAGTTATCATTGTCAATTTAATGTCAACAATAATAAGAATAAAATAATAAAATATACCAACGGATTTATGTTACATAAATAAGTAATATACGACAAATCGTTTAATTGAACGTTCCATTATCTTTTTTTTTTCATCGAAAGAAAAAGGTGTACCACAATCCATCGTCAAGTTCGAATTTGAAAAATCTTTTCCGTGCAAAAAGCGCCTTTGCGCCCAGATTTCTAATGAAAAAGAAAGCCTTTCCGAGCTAGTGAGGTGAAAAAATTGTTTATACGGTCAGACTGTTATTCCTATATTTAGCATCACTCAATAAAATTCTGACAATAAACGACAGCGACGTTATATTTTTACTGGCAACCTCAAAACATCCACAACCAATCAGCGGACACACTGTAACAAAATTCAGTGGTGCCACTTGTAATAAAGTTTCCTCGTTTATATATATAGCTTGTAAATTTTATGTGGTATGCGACATTAATTTCAAATGGACTTTTGGTTTGATCAAGATTTTTTTGCTATACCTAACTATCTTTCAATGTGTAACATGAAGTTATCGACTCATCCGTAGAACAAAGAACTATGTGCAAGACTACTTGTTCTCAGGACATAGTACATTTCGTTCGTTTTTTTTCGTTGTGTGTGTCAGATCGATTGTTGTTTGATTTTATGTTTGAAATTCTCAAAACACATTTACATGGGCCTTAGTTTGAATAACGAAATTATTCGCGTAATGTACCTGTTCTTTTTTCGCTATATAATCACAACGAACTCTGTTGTTCGGATGAGTGTATTCCAAGGGATTTAAATAGATAATAAAATAATAAATTATCCTTTTTTTTTATTTGTTACATAAACATAAATATTGCCCTTGTTATAATGCCACATCGTTGCAGTGTTACAATTTAATTGAGGTAGTAACTAAATGCTAAATAGACATAAACAGTTAGTACGGGTGATTTGTTGACAAACGCTAACGAGTTGACATAACATCAGACTTAATTGTGAGTTAATGTGACGAAATATACAAATGTAAATATAATAATGTATTCATTATAATAAATAAAACAAAAACCTTAAAGGTCAAGCACTCCTAATTTATAGATTTTTTTATGATAAGTGACGGGACGCACAAGTCGTAAGCGGCAATTTACTAAGGAAAATTCAATTTACGTTGCATTTTATTTTCAAATATTGTATTGTATGATTTTTTTACCGAATTAAAATTAATTAAAAGTAAATTACAAAATAGAATAATAAAATAGTGTATAATTCTGCAGTCCTGTGTTTGCTTAGGATTCTCATCAGAGGAATACTGGATCTCAAGCGGTACGGAGAAACCATGTTCATCCATCACGAGCTCGGTGGCTCAACGGTTAGCACTGTGCGTGCTAGACGAGGCGTTTCGATTCACGGTAGAACCTATTTGGGAAATGGACTTATCTAAATTGCTTCTGGTCTGAGTGTTCAGAGTAGTGCCCCGTAGTGAATTCCATTGCTCTGGTTTGCATAGTACAGGGAATTCCCTAGTTTGAGACCAGGTTGGTGTAGTTGTCGGGCACATTGGCACAAGTTTTTAATTTTAATGCCTCGCAGCGCCATCATCGATAGAAAACGAACTTTTTTGGCAATGACCTGGTGTTTCGGAAACTTTCTTTGAAGGTATGACATGTCCACAGAATGCTGATTTTTTAACGCGACGGTGTTTGATGCGGGAAGAAACGTTTGTTTTCATCTGTTTAATCGAAGAGAGGCTGCACTCGAATTTGGATCATCTTAGGTGTACACATAAGTGCAATAAATAAATTAATATGGTAATAATGTGCCTGACAATCTCTTCAATTATCCTAATGTAGCCTGAAAGAAATTGCTACTTAGCAATAAGGCCGCCCGTTGTATATTAGCTTACTCTGTGATACTTGCATTACTATTCTGGGTTGTCATTATAATTTTTAATGTGCACTAAACAATATTCTATTCATTCTTTAATACATTCAATTACTTGGTTATTATTACCATGAGTACCATGGCAACGGAATTCACTCCGGGACGTTGTCCCGTCCAGTAAATTGAGTCCAGAACGAATTAGGAATCGAACCTGGGATCTCCTAATCCACCGCTCACAATATAAGTTGATGTGCCACTAAGATCGTCAAACATTAATATCACTGGATTGGTTTCATTAATTCTCTAAAGGACAAAATAAATAAATTATAAAATAAGGACTTTACCGAACGACGAACATGTACCTGTAATCGCGAAAGAGAATATACGTTCGCTCTGTAATGGTCAGCTCCAGTCGGTTTGAGTGAGCATGAGACTGGTTGTGCGTTAGTTTTGGTTGACCCGGTGCTGCGTGTAAAGTTTATAAGCGAGGAGAAGGAAGGGCGCCTTACAACAACGAAAACAAGTTCCAAGTAGAAATAACCAGATGATTTATTTAAATTTAAAGCTATAACATGTTACATGTGTTGCGGTTAATTATGAGGTTACAGTATGAAGAACTAGTTTTTTACTTCCCCGACTTTACATTACGAGTTTACAGATACGCTTTTTTTGCATTCATCAGTTACACAAAAAGGTTCACTTTAAGTATACTTAGAGCTAAGACACTGCACTAAGAGTTTTTGAAAGTACATGAGTGGCACATGGATACGTCACTGACCTGGACGTTACCGGAAGCACTTTTTGGTTACATACCAGACTCGCTGCGAAGACAGCGTAGTTTCTACAGGAGCAACGCCAATAAACGTGAATGCCGACCACCCGTGGAGCACATGACACGTGGTCGTTCACAGCCGAACAAAAGTTACGGCGCTTTTGTCTCAGCCATTTAGTTGATGGCGAAACTCGAAAACCCTGCAACAACACAGATTGTTACGTACATTGAAATAAATGACGAAACATCTAGCGAAGGAAAGAATCCAGAGGTCAACTCACCATGCGGTCCGGTGACACGGGTTTTACATCTTGTACAGGGTTCAGAGACCCAAAATTACGGCATCAGGCTATTCCTTGCTTTCCTTATAAAATAAGACATTGGGGGACCATGCCCCTAATGGGATAAATCACCGCAGAAGATGCAGAATATGGAACACCTTTCGAGCCGACGTGTCGAACAGAAAAGACAAGCTTCCGCCGAATTAGATGTTACTCGCGAACAACGCCACAGACAATCTATCGATTCATCCTGATGAAGCTCCTAAGTCTTATTACCCAAACCCGCTAGAAAACAGGGCTGTTCCAGGTTTACGTATATTACTTTACAGAAAGTACTTGGCAAACTAATTGGCGGCGTTCGACATGGAAATATTGAAGAAAAGCTATAATTTACATGAAGCTCGACTACAGAAATAAATTCGAGTTTATTGGTCCGTAGCACGAGTACTCTGCGTTACCATACAAGAAATATTTGCCAGAGTTGGTGTTTTTTTAAAAATATGTCAAACTAAAGGGTACCCATTCACGATATCGAAAAATCGTTCACCAACAAGTAATAAAAATGTGAAGGGTTTAAATAGTAGATTACACCAACACTAAAGGGTTTCAAATAATTTACCTAATTATTCCTAAACTACAATGTCAAAGTGACATTTTATACATTAATGGTGAAAAATACCAAGGAGAGAAGAGAAATTTTGTTTTTGTTTTGAATTTACGAGATCTACCAAAAAAAACGTGTTACAGCTCTTACGCATTTTTAAACAAGCATATCTGATTTAATAGTGTATATAAACACACACGAGTTTCTTCTGAAATTTGAAACATTATGCCGAAAATGGGGTATAAAATCCATTATGTATGAATTCGATGCAAATCACCTTACGCCATTATTGAATATGGCTGGAGTTTGTAATAAATTAGGTGCAGATGCTCCGACCGTGACTCGACTAGATATCAGCACATGCATCTTATATAATAATGTGAGAACATGGGAGTTTGCAGCTGGCGACATGTGTACATTTTTGAGCATAAAATGTATAACTTCAGTTTCAAACAGTTTGTTTTTCAGAAGTATTTCTTATTAAATGTCACATGCGCCGGTCAAACTAATCGTGAATTTATCCACAATCGATTTCCTAAATAAAGGTATAATTTTGCGCACCTGAACCGTTATTGTATTAGGACTTTTATATTATAGTAAAACATGAGACAGGTTTGTATAGTTTATCTAGCTTATTGCATTTTTGGGCCTTAGGTCTTGGTTGGGTTTTAGGTCTTGGTTGAAGTAAAGACATTTCGTCTTGGCTTTATTGAAAACCTACTATAGCACACTTCTAATCAGTTCTGGAAATTCATAAAACTACTTCCTTTGTAATATTTATCAGATTATTCTGACAGATAACACTTTATAAGTAAAATGCGACAACATTATAATGTATTAAAAAAATTTCTCGCTCGCTCTGCCTCTGATTGATGGCTTGCTAATACGGTAATGGAAAGATGGATATTTTGTTAGAAAGGACATTTCTCGTGGTTACATGGCTTTGTGAGACTTTTGTGAACGACCAACATGGAATTTGCATTTACGATTTTGTTTCGTTTAACATAACAGCTGAAATCAACATTGTTTTTAGAATTACATAGTTTACCATGGCAAATCCCAAACTTTCTACGCTTAGCTACCCAATAAGGATTTTGGTATCTATTATGTCCATTTTGTACGATTTAAGGATAATTGAAGATACAACTAAATAGAAAGGCCACATGCTTAAAAATAAAAGATAGGCTTGAAATACTATTCGACACAAGAGCGACCCTAAAAAGTACCAGGAGACTCAACAAATTTACTGTGTATTTTATACGTATTCAGAGAAATCCTATAGATATCAGGTGACGGATAAGGATATACAAGCTGAATTAATCATCAATCAAATCAGCTCAACATTACCTTGAATTTCAACTGTGCTATCTACAAGCCCGAAACCGATATTGCTTTTTTGTGATTTTTACATACGGTACGGGAACCTTTCTTGTAGTGCGCAAATGCTGGAAAAAAGGGGTTGAAAACCAATTACACCATGTTGCATGCGAGCTATCGGAAATTTATAATACACAACTATATAATCAAATACCATTATATAAAAACCACCAACTTAACAATTCTTGATTTTTAAGTTGGTGGTTGGTATTTTTACAACATGTCGTAACATAAGATTCTTTACTAAATATATCTAGTTACTAAACTTAAGATTCTAGGGGTCTATACTTACATTTTGAAATTTTTATGTCAACTAACCGAATATTGAATGGATCTGTAGTTCCTTTTTTGGTATTATAATTGTAACCAAAATATTAGTGGTCAAATACGGTAACCTATCACAAACTCGAATTTCTTTCTTCCGAATTTCATTTCTCCGAACATAGTTGGACTTTTTTTTCATTAGTGCGATGACTGTTTTATTATAAATTTGCAACACAGAAATATCTTACAGCAGAAGTGTCGTTTGTCCGAAAACCAATTATTAGAATAATTACCACGCATATGCAATCTTTGGGCAGAAGTTTGTTTGGTCTAATGATGTTTGTTATACTGTCTGTTTTCTATACATTTCAGATGGCTGATAATTCGATTCGGTGAAATTATTATTCTTCGATAAAATTGCCGCCGTACAATTTTAAGGTACAACTCCAAAATTCTGGACTGTACTTTGCTGGTACACTGCAAGTCCCACTTACGTAATTTTCGTCAAACCATAGTGCTATGTTTTTGCTGTCATCTGAAATGTTAAATGTTAGTAATCAATAAATAACGTATAACTGAATCGAGGCGAGTGCCAGAACCGAATTTGTTTGCATTTCCTAGCTGGTTTGACTCCCTCCTGTGAGTTTAGGCTCGATGAAATTAACTTGCACCTCGTTTACTGCATATTGTATAGACGCGAGGTGCTAAGTTAGTTTGACGAGTTGTATTGTGCGATACGTTCTAACACATTTAATATCGGTAATAAGAAATAATGTATAAAAATAAATTATGGATATCTTTTTTTTTTACAGAAACAAAATATTCAATTATATACATTGGTCAAACGGTATATTCGAGAAATAAGAGTCGGGAAAAGAATAACTTGTCAATATGTCAAAATAGTAAAACATTAAATGGTGAAATAAAAAAATCCTTAACGTGTTTTCGGACAAATGAAACAAAATCTATTCAATAAAAGAGTAAAAAGGTTTTCGGAGAAACAAAATTCTGTAAATCATGTTTCTAACTTGTGACAGGTAAACGTTAAATACCTACACACGTCTACGGATCAAGCACATTTTGTCATTGCTGAATATCAAGTGTTTATGATTTTTTTGGGCAATTTTATAATTTGAATTTGATAATGTAATTGACAAAAAAAACCATTGGGTTCATTAAAAAACTTGATTTTCAGTGATTAACAAAAGGTATTCGGTCCTTAGACATTTTTCATGTGTGTAATTAATAAATTCAGACGTTACTTTACGGAAAACCATTGTTACTAACAATGGAAACAAAATTAATTTGCTACTCCTCGAACCCAATGCACGTTAAATCGTGATAAATAACTGCGCTTGTATTGAATTAGCATCAATAGAATTTTTTGTGAAAGAGTTCGTCAAGGGAAATGCTACTACCACGTATGACTACCATGCAGCAAAAATAGTCCTGCTGCCAAGCTGTAATGTTAGTGTAGCTTTAAAGGTTAAGAGTGCTGGTAAAATTACAGACACATGGGACTTGTCAACTTTATGTCTCAGGGTGACCGGCGCAGTGGCAGTGCCCCTCAATTCTTTGCAATTTAAAGCTTTGAGTGGCACATCAACTGTTATTGGTAGGCGTATCGTTACCACCAGCGGCACGACTTGTTCGTCCCGTCTCTGGATATCATTAAAATGTATAATGATATATATTTTATTCAACGCTCAATGGGTTCCCGGAATAGCAAATTAATTCAAAGTCAAATTATCATTTATTCCATCGGTAAAATATTACACTTGAAAACGTCATTTTTCAAACTATTAGGGGCGTGATTCACATAATCAAACCGTTACGATATCGTAGCGATTTAGTCGTTGAACTGCTTTTTGGTATTCACGTGTGACAGTGAACGTCAGCGAGTCCAATTTTAAATTTCTTTTTTAAGTCGCTCTATCCAAATGTCATATATCGTATTCTGGTATATGATTCTTGAACTTAAATCGACTCTAAACGACAAGTCGTACGTACTCTGCTAAAATTTTGACAGTTCTTTTCAAGAAGTCGTTCATAAGTCGTTACGTTTCGATTCTACTCATTTCAACGTTCATGCAAGTGACACGTGCATATCCATTTTGGATAGGACTTCGATCGAACGACTACGTAACTTCAACGATATTTTGATAGCTTGAACTTACGTGAATCGCACTACTGCTCGTTCACTGTGCTGACTTCTCTAAGAAGAACAAGCAAGAAACTCTAGGGATTGTTCTTTTTTTAAATAAACTGAAACGTATAATGCTGTATTCCATAATGCACTTTGAATCATATTTTTGTGGAATCTAGACGTACGTCGTCTTTCCATACATTTAACACATAGTCTAAAATTTTGTAATGTGAATTTTCAATTAAAAGACTTAATGTAAGCTTTAAAAACTTAGAAAATGATAATCTTAACATATGCTCCGGAATCTTTTTGTAAAAAAGTATACGGTTGTTAATGAAATTACGTATATTTTTCAGGCATACAAAATGTTAGAGTAAATGTACCGTGATGCCAGTAATTTTACCCATCTCCTTAAACTTTTCTCTGAGAGAAAACCGAGAACCTAAACAGTACACAGAACGAATCGCTCGTTTTTGCAACAAATATGGTTTGTTCTCCCGCTTACCCCACATGAGAATCCCGTAGGACATTGTACTATGGAAGTAACTAAAGTAAACTAACTAGTCTAATAGGTACCAACATCGGTAGCCTCAAGTATTCTGCTGGAATTTGGTTATAAAATTGGTGGATAAAATGGTTAAAGGCAGTAGTTGCAGGATATGATGATTATAGAAAACAGTTCTCATTCGGTACCTACTCATCTAATGTGCGCAACAACACATTGTCATATATTACTAGTATTGTTTATTAATGACAATGACATTATATTTAATTAAATTTCAATATTGTTACATTGATAATATGAAGAAAAAATTGTATAAATTGTTTTCAAACTTTTAATAAATTATTACGAAATTATTCTCACTCTTTCTCGTAAATCTACAAAACATTAAAAAGCAAATACGAAACGCTTTTGGTAAACAAAAAGTAATTTTAAAAGTTTTAACGTTCTAATTCTGATAAAGGACTATCGATTAGGAATCCAATCTCTTGGCGACTTTTATCGACATTTCCAAATTGGTTCTTTGAAAACATTGAATTGATGGAAGTATTCTAATGAAAATAAATTGGAAATTTACTTTTGAAAACTCTTATGCATTTGTTGGTAATTTTATTTGTTAATACAACGAGATTTTTTTGTCACTGCGAATTTCCCAAGTGACAATAAAATCTTTTTCAATCTGTTTTGTATTATGTACTGTATGTATGAATTGTTCTGAGATGTGAATAAATGAGTTAATCGCAATTCACGGAAATTCATTTAACCTCCGAACTGAAACAAATTAATAATGAAAGGTGTCTCCGACAAGGAATTCCTCGGGGACCCAGTCTTGTAAATTATTAAATAGTTTTTAATGTGAAAAAGTAAACATTCCGTTTGTATTAACTAAAACAAAGATTTGTGTTTAGTAGTCATACAGAATAACTTGAACAGCGATGATGACCATCGCTTAGGCTATTGAAAAAAATTCACTGTGCAGGCAAAGACGAACTCCTTTTATTCTTAAGATTCCGATAAGAAGGTTCAAAGCTTAAAGTGTAACGTCTAGAGTGCAATTGACTATACGACCATGGTTATCAAAAGCTAAATCTTGTTTTGCACTTTGTAAAACATTATTTAAAAACTATTTCGTTTTATAAATTTTTATTAAATTGATATTCAATTAAAAAATTACTTTTATGTGAAATTACTCCACTAGTTTGTTGTAATTATTAATACAAAGATCAAACACTCAGAAAAAAACCCTTCCTTTATTTTGTTATAGTTTAGAGTTTATCTACACTCTTTGAAATTCAGACCTAAATAGTAAACAAATATTATAATAAATATAGGATTTAGAATTGAAAATCTATGGTTGTGGCTGATGTAAATTTTAACTGCCTCTGAGGCCGAATGGTTACCATGCCGGACTGCCACGTAGAGGTCCCAGGTTCGATTCCCGGGCTGGAAGAAATATTTGTATGGCCTACATTTATTTCTCTCGTGAGTTTGGGTGTAATGTGTGGTTGTCTATGTATGTCCATGGCACCCGCGACACAGGGTTTTCCTAGTGCGGGGCTATGTTGAGTGTGTGTGCGTTATATTTTTTTTATTATTATTATTAAATTTATCACCGAAAGCACAAAGTGAGCTAAGTGAAAATTTAAAGCTACTCCGCGAAGCGATATAGTAACTAATTACAGTGTTGTTACTTAATAAAAACAGTATATGTTACTTAATATAGCATTGAAGGTAATACCTACACATAAATGTAACACGGTATAGTTCTAGCTAGATCTAAGATTACATTGTTTTGTCTATAAATTGCCTTCTACTTTTCATGAATTAGGTACCATGTCTTATTAAAATCATGCTTTCGATGGATTTTCCAGCAATTCCGTTACCTTAACACAGTCACACTTCTAAGGATAACACGTAATCCAAAAGGAAATTTAAATCCGCGGCATCCCCAGGCGACGTAAGCAAAATCGATATAATCTGTTGGTACAGTCAAGAGCACTTCATGCTAGATACTTTAGACTGCACTTATCGTAAGCGGCATAGTTTAATTTCAATTTTAAGCGTCAAGCTTGATGTGGTCTTGACTCTATACACGGGAACGGCAGAGAAACTTTTTATCAGCTCATATGAAAGCCGCAATCACCTCACACACCGTTTATCGCATTACATGTCGTAATTGTTTTCGCTTTAGATATGCTTTCATGCAAGCGTGTAACGAACTCTATACACCAGACGCGACACAGTGCGTTTTCGTCATAAATACGACCACACGCATTTGACTAAAATTTATGAAGAAAAAGTGTGAATATTATAGTAAACCTATTTTATACATCGGGGATTAATTATTACGAATTGAATCATTGGCAAGGGACCGGTCTACATATTTTTATTTTGCTTTAAACGGGCGATTCAGAAAAATATCTTTTTTTTCTCTTGGATGGAAGTGGATGTTTACTTTATATATATCAATTTTAGACATTTATTTGGATTTTGTTACCTTACTGTATCATAAACATGGTGAAGATTACCTTAATACCAAATACGTATGGCGAAGATTACCGTAGTAACTTTTTATGTTAAATTGGTGGGAAAATAATATATTTTTTATTTGTTATTGAAATGTTATTATTATCTTATTTGGTTTTAGTTTACAACAATCAATAAAATGTTTAACAGCACCTCCAGCTTTTTCTTCGTAATTTTAAAGATCTAAAAAAATATTTTTGTGTCTTAAAACTTTACTAAATCACAAAATCTTATCTTTGCTTTTACTGCGAAATTAATTCCACTTAATAAAAGTTTGATAAAATCCGAGACGATCATTTCTTAATCCAACCAAAATTATATGAATGCTCAAAATTTTTGTCACAACAAAATTAAATTGGAAAATGCGAGATTTAATCCTCACAAATTTTCCATTTTGTTGTTTCACAAATAAATTTAAAATAACCTGAGCTAAGTGAAGTTCAGATCCTGTGATTCAACTTTAACAAATTTAAATTTAAGTGACTGCATTTATAATACATTATAAGTCACATTTACATTATATTACATGTCATAAAAAATATAACAAAATACAATAACAAATAATCGAACATAAATCATGATACGATAGAAATTACATTGTGATATTTGATTTTAAGAAATAAGGAATTCTTTAAAGTCATATAGAATTGCTTTTCTGGTATCGAGTTTCCCCTCCGCGTCACCCGTTGCTCGTATGGTTAAATACCTCATAAAAGGACCATTTTCTGGCTTTGTTGAAAAACCTTCTCTACTTTTGAATTTGCGAACAAAATATTTGAAAGTGTTCTGTCGATTGCACACTGTTTTATTCGAAAGCAGCTTATTGACATATAAATTTTTTTTTTGCTATATATATTATTAATGAGCCGAAAATATTTTTATCACAATATTTGTAAGTTCCTACTAAAGCACCAAAACAAAGTCGGTTATGTCACACATTATGGTCGATTAATGAGTATTTTGACATTCTTATTTAACACTGTTGCAAATACAATCAGTTAATAAGATGTCTCATGAGAAAATAAAAAAATACATGTTCTGACTAGTTCGCCTACAATAAGCTCTATTACAGGCCTCCCGCTTAACTGAGTCGGTTCCTGAGGTAGTTGCGCGGTGCGCCAGGAGTGACAGTTTACGTAAGAGTTCTGTCACGCTGCACACGGGATAATTTCAACAAGATGTTTCTGACGATATTCAATAGCAAGTTGATGACTAAATAACGCTTGGACGTCATCGAGGTAACAAAAATGTGGCACTCTTGGTTTTCATACAGATTGCGGTACTACCCGGTGTCTATTTAGAGATATGTCTGTGCGTACGCCATTTAATTGTAGAAGCGTAATGCGAATCTTATGTATACCCACAACATCTGGTTGAAATCCTAACCTACATCTAGATTTGCACAAGAGCAATGGTAATTAACATTTGGAAACGGGAACCCGTGACCGACTGAGTCAGCCCGTGACCACGGTCATGCAACCTGGCCGAAACGTCGGGAAGTTAGGTAGGTGTGAAAAATACCTATTTGTATGTAAACGCGTTTATTCCCGTTTTCAAATGTTAGTACAACGCAACGCAAAAGTTTAAAAGCAATGGTAATTGTTATAATATTGCGACCTACCGAAAACACATTTTAAAAGTAATGTCACAAGCAATTGTTTTGTCATTATATAGGACAGCTATATTTTTAAAACAATCTAATATAAAACGTGTACAAAATAACGTTGAAGAAATATGAAAACTTTTTGGCAAGCTTCTATCGGATAGACATTGTGTATTGTATTGTAGCAAACATGTTTAAAGAAAAAATCACTACGAAATGTAACTTAAACTTCTGACACATATGTGTTATCAACATTGACTTACAAATAAATGGACGACGGGTCTAATACAAAAGCCACGAAAAAAATGTCCCAAGTCAACCTATTTAAACGTAGTGACATGTAAAGGAATATGAAAAAGCTAAAACGTTGAATTTAAATTGTAATGTCATCGCAGTACTGTCTAATTTTGCTTGCTTCGCTGTCAGTCTAACAAACGAAGACTAAAGCGTGAATGACGCTCTGTATACGATTTTAACGCCCTATAAGTTCGGACACTTTAGCGCGGACCCGACGTCCATATAATTGTAAGTCAATGGTTATCAACGATTTAAATTCAACTATGTCCTCTTTATAACAAGAACGGCCTAAAACTCCCTAGTATGCGGTTGGCTGTACTGACAAATTTGTATTGTTTTTACTAAACAAAATTTATGTAACTTAAGGATGTTAAAAGTTTTGTAGTTACTCACTAAACGACTATTTTTCTTTCCACAATTAGATTTTTTTATTCTTTCTCGATATTTCTAAGCTGTTGTATACTCCATGGTCACGGGTCGATTGACAAACGGGTAGATGACAGTTTTAAAATCAGGTATATCGTATGACACCCTTCGCTGTCGACGACGAACCTCATCTTTTGCGGAGTTACCACTGTTACAAATTTTTTCGCCACGCTTAACAAGTCGTAGTACCTACATGTGTAAATGAAGTCGAGCCTACAGTGAGATGCAGTCGCTAATCTACACACGAGCGCGATTTTAAACAGCGATGCAAGCTTGCGACTGCATCGATACAAATGTACGATTGCATCGCTATACTACCGATTTTTAGGCGATTGCATCGATGTAAACGCGCTACTGCATCGATAAAAACGGGCGCGCGTTCACGAACACGCGTTTACATCTCTGCTAAAAGTCGCAATATGTAACCACTCTTAATATCTAAAACAACATTTTGAGAAAAAGCTGCGTAAAGGATTTTTCTTTTTTTTGCCATATATATTTATTTTCGCTTGATAACAGCCGAAAGAATCTTGTTGTTATGAAATTACAAAACACTATATTTAGCTTTGTAATGTTTTGGTTTGACACGATAATCGTGAAGAGGCTTATACTGTACACTGCGTGGAATCTGGTGCACAGTACTTCAACTTCACGTATGTGGTGTTTCGGAAAAAATGATTCACAACGGTAATGCCGCAATAAGTCGAGATGAGTGTATGTAGTCTAGACACATATATTATCTCTCCTTACAGCTGTCAACTACCGCTTGCCAGTCATCCCGTCGCCCTGAAGTGTCTAGCCGTACCGAATAACGGGAGAATAATAAAAAGTCTTAACATAGTAAGAAATTGTGCTGGAATGACAGAATGAAAGATCAGACTCGGTCAACGCGGTACCCAGTGTTACAATTTCGGTCGTTTCCCTGGTTACACTCCTTCAGATGAAGCTTTCGGTTTGCTTCGTCTAAATGTCGGAATGACTTTCCACCCCCGATTAAACATCACCAGCCATTACAAGTATAAGCAATGGCTTCTTAACGTACGGAAGTCACAATGTTGCTGAACTAAATTGCTATCGTAACTGCATTAAATCGTAGCAAATCGTTTCTTTGTATTGTTTTGAATTTCTCGTTATTTGTCGCCTAAGTAAATTGAAATGTACATATTATGTAAGAAATTGAAACCTGTTCCAGTGCCGTTTGTACCCGTTATGACAATACAAATAGAAATATAATTGATAAATATAAGTGACAAAAATACATAAATTCGTTGTTAATTTTAAAATTTTTAATAAAGATAATAAAAATACATACATACAAACGATATTCACGGCCTCATCCGAACGATAAATATCGGGAGGGTGGAAGGAGGGACTAAAACAAATAAAACAGCTTGTAGTGCTGAGGCTCCATCTTTTTCACTAGATTCCACTATATTTCCGAAACTGTAACTTTGTTAACATTTTTTTATTGTAAATGTGCTTATGAATAAATGTTTTATTATTATTAAATATATAATTAGCGATATTTTTTCTGTTGCCCAGTTGCGAAATTTAAACGAAAATGTACTTAAACATGTTTGTTGGTCACCCAGCAGAGTTAGCAAACTTCAAAAGTATATTTCCCTCATAAAAATCGGCTCATGAATAAGTCATTATAGATTCACATATTATTAATATTTAATTCACTCAAAGCTTACTTGAGTCATAAATAAATACCTGGAGCAAAGTTATACGATGGAGCTTTCCGAGTGGTAGCTTGTGTGCGTCTTTTTCTTCGTCTCGTAGGCTGAATCTATTATTTATTTTGTTTCATTTAATGGAAAGCTATCTACTATATTGTAGCATATACCTATTTTGTTTCTTGACTAAATGGTTTCACTTAGAGTAAGATACCCAACACAATTTCCACAATCGAATCTGTCAAGGTCTCGTAACTTGAACAAGGTTTGCAACCCTCATACAGGGTAATACGTTATTGATCACATTTATCCTTTTATCTACTTGTACAAAAACGACTATTATCTTCGAGATCGGCATAATAAGAATATATTTAAGTAACCTTCAAGGTAGTAACATAAATTGAGTGAATAATAATACATCCCTTTGTAATCCCGGAATTATTTTACTTTGTTCTATACAACAAAAAAATTGTAACTGAGTAGAAATATAATTATTAAGTTCTAAGGTTCGATTGGTGTATATTGGAAAATGATTTATTTTCCTAACTCGCTTTTTCCGATTCCGATTTCCGAACTTTCCGAAAAACCGCGTATGTTTTATTATGTATTATATTTTACTACATTTCTGAATATGGTGGTTTGCATTAATATTAACCAATTAACCATCTAAGTCTGCCATGCCAGTAGGACCCATAAAAAGCCCGAAAAATTAGTTTTTCGAAGTATAAATACTTGTGATCTGATATATTTTTTTAAATACTACGAGGTTTCACTTATTATATAGGCATACACTTATTGTGTTTTGCTTGAAATTCAGCTAAATATATTCTACCAATTGCGCTCTCTTTTCACCATTTTGTACTTTACTTTGGCCAATGTTGAACATAAACCTTCCCTAAATTTCGTCCATCCACTCTACTGCTAGTATTTCTGCGTAATTCCAGCCACTATCCGAATATTAACTTTATTATTGTATTAAACATACTCAACGCGATAACAATAAAAACGACTATATACATTATTAATATTAATAAACATGTCATAAGGATGTATGACTTAGGGTCGTATTCTAGAACTCTACTCAATGCTCAAGTCAGGATTTGAGTATGGTTTAAAGCACTCGAAATCATACTCAAGTCCCTGCCATTAGAGTCGTATTTCCAGTGCTTGAAATCATACTCGGAGCCTGACTTGAGCATTGAGTAGAGTTCTGGAATACGACCACTAGACTACGAAATAAAAATACGAAGTATACTTCATAGTACTTAGTAGCCGAGTTGTAGTCGTTTTTCTTATATGATGTTCGCACGCACGCACAAACACACATGTACACACGCACATATCACCATTCAGTTACTCAGTGACTCCACAATAGCATTTTATCATGATTGTTAAATTTTTACCTTTTCATTCCTCATTTTATGAATTGACATAACCTATCATAATATAATAAACGTTATCCAAATGTAGCAAGATTTTCTCAATTAATACCACAAGACGAGCCTGCAAATTTCATACGATGTAAACAACCACATATTTACCACTAATCACGTCCTCGTAATGAGGTTGCTAATTTATTATCTACGTTCTGCAAGTCAAGTCCTTGTGGATTCACAAGAAATGGGCCTGTTATGTTTAATTTACTTTTATTTGAGCCTTGATTTAAGTGCGTGCGTAAAATGCTATCTTTTTTGGTAGCCAACAACACGTTATTAATGGATTGAAGTATGCTGTTTATATGCCTTCCAAATTTTGGTTGCGCGTACAAGCACTCGATTTTTCCCGTTGAGTGTCGTAGATTATGACTCAATTTTATTTAGTTACACTGGTTTTGTTGAATGAGCCCCTATGCTACGAATTGACTAGTAAAACTGGTATTTAGAGTCAGTGTGGCAAGGTTCGCCTCCTCCTGCCGAACTGAGTGTTACCCATTCATCCCCTGATAATGTCACACAGCGTGCGAAGCCCAGGATTGATTTGGATATCATACAATTAATTAAAATGGAGATACAAGCGGCAGTGCGTAGTGAGCTGGCACCTGTAAAAGATCAGCTAAACCATCTGTCGGACTCGGTGCAATACATCAGCAACCAATACGACGATCTGATTAAAACAACTACCTCGATACTACACGACTATCAGACGATGCAAACTGAGTGTGCACATCTTCGATCAACTGTTGTTGCTCTGTCGGAGCGCCTTAACAACTTGGAACAGCATCTGCGAGATAGCAACATTGAGATTCAGGGGATGCCTCAACGCAATAATGAGAACGTTGTCGAAATTGTTCGAAAAATTGCAGACGTTGTTTCCCTAAAATTAGACGACAAAGATATTTTAAGTTGCACCAGAATTGCAAGTATGAATAAGGACAGCAAGAGACCGCGCGCGATAGTGGTGAAGCTCAACAGTGCCCGACGCCGCGATGAGTTCTACTCCGCCGTGTCACGCTACAACAAGGCGCTACCGAACAATAGGCTGAGCTCTTCTGTTCTGGGTATTGGAGGTGATAACTCTGTTATTTACATATCGGAACATTTGTCACCAGCTAACAAGGCCCTGCATGCTGCTACTAGAGCCAAAGCCAAACAACTTTCATACAAGTTTGTATGGGTGCGGAATGGACGTATTTTCATGCGCAAAGACGAAACTTCGCGTTTCATTCACGTGAAAAACCAGCAGGTCCTTGATAGTCTGGAATAGCATTAATTATTTTTTTTTTTAATTAAGTACATAAAAATCCATATTTTACTGTATTATTTACATATTTATCTATTAACTATGAATAATTTGACTATATTTTACCAAAATATAAGGGGAGTTAATACCAAAACTTTAGAAATATTGAATTCAGTTTTAACAGCAAATTATGATATTATTTGCCTGTGCGAGACGTGGCTTCACGATTCGGTATTGTCAAGCGAGTTATTCGATAACAGATACACCGTCTATCGGGGTGATCGCTCAAGTGAATTCAAAATTAAATACAACAAGTCAGATTATGGTGGTGGGGTTCTCATTGCAGTAAAAAACAATTTTTTGAGTAGTGAAATGTCTAGGTGGCACTCCTCCGTGGAGGACATATGGGTTACCATTCAATTGCATAATTTTCAGTTGAATATTTGTACTGTTTATCTGCCCTCGTATATCAGTGACATGGACTATATCGCATTTCTGGACAACTGTGAGCGTATTATTACGACATCATCAGCCTCTCATATTCTAATTAATGGAGACTTTAACTTGCCGGACATTAATTGGTTTACTCCGTGTACTTCCTTAAGTAGAAACCGCAAAATTTCCGCTCTGACTGATTTTATTAATAGAACCAATATGACCCAATATAACTTCATATTAAATGACCATAACAAAATTTTGGACTTGGTACTTGCGCCATCTGACATTTCTTGTAGTGTTGTTGAATCGCAAGCGTTAAGTCGCTGTGATAAATATCACCCTCCACTGGAAATAGTTTTACCACTAAAATCCCTTAGAACATCATCTCTCAAAGAGAACCGCACTACAAGGTACAGATTTTATAAAACTGACTTTCCATCGTGCCTGCTGGAACTATCCCAAGTGGCTTGGGAGCAACATTCTAATCTCAGTTGTGACGATTTTGTACAGATGTTCTATAACCATTTGTGGGTAGTTATCGAGAAGCATACACCAAAAACTCACTCCAAAAACATGTGGCCCAATTGGTTTTCACGCAGTCTAATTAAAATACTGAAGGAGAAAAACAGATTTCATAGTAAATTCAAAAAATTTGGCAATCCGCGTGATTTTGATACATATTCGATGCTTAGGTCAAGGGCGAAGTCTGTTTTGTATGATTGTTTCAGATCTTATATTATTAATGTCGAAACCAGTCTTAAAAATAACATTAAAGTATTTTGGAGATACGCTAAATCTAAGAGAATAAATAACAATTTACCAAAACAAATGTACTATGGGAATGATACTGCTTGTACAGGCTATGATATGGCTAACTTATTTGTTAAGCAATTTGCATCTGTTTACGCCTTGCCCTCTAGAACGTCATACATTCCGGACTTTCCGGAATCAAATTACAGCATTTCGTATGTCACCATTTCCGAAGCTGACGTTGAAGCAACATTAAAATCAATCGACATTTCAAAAGGAGCAGGCCCAGACGGTATACCACCAGTTTTTGTGAAAAACTGTAGTAGCGTTTTGGCGAAGCCTCTTAGTATTATATTTAATAAAAGCCTTAACACTGGTTACTTTCCCCAATTATGGAAGATGACCAAAATTACGCCAATCCATAAATCTGGTTGTAAATCCGATGTCAAAAATTATAGGCCCATCAGCATTCTCTCGTGTTTCTCAAAAATCTTCGAAACACTGGTTTATGAACGTCTGTATTTTCATTTAAAACATGTAATCAGTCCCAGGCAGCATGGTTTTGTTAGGAGCCGTTCAACCTCTTCCAACCTATTAACGTATGTACATTACTTGAATACAGCCTTTAATAAACCTTCCCAAGTGGACTCTATATATACCGATTTCGCTAAAGCCTTTGACAAGGTTGATCATGAGATTCTTTGTCGTAAGGCTAATCACCTCGGTGTTCACGGCTCACTTCTGCGCTGGCTTGACTCTTACCTGAGAAACCGCACGCAGCTTGTAGCTATGTACGGGTATGACTCTGTTCCTTTTGAACCTACTTCAGGCATACCTCAGGGCTCTAATTTGGGTCCTCTTTTGTTCATATTATTTGTAAATGATCTTGTAGATTCAATTTCCTGTCCGTGTCTAGCGTATGCTGATGACTTAAAACTATATTGTGAGATAAACTCTATACATGACTGTATCGCATTGCAGCAGGACATAGACCGACTATGCTTATGGTGCGATAGAAACAATATGCATTTAAACGTTGACAAGTGTCACATTATTACATTCACCAAGAAAAAAAAACCTATTAAATATCCCTACAATATAAACAATGTCATACTAATACAGCAGGATAAGGTTAATGATCTTGGTGTTTGGTTTGACTCCAAACTGAATTTTTCGGTACATTACGAACGCATAGTCGCCAAAGCAAACAGAATGCTGGGTTTCGTTAATAGAGTGTCAGAACCATTCAAAAATTCAACTAGTATGGTAACCCTATATTCTTCCTTGGTCCGCAGCCATCTAGAGTATTGTTCGGTTATATGGTCACCCTATTATAATTGCCACATTGATGCAATTGAAAATGTCCAAAGACGGTTTCTCCGCAACTTGACCACGCAGTTCGGAATGCGCAAGAGATTGGACACGTATGAGGCAAGACTCAAATATTTTAACGTAGATTCTCTTCAGTCCAGACGTGTAATTCTTGATTATTCCACTCTTTTTAAAATAATCAACTCATGGGTGGACTCAGGTGAGCTCTTAGGCCACATCTCGTTCAAGATCGGTAGTAAACGTACACAAAACACCTTTTCTCTACCATGCACTGCGAACAATGTATCATATAATGATCCCATTCTCCGCATGTGCAGAGGTCATAACAATTTGTGTAAATATTTGGACATATTCTCGCAGAGTCGCAAAAGTTATTTAAATACATGTAAAAAACATCTGAATTTATATTGTACTTAAATGTATTTAAGAAGTATGAAATTTGTCCCTGTTCTTTTATTTTATTTTATTTTTATTAATATTTATTTTTACACTACTTTTTTTTTCCTTTGTTCTAATTATTTATATTGTCAGAATTAAATAAGAGGAATTTTTATTTTTATTTTTATTTATTTTTACTTATATTATCCAAAGGTCCGTCCATGTGTAGTTCTTAAAATAATGTGCATTAGTTTTAATATTAATTAGGTTATATCATTATTTACTTGTCAAATGTTGTGCGTAGCTGTTATAGGAATGCATAATTTACTTATATTGTAATGCATGCTAACTTAAGGAACCATATAATTTGTATTCTGTAGTTATGCCAAAAATAAATAAATAAATAAATGTGTTAGTCATTATGTAAAGGAAACGAGGATTGCCTCAAAAATGATAATGCTTTATTTGAAAAATCAAGTTCAAAAACATACTCCTTATTTCTTAAAACTCTTACATTGCGTTTTAAACATACCAAACCTGCTATGTAGCTTAGATATAGCGTCAATCTCCAGTGAAAACGAGAGAAACGGAATTGAAGTGAACGGGGAAAATACGGTAGTACGAATTTCTCAATCCTAAGAAACATTATA
>NW_020653780.1:3694124-3732667 GCF_003589595.1 Hyposmocoma kahamanoa
GTGTTTCATTCATCAATGTCTTTATTGACATGACATTCCCTAATTAGATGAAGGATCGCCCACAAAGGTACCTTATAAGTTTTATGTTCTATATACACCATACATATATAGACATTTCCTTCCCTATAGTGTTGTGTACTATACTGAATATATCTACTCGTGTTTGTACACATTCGTTTTATAACCGTTTGCAAATTGCCCTTCTGTGTAAGAGAATTCAAAAAAATAAATATTTCAGAAAACATCACATTTTAATAGCAGCTCCTTGTTAAAGAGTTCATCCAGGGTAGTACTGCCACCTTACCTATTTCTGCCGCCAAGCAGTAATGTGAGCATAACTGTGTCCGGGTTTTGAAGGGTAAGGGTGCTGGTAAAATTACAGGCACACGAGACTTTTCAACTCTCAATCTCAGGGTGACGGGTGACGGGGAATACCCCCCAGATCTTTGCGATTTAAAGCTCTTAGTGGTACTGCAACTGTTTTGGACGGGCGTGTCGCTTATCACCAGGCGCACGACATGTTCGTTCCGATAATTACTTGGTATCATAAAAAAAAAATCAAAATATGCACCCTTACTATGAAGACACTTCTGCCGCCTTATCGAAGCTTATTTACTTTGCTGTAGAAATGTGGGGAACGGGAACCCACAGTCTTGGCTTGGTGACAGCTTCACGCGATCTAAATTGTTTTCCTTGTAGATAATAATCTAAATTGCGGAAAAAAAACTGGCAAACGCCAGTTGAGGGCAGATTAGGTGAGAATGTAGAGTGGCGAAACGCTTAAATAAACCCTGACAAGAAAACCAAAATAATTTTTTATTAGTAGATAGGCGGTGAAGATCGGTTGACTTGCTGTGGTTAGGTATTTCTCTACGAGCCTTTCACATATCTCCATAAATAACATTTCTTCACATTTGCTCAGCGATCCTGTCATTGTTATATCAAATCTAAGGAAGCTACTGTGGATTACTCGGCAGCCAGATTACCAAATAGATACTAACATTTTCTGTGAGTAAATTTCTCTTGGACACTCTGCTCTTGTTGATCGTTACCGATTATCATAGTTAATTTTTTACAAGTATGTAATGGTCAAAAACTCGTTGAAAACAAAGCGCGTTGAAAACCTACTGTCGGGTTTTCAACGCGCTTTGTCCTTTGTAATTTTGGCATAAATGGGTCAATATTGTGAGGTGAATTAATCCAATTGGCAATTCCTCCGTAGCTTGCGATGGATCACTTTCAACAGTAGCTTGCAACCCGTTACTATTAATTTTACGTTATAGTCGTCCACGACCCACAAATCGCATATTAAAATGTTCACTGCCAAATTAGGCAAAATAGTCGTATCCTCTCCATGTACATCGTTAATATTTCCAGTTGTGCATTATATTAGTGCCGCGTGAAACTTGCGAAACTTGTGTTAAAAAATTACACTAATTTTAATGCCAAAGTTAATCAAAACCAAAAACAACTTTTACAAAGGTACTTACATACATAATAAGTGTACAGAAATGAATTGCACGTTTTGTTTTCTTTAAAAGACAATTCTAGAATCTAGAATTCTTTTTATGAATCTGTTGCTTCCACAAAAACCTGAATAATAAAAAACGTACAAAGTCACATGACTTCAACAAGTACTCTCAAAATGTTATACACACGTTATATTTCCCCCCCATTTTTGCTACCATTTTTAACTTTAGTTCCTATAAAATAATATTCAAAGTCTTTAGGTTACATTGAGTTTGATATTAATACTTCTAAAAGAGCAATATCTCTCAAAAAAGAGATTTAAAGTGAGAGACGTTAACCAATTATTCTTACAATAAAATATCGAAGTGATGTCACCAAAAATTTTACTTGACGACATCATATATAAAGGACAGTGTGGTTACCGAATCCTGACAAAATGATAACATATTAAGTAAAGTTCCCTTTAACTATTTTAATGTAGCAAATTGTCTTTTGTTGCAGAAAAATAATTTATTTCTGTGTTTGAGATATGAATTTTCGAGTAATACGTAACAAAAGAATTAACGATGCGAGATAGATTCAGGACGTGTGATTAATGTGATGATTTTATGCCACGCGTTTCTAGAAATCACGAATTGAAATGACGTAAATAATTACATGATTACAATTTGTGTTTCTGTCACTGCACTGTAAATATACATAATTGCTTTAAGTTATCCAATTAGCGTAACATTAAACTGTGAATCAAAATTACTGAAATATATTTGGTAAATGCAAATTAGCACAGCTTATCAATATATTTATAATTGTTCAATAGTAACTTAAAATTAAACATATGCTTTTACCAATTATACCTAATAAGAATATTAATTTTTGTTATGTAATAAGACTAGACAAGAAGTGGTGGCGTATTAGCTTTGATGAACAATATTCATTTTGTTAGTAGAAGAAATTACTTTCTTCAATATGGCGAAAAACCAAACCTAATTCGCCAGCTTTATATGCCATATGAAAACAAATCACAATCTATTGATTCGCATACGACGAGAACACATTCAATCATTCGAATAACCATTCGTGTTTAGCGAACCGAAAACCGATAAGCAAATATTCGTGTGACGCCTAACTTGGAGTTTTCAAAACAAATATAGTGCCACTCCAATATTTGCACAATTTGACTAAATTTGTATGTAATATCTCATGTTGACTCCTGCGTCACGTTATTCTATTAAAGGAGGTACAGACTCTCCAAAAAAAGAAAATGGGTCACAACACCCACGATTCACATACATAAAACTGGTGGCCCTATCACCCAATCTAGTTATAGGTGCGGATTAATTTTAAGAGATGAATACGTACTTGATCTAGGGGCTTTTTCTAATACGCACGCTCTTTCTCGACTCCCAATAAATTCTACGTGTAAGAAATTGTTTACTAAATCTGTATTTCGAACACTTCACACAGATTATTATACGAAAATATAATCTCGCCAAATCGATATTACTTTTCACTGTTTAGTGAAAGCTTACATTCTTTATCTTCGAAATTACAATTCTTCGACACGAAAACTTTTGGGCAAAAATAACTTCAAACACCATCTCTGAAAGACAAATGAATTGTTATTGGACATAATTTCAAAGAAAAACGAAGAAAATGACGATGGAAATTGAATTAAAACAATGTAGATTTAGGCAATCTTTTATATTTTCCGGACGTTTGAAGACGGGAGTTACCGGAACGAAACTTACAGACATTTGGCTTTAAGCTGAGTTTGCCTAAGTCGAATTACAAAGTAATACTTTAGGGAAGCGTCATTTTAGAAACAAAAAATTTTAAAGGTCACAAATAAAGTTGTTCAGTTTTATTTACACGACGAATTATTCATTTTGTCAATGATGATTTCAGTCTTAAGAACTATTTATACATATATTAGTAGGTGAAGGGTATAAATTTACATTATACTCATTGACATTTAAAAAAAAAAATTATCATCCAGCATACGCCTACCGCATAGTAAATTCACTTCTTTTGAACAAAACATAAACAACCTACAAATTGACTCCGTTAATGTATAACCCAACACATAGCGCCTTCCAAAATACAAAATACCTTTTTCACTCCAATGAAAAACGACTATATTCCATCCCGTTTTCACGCGCCCAAATTGCAAGCCGAGAAGTACCCAGTTTATGACAGAGACAACACATGCACAAGTGAGAAAGGTAACGGTTGTCAGTCTCATCGAGGTCGGTGTTTGAGTCCGTATTGAAAGATAATAAGCTGACTCTGCAAAAGTAACATTTTGAAATAGAAGACTAGGTTTGTTGAGGTTTGCTCCTGGGAAATTTGCAGTACATATAGTTCTATTTAAATATAGAACTTTATTTCTGAGTCATATTTTGCCTGGATAAATAATTTAGTCAACATACAATTTCTTTGTAATGCGATTTAGTTCTGTAAAAATAATACTTTATTCTTCAACTTGGATATTTAAATCAAGAAATTGTTGTGTACCTCTGACATAGGCTTATCTATTTCAAATACATCCTTAGCTATTGTGAGATACAAAGCTTTTCTTGTTATATTGGACTCAATAAAAAAGCGAGTTGTAACAGCAAATCGATTGTTTGGCATTGTTTTTGCACTAATTTTTGTCAAAACTTTTGAAATAGTTATCGTCAAATGTAAAGCAAAATAAACAATTTCATTGCTTATTGAACATTAATTACACCAAAAAATTAATCGTTTTAATCACACGCACATGTGACCGACGAAATTGGTCGTTTACAATGAGTATTCCAGCAATTCAATAACAGCAACATGGTAGATATCTGAAGTAAATGCACACCTGCCAATAAAACCTACAAATAATTGATTTCCTCATTTTATGTTTGCCTCGTCAATTTCAGAAACACTAAAATATTTTTAGACGAAGCAGAGTCCAATTTTACAAAAAAGTCTGTGTAAAAAGTGCATAGAATAAATCAAAGATATATAATAATTCATATCACATCATGTGTTTTGCATACAATCTTTATACATTTTCCATACTAGTCTTTTCAGGAATATTAATGGTCGAGACTGAATTTGTGCCTTTTAGAAGTTATCATGATTACGTAAAGGATGGACGTAAGTGACTAGCCTAGAATTTATAAATTTAATCCTATAAACCTCAGGAGTTACAATATTAGACAAAGTTTACGGCCAACATTCTTCAACTAATAAGTAAACATAAATGGACGTCTGGTTCGCGCTAAAAAGTGTCCGCACCTGTAGGGCGTTAAAATCGCATTCAGAGCGTCAATCGCGCAACAGGCTTCATTTGTTCGACTGACAACGCGGTTGTCAATCATGCAGTACCAATGACAATAACTTGTAAAATTACTGCGGTAAAGTGTAAAAACAGGATTTTGTATCATATTTTCACTAAACGTATATATTGTATTATCATAGTTATCATTGAAAAGTGTTAATTTATACCGTTTTATAGTATTTATATATATATGAATCGTATTATTTTTAATTGTTGTAACACGTACACACATCTTATATCGCCTTTGAATTGCTATTGGGCTAAACAGAGACTATCAGTTGTCACTTTGTTATAATAGTTATAAAATATACATATCGCACTGTTAATATAATAGTGTATTAAATCAAAAAGTGCATTTTTTTCAGAATCAACGAAAAACGAATTAACACTTCCCGTGAATGATTATTAAAACTTATGTGTAGGTTGAAGTTTATGAGACATCTAAACAATTTCCTACTTGGCAAATATATTTAAAAATAAAAGGGACATAATATTTTCATATTTTTGAGTATTGACTATTTGTTATAGAACTAGCTCACAAAAAGTTTGTCTCATTTTGAGTTAAGTAGATATCTTTTAATTGTTTCTTACAACATTCTAACGACGATTTTATTGACTTGTAGAGAATCAAATTGTATGTTCTGCAGTAGTACGAGTATAATCTTGAATTTCACATATTTTGAGTTACGACACTATTGTGACAGCAGTGCGATATGCAACTTCTCGTTGTCTTTGGCCATCAAAACTTGAGCTTCTTGTGTAAAAGTTAGGAGTTGTTATATTTGTTATACATGTGACAACAGCACACATATGTATATCTTTAGCAGAGTAGCATTAGAGCGCCTTGTGAACGAGTTCGTCCATTAAATAAATAATTAAATAATTGTAGTACTGCCACCTTACCTGTTTCTGCCGCCAAGCAGTAATGCGAGCATTACTGTTTGGTGAAATTACAGACACATGGGATTTGACAACTTGTCTCAATTACGGGCGCAGTGGCAGTGCCCCTCAAGTCTGCGAGACTGCTTTGAGTGGCACTGCAACTGCTATGGACAGGCGTGTCGCTTACCACCAGGCTCACCACTTACTTATTCGTCTCGTCACTTCGTATCATAAACAAGACATATTCATTATTCTGTATATACTGTTATATACTTAGATATAGCGTCAATCTCCAGTGAAAACGAGAGAAACGAAATTGATAATGGGGTAAAAATACGGCAGTACGAATTTCGCAACCCTACGAGACATATTCCAATGCTCGCTCCATGTCTCTATTATTATTTATTTGTTTATTTAATGTATTAATTGCACGTTTGCAGCTGTTATCGTTTAGAATATAATTAAGTCGAATCAACTTACGGTATTTTTTTTAAATATCAGTTTCTGTTCTTTCTGTTTCGGTTCGAATTTTTTGTTAGACAATTAACTTTATCTTTACCAACTGTTAATTTGTAAATCGAGCGAGCTAGTGTTTCATTCATCAATGTCTTTGTTGACATGACATTCCCGAATTAGATGAAGGATCGTCAACAAAAGGTACCTTATAAGTTTTATGTTCTATATACAGTATACATATAGGGACTTATTTCCTTCCCTATAGTGTTGTATACTATACTTACTATATCTACTCGCGTTTGTACCCATTCGTTTTATAACGGTATGCAAATTGCCTTACATAGAAATGTAAGGGAATTCAAATAAATAAATGTTCCAGGAAACATCATATTTTAATAACAATGGAGCTCCTTGTCAAGTTCTGGATTTGAAGGGTTAGAGCGACTTTTAGCAGCGATGCAATAGCGATGCAGTCGCTAATCGTCTACCTTTACACACGCGCCCGATTTTAAGCAGCGACGCAAGCATCGATACAAACGCGCTATTGAATCGCTACACTTGGGGATTTATAGGCGATTGCATCGAGGCTTTCGCACTTTTGTATCGATGCAATCGTCTTTGAATCGCAACTGTAACGATGCAATTAAGCGTTCCACGAACGCGTGTTTGCGTCGCTACCAAAAGTCGCCGTCTGTAACTTTAAGGGTGCTGATGAAATTCATTTCAACTTATGTCTCAGGGTGACGGACGCAGTGGCAGTATCCTTTAAGCGACACTGCAGCTGTTATGGACAGGCGTGACGCTTACCACCAGGCGCACAACTTGTTTGTCCTATTATTTAATATCATAAAAAGAAAAGTTCCGATAACTGCTTGTCTAATCTTTGATTCTATTAAGTCGTAAACTGCTAAAACTACTAGAGTTACAGCATTTTATTTTTAATTACTACCGTAGCACACATTTCCAAGGATGCTAAAAACGTTAGAGATGCTATGTGAGATCAATTTGTGCTTGCAGGCATAGACTACGGCTCATTTCCTTCAACTCTTAATAACTTACCCTACCACTGCTATCAAGCGCCAGTAAAAGGACCCTGCGAAGGAATGTTCGTGACTTGGTTCTTCGACATAGTACAAAGAAAATGCGCAATGATGTTCTATTCTGGTTGCGGAGGAAACGAAAATCGTTTTAATTCGGCGGGGGAATGCTTGGCTTCGTGCGAAAGAAAGAGAAAGATATAATAAATATGTTTTTAAATTGTGTTTTATTACCTTACTTTATATATGTATATAGAAGCACGACGTAGTAATAAATCAATAATGTAATACTTACACTTGCGTGTTAAAAACTCTAAAAATGTTTAACGAAAGGATAAGTTTATAATAAACATTATATCTATTATAATGTTATAATACAAATTTACCAAGAAATATGTAACACGTTCCACGTGCAAGCTAATACTTCTATTTTAGTTTCTTAAAGCAAAAGAAAAACATGCCGAGAACATTTGCCAATATCAATATAACTGTGGAGGTGTTATATTAGTGTCACGTAGCTCGTCGGGACACGACGAACGTTTCAATAAATTCCGAGAGACTCCACCCTTCACGGAGTCTCGAACTTGCAAAGGGTGAGCTGTACCGGTTACACTATTTCTGTTTTTACATTGAAATGTGGAAAGTTCCATACTTTTGACTGATTCTGTAGATTTTTAATTCAGTAGTTTATTACGTACGCATTTGTACATGGAATATCACCACTTTTATTTAATATAAAGATATTATAATAATATGGATATGGATTTCGAAATAATGATTTTTAGAGAAGATTTTTGCTACAATAAAGTTAATTTAATTTACATACAAAACAAGTATAAATAAAAAAAAATGTTTCAAAAAGAAAATGGTGCATTACGCAGAAAGTATACTGTCAATCAAACATTAGACGTATGAGATACGTACTTTTTTCCTGAATTAATTTATTTTTCCCTTAAATGGTTTGTTATTATCAATTGAATTTTAATAATTTTGTTTTATGTAGCTATTGTACGTAGAGCTAATACAGCTCTATTTCCCTATGCAAATATGTTTGTTTCCTTTTCTAAAGACTGTGTACAAACAAACAGCGTACGGTTGGAAATAATATATTCAATAAGCTGAAGTCAAAATGTTATAACATGCTTTGAGGCACCTTTTTATGATATTTTGGGCATTTATCATAGGTATTTTTGACTGTCTTTTGAAACTCTAGTTTTAATATCATAGTGTAAAAGGTGATGAAGTATAGTAATTTGATATGTTTTTTGGTATTTAATATTATTGTCTGCCAGACTTACCAATGATCTTAAATCTATAACATCAGAGATAAAATATGAATATAATAAATAATACCGATTGAAATATTTTTCTTGTCCTACCTTTATCGAAATTATAACTTATCGAAAGGCTATTCAATATCGTCGTAGCTTCTAACATACTTGCTTTATATATATGAAATACTTCGTTCGTCTTAAAATTTTCGTTCAAAAGATTACGAGGAATACTACAACACAGAAAAACGTCAAAATTTATTGAGACTTCTTTCCACGGGGGCTGAACACTGCCAATTTTTAAATCCTTAGATACTAGAAAGTTCTCAAAATATATGACAAGTCAAATGACACAGGCAACGTATAAATTCTCTCCTACTTGGCTAGTTTCCAGAGCAGCCTATTTTCCTCTGAGCCTCGACTTCGTGCTCGGCTATCATCTGATGTCATTTGTTCTCATTGCGCTTGTAGTCCAGAAATAGGCCAAGGATTTTTAGTTAATTTTGCATATAAAGTAAACGTCTGTAGTGCCGTAGTATTTATAATATGTATATAGTGTTTTTTTTAATGGGTAAGTCCGAAACCATAGACAATACAAGGAAACTATCGTTGGTACCATTAAGTCTTCTTTTGTGAAAACAATTTTAGCGTAGTAATTTTTTTGGTCAAGCGTGACTTGTCCATAAAAATGAATAAAATTGATTAAAAAAATTTATTACTGATCGACTCAGTTTCATGAAGGGATCATTTCGTTGTATGTGATGAAAAAAATTGGGACAGCAAAAGTTGGTCAAAGACAGTTTTAGGTCCCAAGACAGTCTCCTTGTATTTTATGGTTTCAGATTTCCCAATATCAGTATTTTAGATGGTGATAAACAACTAGCAGTGTTTATTTTTAAATAGTAACATCTAACTTTATGCCTTTAAACCGAAATACGCAGTCTCAAAAAAAAGCAAGAGTTCGCTTTAGCATTTGTTAAATACTAAGGGTTGAAAGTAATTATTGGTATCCAATCTCCAAGAACTGGAATCCCAAAAGCAATATCCCGTAGGCTTGCGTGTTTGTTTCCAATTAAACCAATTGCTAACTAGCTCAAGGCTCGGTGTCCCATCACGTACATTTACTTATGATTATCCTCCCCTTGCCTTAACCTGAGATCCCTTTTGGGTCAATTAGGTCAAGGTCCCCCGTGATAACGAGTGCTTCAATGATTCAAGTTTTGAACAGACTAATCATGTTGCCGTTAGTAAATTGCTGTTTTGATTTATTACATGCAAAGCTCACAGATAAATACACTTAAGTGTTACTATTATAATACATTTTCGTTTAATAATTTGATTACACAACTGGCGGTTCTACCCACCTTCTGTTTTAGGTGTAACTTAGTAATACAACAAATAAATTGGGAGCTAAAGATGAATTTGCTTGCTTTTAAATAAACTTTGCTCATGAAAGGAACTGTGTACTAAATGTGAAAAACTTGTAAAATCCGTTCACATTTGAGAGTACTTTAAATTAGGAACTTCTCTACTTCATTAAGGTACTGAGCGTAATTTTACGTAATAAATGCGTGAAAAAACATACGTATACAATAGAAATAAGAGCACATTTTTTAAATGCGATTGCTAGATATAGAGGCATATGATTGTAACTGCTAGTGGGAGTTTAACATATGTAAATATATTTTTTTTTATAATATCAAGTGACGGGACGAACAAGTCGTGCGCCAGATGGTAAGCTACACACCTGTCCATAACAGTTGCAGTGCCAGTCAGTGCTGTAGACCGCAAAGATCTGAGGGGCACTGCCACTGCGCCCGTCACCCTGAGACATAAGTTGACAAGTCCCATGTACCTGTAATTTCACCAGCACTCTTACCCTTCAAAACCGGAACACAGTAATGCTGACATTAATGCTTGGCGGCAGAAATAAGTAAGGTGGCAGTACTTCCCTGGACGAACTCGTTTACTCGGGCACCTGATGGTAAACTACACGCCTGTCCATAACAGTCGCAATGCCACTCAGAGCTTTAAACCGCAAAGATGCCACTGCGCCTTTCACTCTGAGACATAAGTTGACAAGTCCCATGTGCCTGTAATTTCACCAGCACCCTTAGGGCGTGCTTTTTCGACACGAATTTCATCGCGCTCATGCCGCGTGGATGCCGCGGGGACAGCGTGGCCGCCACGCAGCGACCGCGTGCATCTAACTATCATGGCGAAATACGCTCTATTTATGTAGCTTTTATGTTTACTTAAATGAGCGTCTCGGTCGCGCGCGAGACTGGCTTGTGTTTGGTCTAGGCGGCGGCCGCGCGGTTGCATTGTTCCGAGGAATTTAAGTGTTGTAGTAAATAGTAAATGGAATACAGATTCGTCAGTAATGTACGTGAAAGCATGGTAACTGGGCGGTCACCGCGCGGCGGCCGCACGAAAACTTTCGCGTTGCGTAACTGGGTGCTTCCTCTTCAAAACAAGAATTGCAGTAACTAACATTACTGCTTGGCGGCAGAAATAGATAAGGTCTACTTCCCCGGACAAACTCTTTCACGACAAGCTCTACTGCTACTAAAGCAGCTCTACTGTTTCTTCTTCCATTACACATTTCAGCGCACATATCAATAAATATCTTTCACACAAGGACACCGAACGCTTGAATCATGATGAAAGTTCCCAGATCTAGGAGACGAATTTTTAGAAATATCCTTTTCCATCCGTTTGCTGTTTAAGCTTTTTAAGGTTGTCCATTTTTAGACAAATGGGTGGACGAGCTAAGTGAAGATGAATGGGTTGGGTCCAGTAGAAGCGAACGTGTTTGCTACAGGTCTGACGAAGGACATTGAATGACGTTAAAGCAAAACATGTTAAAGGTAGCCGACGTCTTAATGTTACACGTGTTAAGTGGGAGATTATAAAACTGACCTGCTAAAAGTTGAACTTTGCATACTATTGAAAATACCGTTTTATTATGTTCTTGAATAGGCAGAGAATATGCGTCTAATGGAAAAAGTCTTCTAATAAACAATAAGATATTAAAAGGACTTTATCTTTACAGTATGAACAGTGTTAAGATAAAATAGATTAAATAGTTTTTTTTTTTCCATGCGTGACGCTTTCACACTGGTTACGGCATTCACCACATATAAAAGCTTTTGTGACTCCGCAAAAACTAATATTTCTAATGCATCACAGAATTGTTGACGGGTTCAATAGCTGCAACAATTGCTATATTCTACAGTAACTGGTAAAAATAACAAAAAAATCTGCGTCGTACGGCAGCGAAACCACAACTGTATCGAAACGTCCATCACTTTGCAGAAACTTTTATGCTACCAGCTAACGCTTAAAACTCCTTTAAAAAATGCCTTTTTTCTTTACTTCTACGTGTGAGCTTTTGTGCGATAAGCGCATTGTATATTATACAATGTGTTGATTTGCATTCTCGCCATATTTACAGAGGTCATTCTATATCCGAAACTGAACCCAAATCACTAAAAAAATAAATCGAAAAAAATAATAATTCCCAAATTCTTAATTTTTATTTAATTGCGGTAACCACGCTTGATCCAAAGGTGTTTGGTGGTTGGGTACTAGTAGAGACGGGGAGGAGTACCATATCGAGCGCGTGATTGGCAGATCATCAGTCGACCTTACGTATTGCGTCTACGTTCTGCTGACATCGCGCATACTTTCTAGTTTCTCACGAAATGCCATGTGGTTTGTTAAGTAAGCAAGAGTTAGTGCCAGAAAAAAACCGCTACCAGTTCACCAGACCCTGCATTATCATCAAAAGCGTTCTCATGGCATGATGTGAAACGTTTAGTTTACGCGTATTACGACTGTCGAAGAATTGCGCGCAAAAATCGTCTGGTTTCTTTCTGCTTTTTCTGTTGTGAAGAATGTGCTAAGTTGAAACGAAAGTCTGCATATCTGTGGCTGGTTCCGGTACGGAGCCTGCCACCAGCTGTGGAACTACCTAGCACTACTTTCATGTAACCTAAAGTTGGTAAGTACCAAATCTAAGTTACAAAAAATCTTTTTTCAGTCAACTTTTCTAATTAATGTAAATAATTAGTAAATTATAACAATACTAGTACATAAACATAATTTAAAAAATAGGTAAATAAGTGATCGATTAAGATTATGTATCGCTCGGTGAAACGAGTGGCAGGGCCACTGTCCTCCGCGATGAATACACTTAGGAACAATTTTACAAAACTTTAGTAGATATAATTAGCCAGAATATTGACCAGAATATTCTTTTAAAAATTTTTAGATGATTTAGTATTATTTCTATTATTAATTTCTTAAATTTGACGAGAATGCAAATCAACGTACTTTGTATATTATTTCGCAAATGTGAATTTGCAAAAATATAATCACATGAAATGATTAAGGCACAAAAACAAGTAGCAGTAGAGCTAGTTCCTTGTGAAAGAGTTCGTCCAGGGAAGAACTGCCACGACATCTATTTCTGCCGTCAAGCAGTAAAGTCGGCATTACTGTGTAACGGTTTTGAGTGCCGGTGAAATTACAGACACATGGGACTCGTCAACGTATGTCACAGGGTGACGAGCGCATTGGCAGTGCGACTCAGATCTTTTCGATTTAAAGAGCTGAGTGGCACTGCAACTGTTATGGCCAGGCGTATAGCTTACCATCAGACACACGACTTGTTCGTCACTTGACATTATAAAAAATAAAAAAAAGGAGACAACCCAATGAAAACATATTTCCGACATATATTCCTTCATACATACATACATACATTCCTTGTTTTATTTATTAAATAACTTCCTTCCTGCGGCACAAGTAGTCAATCCTTTATGGTTTTCCATACGAACGCGGAAATATCGCTACAGATTACAGCTAAAGTTGATGCGTGTAACGCTAAACAGACTGAGGGTCGTATTCTAGAACTTTACTCAATGCTCAAGTCAGGACTTGAGTATTGCAGTAAGCACTGAAAATCATACTCAAGTCCTTGCCCTTAGGGTCGTATTTCCAGTGCTTGAAAACATACTCAAGTCTGCTCAAATCCTGACTTTAGCATTGAGTAGAGTTCTGGAATACGACTCTGAATACCGCTAAACTGGTTATATAATACCACATTGTAACACAACTTGTTTAATATATTTCGAGCTACATGAAGAGTCTCTGAGGGTGTTTTGTTTGTACTGAACACGTAATGTTCTCTCCAGAGACATTAGTCGTGGCAGTATAACTTTTCACTACACATAGACAAAGACATTCTTGTTAGCGGAGGTATTGTACATATTTTATGGTAATCAAACATGAATCTCTTAAGTGTGTTTTCAATTATCATTCTATTTTGATCCTTACTATTAAGAGAATAGACAAATTATGAAAATATACACAGCCATGCCATTTGCCTGTCTCAAATTAGAGAATTCCCTGTATTATGAATACCAGAGTATTGAAATTCACCCGAAACACTCACACCAGAACCAACTTAGAAAAGTTCCCTCTAAATTGGTGCCGCCGGAATCGAACCCGGGACCTCCGCATCCAGCGACCACAGTGCAAACCGTTAGGCCACCGATATCGTCGAGGTGTTTGAGATCTGTTTTTCTTTCTTTGTTATTTTACATTGTTGAATGTGCTTTCGGTCAGACATTAAACTTGTTACTGCATTATAATGCTAAAATGTCATACCGGTAGGTATGACACTATAACAGACAAATGTTCAATATTATTACATTAATTATATTCTTGTATCTATATTTAACGTATTTTTTTAACAATTTTTATTTTTATCTACGTACCTAATTCTTTAACAACGTGATGGCGTTGGGTATTTAACAAAATAGTTGCTATGTCTGTTGGTCTTAACACAAAAGTTGGTGCGTGGGCGAAATATCACTGTTTGGAAAAAAATCACAAATTTTAAATTTAGCATTTTAAAGATCAAATGATATGGTATAACAAATTATAATTACTTTCATACATTTCTCACACGTGGCACTATAGCAAAAAGTCATTAAAACCAAAAAGATCTGTATCAAACGCATAGAAAAATTCGTAAGTTCTGCTAACTCGATCTGGGGCTCAGTCGGTAGAGCTGTTGCCTTGGTATTGCACAGATGCGGGTTCAAGTCCTGTCAGATCGAAGGTATTTTTCTTTGTGTTCGATCTTGTATTAATAATTATAAAAAAAATTAGGGTCGTATTCTAGAACTCGACTCAATGCTCAAGTCAGGATTTGAGTATGGTTTAAAGCACTCGAAATCATACTCAAGTACCTGTCATTAGGGTCGTATTTCCAGTGCTTGTATTTCCAGTGCAATCTTGACTTGAGCATTGAGTAGAGTTCTAGAATACGACCCTTAATTTGTCCATTTTTTTTTTTTTTTTCAAAAATTATATTTTCAAACGCGTGTTATTTAGAAACTACAAAATTTCACATCGTCGGTTTATTGCAAGAAGACTTTTTGCAAAAAGCCGACGGTTTACCTGAAATACCCCGACCTTAGACTTTAGTTTCAAATTCCTATCATTGAATGTGTTTGAATTAGTGATTCAAAATAATATGACATTTCGTTTGTATATAGACGTTCGTTGTAAATAAAGGAACGGAAACAATGGTATCTCCCTCGTTCCACTTATTGAGTAGATTCTCCTGGTTATTCACATCAGAACTAACAAACAATTTTCCGAGTCAACTGTAATACAGTGCAGTGTGTATTTTACAAATGATGACTTTAGTATTTAAGTCAAGGAAGTAGGTTTGTACAGTAAATTTTGCTTGGCTTGTTTCCGTGCTAGGCTTTTCCACTTCAAACTAATGTTCATTAGAGTTGAGATTAAATATTATTACCGAGGAAATACTTCGTGTTCCCTCTGGTACATTGAATTTTTAGTTATTTTATATTTTGTTGCAGCTACATGCAAACTACAGGCAAAGTAAAAGAAAAATGTTCATATCTACTTGGTACACGAATTTAATTGATGCTATGTTGCAGGGTTCTTCTCTAGAATATAATTTCATTGTAAAGAATAGACTTAAATACGTTTTTTTTATTATAGTTATTATTATAAATCACAGTCCCTTTTTATTAACCTCAGACAAAAGCCGAATTACGTGTACTCGACCCTTTGTATTACTGGCCCCGCATTTACATATGTGGAGGATACAACCACTTTTCGGCATGAATTAAAAATGAGACAACAAACACCTTAAGTAAATTCGTGTTTTTTTTTTCGTGAAAAGAATTACAGTGGCCTTTGTATATTAAGAGCTTTTATTTATAAATACATAAGTGTGACTTTGTAGGGTGCACTTAGTTATCACCGCCTCAATATTTATGGCGTAATTTGTTAAGCATTTAGCGCCAATAATTTCAATAATTTTTACTATCAGTATGTTGAAAATTATGATTTTCCACCCCGAGACGTTTTAATTGGCCTTCTAAATAATTATTTTCTGTAATCATAATTGACATTTCAAGAGAACTTTGTTTATCTTAAACGAAATTGATTCTCTGTCCTTGACGTTATTTAGGCATATTCAACTTTGGCATTTACCGAACACCCCTGTAAAACTTGGCTATATTAGTACTTCTTGATCAAACACTAAGTATTTTCCTCGATTTCACTGAAATCTAAACCAATTACTTATTGTTGGTAACTGGTGGACATTGGGGCGACAAACGATGTTAATTCTATTCAATATTGTATAACATTTTAGAAATCACCCGTCGTATGATAAAAAAGTGGTTTGGCAGAGTTACAAAACCAAACAACACAGACAAGCCAGAAGGAAAAATCCGTACAAAAAGGCATGGTAGCAATTTATCCGTGAATCCGGCTGACTGTGCTGACCCACTTCGTAGCTCATTAACGGGTGCCCACGGACACCACACTATGTTACTTATTCACTGCTAGTTCTTTACTGCATTTTTAAAGTTCACGTTTCCTGTGTGCAGAGGACTTTAAATTAAAATCTTGCGTAATTTTTTCTTATGTTTGCATATTGTTTTATGAAATCTACGAGTTATTTCTTTCATATAGCATGACATCAGCTATGTTGTTCCCAAGTTTTACTCAGAATTCGTCTTAGGAATGAATTTACAGTTTTCAACTGAAGCTCTATCTTTCTACATCTCTGAAACGAGCGAACTTCAACGACACTACATATCTGAATTTTTCAAACTTCTTCACAAAACTCTTGAGCTGACGGTGAATATTTTTCAATTTAAAAGTAGAATCCGGAAATTTAAAATGTCACATTACAAATGTCCGCTAGGATTTGAAACCGGATATAAAATTATTTTTACGTTATATGTACAATCTACATCATATTCAGCGTTTCATTTTGTACTTTGAATCATTCTTATCGTAAAAATATAAATCTATGGTAAGAGTAAAGCTGAGAATACCGTTGACTACACGCTCTGAACACTGGTACAAATTTCAGTAGCTCAGGACCTTTCCTAATGACAGTCACAAACTTTATTAGCTTTATAGCAGTCTACTTGTAGTGACTGAAGTTATATACATATATTTTTATACCTTTTCAACAAAACAACGCGAAGCGTCAAAGTAATAAAAGAGAACAGAATTGGAAACAAAGGGCTCTCGTCCGATTCTTTCTGCTCGAATGACAAAGGCTGTTATTTATGTAAAAGCAATGGTGCTGTGACCTATTTTGATAATTGTACCCTCGTATCTCCGAAACTCTCATCTCTAATTCAGACAATTTACGCTAATCAAGATATATCTGGATTCATTAGTGTTCTGCCTAGAAATTACAGGTCGTGGAACAACTTTAGGGCCCATGTTATAAGCTGTATATAATATCAGCAAGAGAAACCGTGTATTTCAAATTTCTTAGGTAACTTATATGATTTCAGTGCCTGGTTCGGGTATTGAAATCTCTCTATGAGGATTCCAGTGTCTGCGTCAGAATAAATGGTGCTTACACTGAATGATTTAATATCGGGATCGGTGTGAGACTTAATGAAAATTAATGTGAGTAAGACGAAAGTAATGGTTTTTGAAAGTGAGGAAGATACGACGAATTACACTATAGTGATTGAAGGAGAGGAAGTGGAGTAAGAGAAGGAATTTGAATTTTTTGGGTCTTATGTTTACGTGCGATGGAAGATTTCAAACGGACACTGTAAGGAGAGTAAACTCAGAGAATCAGGTGAATGGTGCGTTGCATGCCTTCATGTACGGCCAGATAGTGTCCATAAAGGCACGACTGGTTGTCCTTGAGGGGTTGTGGATTTCTACACGTATGTATGGTGAATACTGGCTTTGGCGGAAGAAGCACGAAAGTACAATTAATGCAGTAGAAATGAGATCTTTGAGAAGTATGCCTGAAGTGACTCTCATGGAATGAAATTACAGAACGGTGTGATAAGAGAGCTTTGCCGCGTGGAAGTCGATGTAGTGACAAAGATAGAGAGAGGGATTCTTATGTGAATGTTCACCGATCCCACGGCGCCGACTCAACCGGCGAGAGGGAAACCCGGGGGGGTTTTAGTGGAGTAGGCCCTCCAGCCTGGAGGGAGAGTCCCCACATAACCCCTGACTCTCCCTGGGCTCAGGGGTATCCATAAAGTTTTCCCCCTCGTCAAAAAAAAAAACTGGCGAACTTACCATGACCAAATTGAGGCCTTCCTAAAGAGCATGAAAGCACTGATGCGTGTTGATGAGGCGAAAGATGTGTGCCAGGACCGTAGCAAGTGGAAACTTGTTATCTCTGCCTACCCCGATGGGAAACGCCGTGAATATACTTCATCAAAGTTAAATTATCAAAGATAAAGCCCTTTTAGAAAACGTTGTTTAATTTTGCCATCACGTCACACCAAAACTTGAAATGTTTTCAGGTAAAACTTATTCAGATATTCAATATTGACTGAAAATATTAGATACATTTTCCGTAAAATCTTTATTATTCTAAAATATATACCGTTATTACGCAAGCCATAAGTCTCGCCAATGTTAAAATTATACAGAAAATATATTTCAGCCTCTCGAAGAGTGAAAACAATACCTATTTGCATATAATAAATAGATTGCTGCTATGAAAATGATCCTTTTGTAATTTTTAGGAAATAAAAATGTACATTATGTAGTAATCTTGTTTTAAGATGACTGCAAATTAAAAGTACTCATAAGTAATGAGCACTTATATAAATAACTTTTATTTTGTACCCTGCCCTATTTTAGAACTTGTTAACTATGTAAATGTTTAAACTTATCTCGCGCGCGGTTTTAATTAATGATGCGAGAGATCGAGACTTCATTATTTAAAAACTATTGCCAAGCTTAGGCACTGTCTCTTTCTCAAATTATTTTAGAATGGTGCTCTTTTTATTCGATATTAGATTGTTTTAGTTTAATATTTGTGGGAATCAAACTGCGTATGATTATGTAAATTAAGTTAACCGTAATTACTACGCTCGGAAATGGTCCCAGGTGCAATACCTAATGTGTGGCTAAGTGGAAACCAAAATGGTCTATTGATAGGAGGTAGAAGTATTGATTTTTCAATAGACAACGTTTCTGAAATCTCATAAACAATGGACCATTGTCAGTCACCACTCACAACATGGACCTCCGAGAAATGACGCATGATTCGAAAACAACACCGATGTGGTTCACAGTTCTTTATTTATTGTTTGACAGGTCATGACAGTTAGCAGTGTATTCTCGCGTTATTATACCCTTTGCTACCTCCACGCCTTGAACATCGTTCATCTTACTCTCCACTTCTTCTTCGTATCGTGTCCATACATCTTTTATTTCAAGACTATATTAACTTTCAATAGTATGTACCGTCCACTCTGAACAGTTCACGAAGGCTAGAAGCCACAGTTGGAAGTATAGTCAAAACCTAACCAGCAGGCATATTACTATTATAATTTTGCTGTAGTCAATTTAGGAATTCATTGGCATGCTAGTAATTTAAGCGTTTTTACCACCCCGGGTACAGGTAGCCGAGATGGTTTTATATTAATTATGTTTGGGCCCTTTAGCAGCAGAGTTTTTCTACCGACATTGAATAACAAGCTAATTGTGCCGTTTTTCACGTTTGAGAATCTCTTAGAAAGGACGAAAAGGTTACAGCCAATTCACTTTTGTAAATTTCTTGTTTCCTAAAACGTCTGCAACCCATTTCATGTCCTAAATAATTTGATATTAGTCAAACACAAGAGAAGAGAAAGGGGAGGCGCAAAAATAACGATGTGTTTTTGTTTTGTTACAGGTAATGGCGCGTGAAAATTTTCACATTCCGTGATTTATGTAGGTACGTATTAGTTGTTTTATTTCCGCAAGGAAACGACCGCACGCGAATAAGGCGTGTTTCCTTAAATTAAAAGCAAAAAGGCAATATTGCAATTTAGATGGTGCAATCACGTTAACAACCTTTGAACTGATCTGAACATCTTTCAAGGAGTTACTTCATTATACAACTATTATTATTCACTGGTTTCTTCTACATTCTTTAATATCACAAATAGTCACTTTACATTACTTACTATCCACGTAAATTCTATATGTGATATTGAATGAATTCCTGTCAACTATTTACTGCTAAACCAAAAATTAATATAAAAAAGTTTTCCCACCCATAGTATTTCTTATGGAAGTATCTTATTCGGTATTCACGTTTATGGCGATATCGTCACAATAGTTTGTCCTCCGTTTATGGATCCCCAGTTTTATGAAACGTACTCAACGTTGTACGAATATACTCAAGAAAAAGATGCGTAACGTCGTTTGAGCGTGCTTGCTATTTCTCCACAACTTACGATCTTATAGCCCTCGGCCGGAACGCTTTTGCGATTTTAAGGAACTTCGTTAATATAAAATAGACCGACCGGGAAAGTACACTAAATGGGAAAGTAGACCAAACAGAAAAGTAGACGAAATGGTAAATAGACGACCCGGGAAAAACAAGTGGACTGATCGAGAAAGTAGACGAATAGTGAAAATTAAGCGATTGTTCCGAAGGGCTTAAATTATCGTAGTTATAAAAACAAACAGCTAGGTAATAAATTAAATTGAGTCAAAATTAGGGAGGGAGTTGCATTACGTAAAACTGAGCTGGTTTAAAATATTTCGTATAGTTAAATTTTCGCTTTGGTATTTCACGAGAAGATAACACTCAAATATATCGGCCGTTCCACTGTTATGGGACGCGGAGGAAAAGTTCTTGAAATATTGTAGATATACTATTATGCTTCATTAGACATTATTTTTAACCGACTTTAAAACTGGCAGAACTTCACAATTCGACTGTATTTTATATTTGTGTGTATATGTTAAATGATTACTCCGACATTTGTGAACTAATTTCGATTTTTTGTTGAAAAGGGGATGTTCCTCAGTGGTGGTTCCATTCAAATTTGAACCACCTTTAAAGGTGGCAAATTAGAGGATGAATCCAGTTTATTGAATTTCGCCCAGTTTCCGTTAATCAATTTCAATATAAGTTTTTTTTATAACATCAAGTGACGGGACGAACAAGTCGTGCTCCTGATGATAAGCTACACGCCTGTCCATAACAGTTGCAGTGCAATTCAGAGCTTTACATCGCAAAGATCTGAAGGGCACTGCGACTGCGCCCGTCACCCTGAGACATAAGTTGATAAGTCCCATGTGCCTGTAATTTCACCAGCACCCTTACCCTTCAAAACTGGAACGCAGTAATGATGACATTACTGCTTGACGGCAGAAATAGGTATGGTTGCCACCTTACCTTGTATTTCCCTGGACGAACTCTTTCACAAGGAGCTTTACTGGTACTTAACTTGACACATCGATGTTATTCCAATGAAAGTAAAATGTTACAATAACTATAGGTGATCTAATGATGGAAATGGCAGACAGATGAGAGGAATTCCGCAACACTGTACAGCAGGGCTTGCACAATAGGGCGCAACTGCCTCCGTGGCCGAACGGTTACCATACCGGACTGCCATGCAGAGGTCCTCGGGTTCGATTCCCGGGCCGGGAGAAATATTTCTATGGCCTACATTTATTTCTCTCGTGAATTTGGGTGTAATTTGTGGTTGTCTATGTGTGTGTCCATGGCACCCGCGACACAGGGTTTCCCTAGTGCGAGGCTATGTTGTGTGTGTGCGTTATTATTATTATTACTTGTGCCGCGCAGTTAAATATGCCTTTTTAAATAAATAATACTGCATGCAGAGATTTAAAAAGTTGCTTGACCAAATGTGATAAAAACATTGTAATTAATTTTCCTAAACTTAAACGTAAAATTTCAAGGCGTTCCTCTAAATAAAGATATATATATAGATAGATATATTATAGGTAGCACTTGTTTCAATTCTCGTCTAAATCTAGACTCCTTACCCCCAGTGGTTTTCGATGGTGTATGTATTCCTTATTTGGATACAGTCAGGAATTTGGGGGTAATTTTTGATAAATGTCTGACTTGGAAGCCGCAAGTTGCTGAGGTTAGCAGGAAGGTGTTTGGTGCGCATTTCTCTCTGAGAAGGCTCAAAAACTTTTTGCCGACTAAAACCAAAATCACTCTGGCCCAGAGCATTCTCCACCCGATACTGGACTATGCAGATGTTTGCTACCCAGATTTGTCAGTAACTCTGCTCAATAAATTGTAACGGCTTCAAAATATGTGTGTTAGGTTCATCTTCGGACTGCGTAAATTTGACCATGTCTCCCAATTTCGCGCACAAATTAAATGGCTGCCCATCCATCGGCGTAGAGATCTTCATATTCTTTCACTTCCCTATTCAATTCTGTTCTATCTCTTTACGCCTTCTTATCTTAAAGATCGCTTTACTTTCCACTCTTCTACACTCTGTCATCCCCTTCGCTCCTCTGATACTCTCTTACTTAACTTGCCCTCTCATACCTCTAACTTTTATTCCAACTCTTTTACCATTTCTGCGATCAGATTGTGGAATTCTCTCCCTGAATCGATTCGACGATCCCCTTCTCTTGATTCCTTCAAACAACGCGTCAAGGATCACTTCCTCAACTCCTAAATTTCGTCTGCTATCCTTTCATTTATTTCCTACATTTGTACTTCATTTTTCTTTTTCTATTAAAAGTATATAAGCATTTAATATTATTGTGTATTTATTGTTATGTATGTATTAATAATATTATTGTTATTTGTATGTATATCTCTCTATGGATATGTATATATTTTTATTATTACTTATTGTGTAGTGTACTTATGATGATATTCTTTGGTTGCACCCCTTTTGCATATCCGAAATGTCTATCCTAAGGTTGCCTGGAAGAAATTGCTACATAGCAATAAGGCCGCATGTTACACATTGACTTACTACTACTATTATACTTAAGCTATTGTATTGTATTTTAATTGTAATTTTATGTGTAATAAAGAATATTTCATTCATTCATTCATTGAAAGATACTATGGTACTAATAAAGAATTAATTCTTATAATTGAGACTATCATTGCAAAAGTACGGTAACCCACGCTCTACAGTGTCATTTTAAATTATACTTAAGTACATAATTATTATATAATATTTGGATGCTATTTTCATGTATAAAAAAATATTAAATATTTTTATTCATGAATGAATGAAGTGAAATCCAAATATAAAAGTAATTATGTATTTTAGTATCATTTGTATTATAGAAAAAAATAATGTGAGATATACACCACTTTTGCGCTCATAGGCTCAATTGACCCTTTCTATCGGCGTCATAGATATACAGGATTATTTTTACATTTGGTCGGTTCAAAGGCAGAATGAGACAAGTAATTTTTTAAAGTCTTTGAATGCTGCATTATTTATTTAGTTTTAAAAATAAAATAATATCTTCATTAAGAAAAATATACAACATTAAAATACTTTCCCTTCATGTTCCAAAGCCGTGAGTCGCCTTGTATACCTACGTTACTTAACATTAATTTTGTTCATTTTTATTCACAGTATCAAATAAATAAGATTACAGCTCAGATTAAGATTACAGAGTTTCGCGCACTTTCCGGTAACCGATTTCACCAACACTTACCAAATAGATGTAATTCCACGAACTTCTGAAGTTGTTTTTTTAGTACTCAGTACTGAGATTATGTACTTTGTCTTTAACGTGATATTATTATTATCTGCATTCATCATTTTTGGTGTAAGTTAATTTTTTTGACTAGACCCTTCTTGTTGGTACGCTTAACGTGTGGGATGTCAGCAGTCGTTAGCACGCTTTAGCATCAAGTACTACATACGAAACGCGTGTTTAGTATGGACACCGTGCTCTTATGAGCTAAGGGATTATACATGAGACAATTTAGTTTATTCCTCCAGTTTACAACTACATAGTCTTATATTATACGTATGTCCCTTCCAAGGAAAGGATGTGAGACCTTACCCTAACGCCATAGCGACCGAAATCCACTAGATCACTATTTTGTCACGGATTTATCTCTAAGGCAGGGGGGTAGTGACCCTTGACAGGAAAATGTAGGGAGCGTCGAAATTACGGCACATGTGGTCCTAAGTTTTCATCCAATATTCAAGACTGAAGGTTGAAAACATCGCTTCTTGACACGTGATTTTGGTACCTAATTAATTTGCCTACGATTACCTTCATCAACAAGCAATGAAATGTTCCATGTTTTAGCAATGTTATTTCATAAGTTGTTCAAACGCCGACATTTGTATTGAGAATAAAACATGTAACCATCTTAAATAACACTGCATTTTTTTTGTTTCGAGTAGGTAACATCTAAATCTCGACAGACGTATACAAACGGAAACCTGTCACAGTGTGATTAGTTCCTCGTCACACCAGATTAGGTAAATGCGGTGTGCTTATTTTAAATTACAACTTTTCCGTATCCGTAATGTTGAATGTTTATGAAAATTGTGTAATAGGAACATGTTTGCCGTGTTCAGATTTTATGATGGAGTATTAACAAATTTAAATTAAATGGCTAAAACGTAAGACTTATAAGGATCACCGACGTAATGTAATATGATACAAGTGCTGATAGTTATGCTCATGATGTCATTACTGGAATGTTCCAGAAGTGTACAGTCGTTGCTCTAAGATCCCTAACTGACCATTCGGTTATGAGCACGTAAATGTGAAAAAAAGTGTCAAACATACTGAACTTGTGCCGTTTTGTTATAATTTCCTTATTGCATCACTAGAGAATGACATTTTAAGGAACTTTTTATGCCAATTTGATTTTTAACGTATATTAAATACAGAATACAAATTTCAACCATAAAGCTAGATTCCTTTACACATTTTTATTGAATGTATAAGAAAACTCTCAGAACCAAAAGTCCGGCTAGTGGGTTAGGTATGTATTATGACATCGACTGTACATTTAATTAATGGAAGTAACAACATGGTTACTTCTTTTTTTATAGAAGGGGATAAGAGAAAAATTATGGACATAAATGGCATAGTCACATAAATTATACACAATCCCAATTTCTTTCACGAACAACGGGCAAGTGTTTAAGGCTAAATGGTATCATGGTGGCATAGGTTTTGAAGCATGTGAGGTAGATGCGGAAAAATTCTATGCACGATATTTTAACATTATTATGCCTTTTAGACTTAAAATAGACTCTCTTACTCTAAAGTAACCTCACAGTCCTCTGACGTATTTATTACGGAAAACGGAAGAGAAAATTACATTGAAATATCTCTAATAACAATCAAATTAAACTGATTTCTCTTATGTAGTAAAATGAACATATTGCGGAACTGCGAGTGAAGTTAAATCATTCGTGTTTCGGGTCACATAGTTCACTCCGGTATCTTCCGTTTGCATTATCAATTGAAAAAAAAACTGACCTCAAAAATGCGTGGAACTACATCTACATATTTGCCAAGTTTTATTGAGATCGGTTATCGAAAAGTGCGCGAAACCGGATTCATCCACTAGTTTGCCACCTTTAGAAGTGAAATGTTTTCGTCAATTTTAAATGGGACCTGGATTGGATGGGATTATCAAAATTGTGTATGTGTGTTTGACCTTGTTTACCTTGTTTAATGCTATAACATTTAAAACTGATTAGGTGTAAGTGTACAAAGTACAATTACATGTAATGCTTTTGTTAGTAATAAATATAGAAAAACTTTTTGCCTAACAAATAGATGTTACATAATTAATAGTAGCCCATGTGACAGTATTAAAGTATACATTAACACCTAGTTTCATCTGCTAAAATACAAGTGACTAAATATATCTTCAATATTGTTGTATGTCTAATGGATCGCATACTTATTTTGTTACACGTCAACTTCTATACAACCTGTCTTGTGTTGTTCCACAAATAAATGAGTTAGGAATTAGTTTTCGTCTACATTAATCGAATATTGTTGTTTTAAACAACATTGATATTATATTACTCTAACTTTGCTTTTAGATTACGTTGTTATTATGTATATATCATATCTGCAATGAACTCATCAGGATTTCAATTTTGAAAGGTATCGTTTTTAACACATTCACATAATCTTCTAATAAATTTACACTTTGATGCAATGCAGCCGTAGCGGGTAGTTCCGAATTTTAAACGACGTTCTGCAGCTAAAACGCTAGAGCAAGCCTCTTGCACAGACATTGATTAAATTTTCACCACAGCTCTCGTGTTGACAGCACACTGGGATTTGTATTTTATCTACATTATTGGAGTATAGAAAATACATTTTTAAACTAAATTGCCGTTTGAGTGGTATTTGTTTTAGGGGTTACTTAAAATGCAAGCTCAAAGTTGAATCGAAACAAATATTCGCTTCACCATGAACATTTCCCATTTTGGGTGGATTATCGAAATAAATTAGTCCATTGCTGTAATTATTATTCGTCGATTAAATTAAGTATATATAATATATAAGTATATTAATTTAATCGACAAAGAACAGTTACATCACACAGAACAGCTACCATCGCTTTAAGATTAAGAAATCCTTTTAAACTAAATCCCAATTTATGAAACTTACTCAAACTCTAGTTCCGGTAATAAAGTTCGCTTCTGCAAGAAGCAGAAGCTCCGTTGCTCTCTAATTCATTTTAAAACCAACTTCGTACCACAAATTACGAGCATTTGGTGAAAACTTCCAAAGTTCAGACAATTTATTTAAAGAATATTCTTAACTATTGTTTCTGTTCTCGTAAACTGTTCTCATAAACTTTATCGAATGGAAATTGCACGTTTCAGTTGAGAAGAATACAATACTGCAGACATGCAATTGTTTCTTCAGATTTGTTACCACACGTATGTAGTATACATAATACATATGTGCTCTTAACGTGTCTCTCTACGTCCAAAGATAACGCTAATCCTCCACGTACCCAAACAGTATTAAAAATATGTGAATCTTCCTCATTCTGGTGAATGCTTGTTTTGCGTATCATTCAATCTCAATTCTTACAACACTAAATCATGCATTGGTCATCTGAATTTAGGGCCACTGGTTGCCCAAACTGTTACGCGACTGCCTCAGAAGGAGGTTTGTTTTCGTGCGTATTTATGTGATTATATCTGTTTGTTTGACTCTGGTACCTAAACGTCCTAATAGATTTTGGTGTTTGTGGTATCGGTAGATTCGCATTGACGCTTTGAGTGTCAGAGGATACATTGCGTTTAATTACACTGACCTTATACGTTGTTCGTACATCGTTATACATTGAGCCTGCTTTCAGCTCGAACTGGTTGGAGTACGCGGGTGGCGTATTTCTTTGTACATAAAGCTCGTTAATTGATAAAAAAATGAAAGAATAATTTACTTTTTACGAGTTTAGCTATAATATAGGTACAACATTGAATAGTATACAGTAGAATCTTTGACGTCAATTTAATAAGAAAATACAAAGTGAGCGTTACTCCCTCATTAATATTTCTGCTCATCGCGCTTTAAGATCCACACTGACCCAACAACCGGGTTCAAAAGATGCAATTTAAGACAAAATTAAAATGTTTCAGTAAGAAAAGGTCAGGGGCGTTTTCCTATGAATATCGCGGGGAATAAAAGGCGCAAAGCTTTCCTCTCTTAGTAATGTCAATTTTGTTCGTGCTGTAATTCTTTTTTACATGAATTAAATGAATGTTAAGATAAACGTACCAAATGTTTTGTATAACATTGTATCATATCAATTAGTTAACAAAACTGTAGCTGGTATCTTAATTTCGCGTAATGTGTGCCCGAATAAGCTCCCTATATTTGTATAGTGCATAATGTAGGTGCTCTGTCGGGGCGTCATTAACGCGGCGTCACTGTCGCCGGAGACGCTTTGCTCGGAACTCTTAAGTTGCCATCTCATAACGGAGATTGGCGATCATTACGGCAACTCTCACTGTATTTACTAGGTACGGAGTAAAAGCTACTGCAAGAAAATGCCTCGTGCAACCACTTTCACAATACTTTTCTAGTCTTTGACGAAGCATTCTGGCGTAGATTTTATTTTAAAAACGTTAATAACGTTAATAATTCCTTTATATTTATAAATAGGTTGACTAATATTTTATATTTTTTATTCCATGGTTTAGCATGCACCAAATTAAATAACATGAGACTATTTTATTTGAAGACCTCATTGAATATTTTCTCTAGTACCTATTTAAAAGCACCGAGGTTTTAAAAGGTTGCTTTTTTCAAGACATTGGAGACTATTTTTAATAGTTTATTTCTGTTTACGCTTGATGAGTACCAGAGGAACAGAATTCTGGGGCACCTCGCAGAACGCCTAGACCAGAACCAATTTAGAACAGTTAATTTCCCAAATTTGATCTACCGAGGATCGAACTCGGGACCTCCGCATCGTGCGCCCACAATCTATCTTCTTAGATCCACCGAGAGCGTCGTCGTGTAGGTGGCAACTACACTGAAAGCACTTGGAAATCGCACTGTAAAACTCTTAGTTGGATTTTTGAGATCCATATAGCGAAACGAGATACTCCGTCCTGAATATTCTGATGATTATTATTACTTATACGTTACTGTCCATGAACGTGTTAAGTAGCTGTGTCTTTGTGCTTTCCCTTTTAAATTCAGAAAGCTTTTAATAATAAAGATTTTGCCCTTATATTTTTGTCAGTCCATCGGCATTAACAACGGCGCTCCCAAAGGACAAGAGTTCTCATGTACTAGGTGTTACGCGTAAATAATAATTGTTGAAGTATAAGGCTTTTAAAACGTACTATTTTGTTATTACTACATTGGTTTTAATTATTAATTCAAAGATCCGAACACTTAGAAAAAATTCCTTCGATTCTTCGAAAAATTCGTGAGGTCCGCTGGTTCGTTCCGTGGCTTAGTTGGCACAGTCTCTGACGCGGCTTGCTGGAAGACGTCGCCGTCGGTTCGAATCCGGCCGGATCGATGGAATCTTTGCATTAATAATTATAACAAGTACTTATAACACAAAAAAATATAAAATATCAATTTAGTACAAATTTAATTTTATTTCGGTGTTATACTATAGATTTGATCGTCTCCTTTGCTAAAGAATAACCAAGATTCGCTAATAATTATTTTGTTGATATTCAAAACTCTCCTTTTTGGTATGTTTCTTTTTTCGTCTAAAGGAATCGTTTCTTAAAGGTACAGGCCACATTGAGAATAATTTCACAGAACGTTTGATATAAAACTGACAGTTCCAACAGTAGCCATTTTAGCACACCCTCTGAAAGTTATTACAGGAATGACTGGCGATATTTGAATTGGAGAAGGGTTGGGATCGATTTCTTGTCAGGAACAAACTATCATTTCAACTATTCATTCCGAACAACAAAAGGTATTGTCGTTTCTATACAAATTTAATAGGTTTCCAAGATCTTACTTGCTATAGGTAGATAAAACACAATAGTTACATTAATTGATGTTATTTGAATAATACATGTATATTCAAAAGATGTTATCAAATATTATCTAATGTTTATTTTTTATTTGTAACCCCATGCAATATAAAATGAAAATACATCTTGTAAGTAAGTAAGTTGTATAATAGCTGTGTGAGAATTCAGGGAGCATTTTAATGTTGCATAACGGTTTTTGGCATATACATTGTCTGTAAATGTACGAATAAATTACAAAAAATAATAATACAATTATTATTTAATTGTGATTTTCATGTCCTTGGCGTTATTTTTCTTTTTGTTCAGCGAATTTACGATTATGTTTATTTTTGTAAAATTTATTTGTTATCGGGGGTGCGATCGCACAACCAACTCAAATATAATTCGAAACTTTTTGTCATATCATCTGTAGGTAATAAACTTTCAGAAAATATATTGTTCGGTTGTTGACATTGTTGCCGAAATTCTCGTCTAATATCCGAGGATAATATTTTACCACTGTTTACCGTAGTTCCATTTTGAAAGTAATATAATGCAGCTGTCCGAGTTTTCTGTTTAATATTAGGATTTTCCAATGCATTTACTTACTCGTATAAACGTATTTATTATTTGACCCCACCAGCTTGCATTCCGTATTATTTTTATTGTAATCGTTTTAATGCTATACTTTGGGAATATCCCATAAATCTCTTAAGAACATTGATTGTACTAAAATGACATTTAGGTTCAATTCTTTTAGAATGTCCAATCAGTTTAAAAATGAACTACTGAAATTTCCCTTTAGAATTGTAGTTTAACAGTTCTATTGAACTATTGAGAAATAAGCCTATAGATAAGTCATGTATGCGTGTTAAAATCTGTTAAGTACCGAGACCCAGATCATTCAAATGTATATTATACAGACAAGTATACCAGTTTTGTTTATGAACTGTAGGCAGATCAAATTAAATGAAAACTGGGCTCCGCAACAGGGTGCTCAAAATACTGCCAGGGTTCCCTTTTTCTATGGCTATGCTAATACGTTGCTAAGGACCGATCACGGTGAACTTACCCTTACCAAATTGAGGACATCCTAAAGGCCGAAAGTTCCTTTATCCGATGAACATGTACGAAAGCTTTGATCTGTGTTGACGAGACGAAAGATGCGTGCCAGGATCGTAACAAATGGGAGTCTGTTGTCTCTGCCTGTCCCGATAGAGCAGGTCGTGTAATGTAGATAGAAATAGAAACCATTTATTGCAGCGCCACAATATAAAAAAGGCACAAAAAAGACTAATATAAATAGAAATAACACAAAAAACAACGTAACAACCTTTAAACAACAAGTTACATTATAACATACATAATACTGACATGTGTGCGGCTGTGGTGTAAGCAAAAAGATCCCACTCACTTAAAGTCACAACTAAGACTAGGAGTAACGTACATAGATAGTTGCCAGTCTTTAGATCTCCTAGACAGTCCATTAATGTATTGCTTATAATTGTAGATAGGACGGGCGCTGGGACCTCACAAACCAACTAATACTGTGAGATTAATAAATAATCACAGTCAAGGTGTCGATACTTTCGGTTGTTTAATCTTTTTGCCAGTTCTACTAAGTCAGCTCCTGCTGCTTTTGGAGGTGGGAAAATGCCAGTATATCGCTGTTGCTCGAAACATCCTAGACGATATAAAGCCAAATAAGGCTCATTGTGTCTGAGCTTTAACCGTCAGCTTGCAATTTGCTACAAGCCTCGAGCACAGCGAGCACGTTTATTATGGCTAAGGGCCGACAGATAATATTGTTGAGTGCGCATGCCACGTATATCTAATGTCTATGCTAGTTCATAATCTCACCAGAGATGGAACGTTGTAAACTTTAACGTTGTTTAAAGTTTGCCAAAAAAATACCACATAAAATGAACCACATCAAATATATAAGCGAACTCTCAAATATATTTGTTAAAAATGTATCACACTCGTATATAATCTGCATTTTGAAACAGCCTGTATGTAAACCTCTCTCAAGTTTGCGCCACTGAACTGGTATTATTAGATGTTCTGTGACCGCGGTGTCAACAAAATTATCTAAATACATAGCACTTTACTTATATTCTATATATCACAGACATATATCTAAATAGACACTGCAAGTATCGCAATCTGTATGCATTATACGAAAGTATCGCTCGTTTGATACTCATGGCCTACTAAAGAGGGACCACAAAGTAAAAGCCGCAGTATATTACGAATCACGCGGCACACACTCGTTGCATATTTGTTTTCTTGAAATTCATTACAAATGGAAATAATTGATTTTAAAATAAATTACGCGTATTCTGATTACAAAATTACATAACTGTGGAAGGAAACGTTCCTGTTTATTTATTTTCTCACAGCTATGGTATTTTTGCAGCTTCTAATGGCACAATTAGGCATTTTTCGCGTTTTCGACTGATGTTTAACTATGTTAAAGGTCGGACGCGTTCTGAACGGCAACTAAGCGTTTATAACTTTGCGAAGATAGGGCGACACGGATAATTTGCCGTTGTACGTGGTCGCCGCTATGCGGAATGTTGGCAGCGACCAAATAACTCGATACATACTACGTTGCTGTGGACTTGAAGGTTGTATCCGTCGCCAGCAAATAATACTTTAATTTAGGAAATGAAACTATTTTTCCGGGTTTAAATCAACCACACAGTCAACCGTGACCATGGCACATGTAAAGGGCTCGAAACGTTGGTTTGTCTGGAAAAAACAAATATAAGCGATTTAAATCGAGAAAAATAGTTTCATTTCCTATGTGTAACAATCGCGAAAACCTTCTTAGGTTCGAAATATTTTAATTTTCGAGGCATTTCAAATTACATTTTATATTTTAAATTCGAATTTAATTAAATCAGAGAGTTGACATAAAAACTTGCGTAGCAGTACAAAAGTAGAACCTTGGGACTGAATTATTTACTTTCTGTACCGCTTTTTAAAAAAAATAAAAATTGAAGCAAATTACTAATTTATTTATTAATTGAATGCTTTGTGTTTCAATACAAGATTTAACCTTCACTAGGTTTGTGGAGTAGCAAAGTAATTTACTTCCATTTTTATTAACATGGATTTACGCAGTGTAGCTGAATACGCTTCTTAGAATCTTGAAAATATGAAATAGCTGATTTTTTTTAAATCTTTTTTAATGTCTGTAGCCAATTTTCATTAAGCATTGCGGTATTATAAAAATATTTTATTCCTTTAAATATGAAAATGAGAAAAAGAAAGATATTAAATCTGCAATTGGACTAAATTAGCACTTGGCAAATTTTTATTGAATATGTTATTAAATATTTATTTTTTACTTCTATTTTAAGCAGAATATTTAAGTCTGTCATAAAACCTATTTCAAACTGTAACTATGGCCGCCCTCGTTAATTGTGCGGCTTGTGGAACAGTGTACAATTACATTTTCAATTACAATTTCAAGTGTTCAGTTCTGATGATGACTTCTGGTTAGAATATTCTTATATAATATAGGTAGAGAATATTCTTTAGATGTCTTTGATTCTAAACTAATTCATTCGTAATGGTAATTTAATTAAGGAATACAAAATGGAAATCACGGTGTAAATTGTGTAATATTAGGGGTTAAAGTATGAAATTGCCGTTTTATTGCAATAGGTTCTTTGAATTTTCATAGAATCTTCATGGTTTGAGGTTTTCGAATGAAACTTTTTTCAAATGGTTTCTGTGATTTTTTTTTTTTAAATTTGAAACATTTGAATATCGACTTTCAATTGTTTTTGTTATTCAATTTAGACAAGAAAGATGGATACTGCGAAAATTCGAGTGATTTTTGAATACGAGTTCCGACGCGGAACTAACGCGGCAGAAACAGCTCTCATATTATTAAAAAGGATGGACGTAGATGGTAGAGTGAAATACGTTGATTTAAATAGACATGTTTATTGTTCGGTCTCCGGAATATAAGTGAGTAAATAATACAATATAAAATAAAATGTAAACTTAAATGCTAACCTAGCAATACGCACCACATGTTGCAGTTAGACTATAAATATAGTCTATCTATACTACATTATAGGGGTTCCAGAGAAAAAAAATGTGTTGCGTGTTACTTGTTAAAACACATTTTTTTTTTTTAAACTTAATTACAACAAAAATTCTTAATAATTACTTAACAGTCCAACAAAAGTTTACTAATTAATTTACAAACAATTTAGTATTATTCTTATGTGTTATATATTCTTTGCCATCTTTCAAAATTTTTACATTTGGTGATAAATCTTCAATAACGACATACGGTCCTAAATAAATGTTATCTAGTTTACTTCCTACTTGGTTTTTCAACAAAATTAAATCATCTTTCTTATATTTTACAGTATTTATATGTTTATCGTAATTTATCTTTCTTAAACTTTTCCCATCTAATAAATTATTTCTAGCGTCGGCCTGTGCTCGTTGTAACCTGTATCTTAGTTGTAAAGGATAAGCATCAGGATTATATAAAGGTTCTACATCAGAACACAACAAATTATTTGGCAGATTACAAAGTTTTCCAAACACTAGTTCGTATGGAGTGTATTGTGTCTCGGTATGCACGGTTGTATTATATGAAAAACACCAAAATGGTAGCCAAGTGCTCCAGTCAGTCGAATTATTACTACACTGTATCCTAAGAAACGCTCCTAAACTTTTATGTGTGTTCTCTAACGAACCTATAGTTTCGTGGTGATACGCGGTCGAGTGAAGTTTGTTAATTTTTAATAATTCACATACTTCAACCATAACTGACGACATGAACTCTGTGCCTTGGTCCGTAATTATCTCTTTTGGGATACCATATCTCAATATAAAATTATTTACAAATAAACTAGCAACTGACACTGTATCCTTTTTTTCTAGCGGATACGCTTCTACATATTTAGTAAAGTTACATTGCAGAGTTAAAATATATTTACTATTATAATTATCAATATCTAAAGGTCCCATTAAATCTAAACTAACCCTTTCAAACGCTGTACTAGGAGTAGTTGTAATAACCATCGGTTCCCTAGTATGCCTGTTCGAGTGTTTCTGAATTTGACAACTCTTACATTTTCTTACGAATTCTGTGACGTCATTAGTAATTCCTGGCCAGTAGTAATATTTCTTAATATTATTCAGCATCCTATTTACCCCCGCGTGGCCACTGGTGGGTAATAGATGAAAGTCATTCAATATTACAATTTTAGTATCTTTTTCAGTTACTGTTACTACGTCATTCAATACTAATACCTTAGGAAAATCACTTAGCTTATTAATTTCCTTTAATAATATATTTATAAAATCTTTATCGCGCTTTCTTTTTATAATAACGAGCTCGTTTAATTTTATTTCTTTACAAAAATCTTGTAATTCTCTCGCTAACACACTTACGGTAGATAACGATCGAGACATTACATAAATAGCCGATTTATCGGGCACAAAAATAAAAGAACCATTTTTACTATACAAGTTCTGTAAATTCACTATCTGCTTCAATGCAGTCTTATTTGCGCTTAATATTAGTTCTACGCTGTCAGTCGGTCGTTTGAGAATTTCCACTACTTTAGGTTGATCAAGCCTAGCAGCGGTGTGATTCTCACGGGTCAAGTCAATAATATTGTCATTATTAAGTTTTCGAGCTTGTGCTCTTGTCATGACCGATACAACATGCTCATGCATATCTTTCAATTCCTTAGAGTTCATCGGTATGCGACTCAATGCATCTGCAGCTGCGTTGTGCCGTCCCGGAACATAACTGATATCAAAATCATACTCTTCCAAATAGAGTCTAAACTTTGTTAAACGGCTTGATGGATCGGTCATATTAAATAAATAAATCAAAGGCCTGTGGTCAGTTTTTATTTGAAACTTCTTGCCATACAAATAGGGCCTAAAATGACGCACAGCCCACACAATAGCCAGTAGTTCGAGTTCGATGACTGGGTATCGTGTTTCAGCTGGTCTTAGATTACGACTTGCGTACGCTACTACCTTGCCGTTACTATTAGACAAAACGGCGCCTAAACCTAGCTTTGATGCGTCTGTTTGTAAAACAAACGTATTACCTTCTGAGAAGTCTGGATAATCTAAGATGGTAGGACTAAGTAGGATTTCTTTAAGTTTTTGGAAAGCCTTTTCACATTCAGTTGACCAGTTAAAAGATACATTTTTCTTACATAATGCATTAAGTGGATGTGCTATTTCTGCGAAATTAGGTATAAATCTCCTGTAATAGTTAGCAAACGCTACAAATCGTTTAATATCATCTACACATGTTGGAACAGGATATTTCTGTAAAACATCTATTTTCGATGGGTCGGGAAAAATTCCATCTGAAGTTATTTTGTGGCCTAAATAAATAATTTCTTTTTGCAAAAATTCACACTTTAATGGGTTTAATTTCAAGTTAACTTGTCTAAATCTTTCCAGTACTTTAATTAAATTTTTGTTATGGGTTTCAAGACTATTACCAACTACAATACAGTCATCTAAATAAATTAGACATGCCTGATAGTTCAAACCCGTCATGGCTATAGTCATCAGCCGTGTGAAAGAACTAGGAGATGTTTTTAATCCCATCGGGCATCTCTTCATTTGATATTGTTTGTCAGTTGTAAAAGCTGTATATTTCCTAGATTGTTTTTCTAAGGACAACTGATAATAACCTTGTGATAAATCTAATTTAGAAAAATATACATTATTTGCCAAAGAATCTAGAATGTCAGTTATATTCGGTAAAGGGAATTTATCGTCCTGTATTACGTTGTTTAAGTGACGATAATCCACAACTAATCTCCATTTTTTCTCTCCTGATCTATCTGTCTTTTTGGGAACTAACAAAACTGGACTTGACCACTCTGATGTGGTTTCCTCAATAATATCATTCTTTAGCATATCGTCTACTTGTTTCTGTATTTCACCTTTAAGTGCCTTAGGTAGCCTATAAGGCTTGGTATACACTGGTGAAGTATTGTCTTTTAATTTTATGGAATGTTCGTATAAGTTGGTAGTAGACAATGTATCGCCTGGTAAATGAAAAACGTCGGCGTATTTAGCGCACACGTTTTCTATACTTATCTGCTCCTCTTCATTTAAATAAGAAGGCAAGTCAAGTAAATTAAAAAGTTGTCTGATTCTGTCTGGCGATATCTTCTCATCATCAAATTGGTATACGTTATAATAGTTTAAACTATGAATATCTACATCTTTAATATCTACTCTGACTGGTTTGTCAGTCGTATTGAGCATGCGAATTGGAATAAGTCCATACTTTGGTTTCACAATTACTCCCGCTGTGTACACACCTTTATGTACTTGTTTTGCTAAGACAACGCATTCACTGATGTGTGCCGTAGGTACGTGTCGAATTACTTCACATCGTGGAGGAATTATTATTTGATTTTTATCAAACTGAACAGTTACGTAGTGGTCCTGGTTTTCCAAACTCAAGGTACCATCTTTGTAACTCAACACTGCGTTATACTTTTGGAAAAAATCTTGGCCGAGTATCCCGTCTGCGGCGCAAGCTAAGTTCTTGAAAACATAGAACTTTTGTTTAAAAATTACCCCTTCAAGTTTTATATCTAAGTAAATATAACCTTCTGATTCTAAATTACCACTTATCCCCTTAATTAAAATACTATCTTTCCTAATCAACTTAAGTAACTCAATATTATGTGCTAGTCGTTCATATTTTATTACGCATAAGCTGGCTCCACTATCAATTAACAAGTTCAATTTCTCATTATTTCCTAAATATGACATTACTGTAAAGAAATTATTATAACTAAAAATATTATGAGTGCACTGTTTAGGCACGAAAAAATTTGCTATTCTCAGTATTTCGCAAACCTTCCTGAGTCACTATCTCATGCACGTTATGCTGAACTCCTGAAAAGTGAGCGCGGCCACCGCGTGACTGCTGACGCGAGTCACGTGTGTCTTTACTTCTATGCCTGGAATTTACAAAGGTACTTCTTTGACCTTCGTTACCATGATTTCCATAATTTCTATTATAATTATTTGCATTATTTTTATATCTTGAATTCTTGTAACCGTTATGGTAACTGGAAGTATTTGTTCGGCCATAAGAACTGCGTTTGTAAGAACCTTGTGAAAATCCGCGATTATAGGCGATCGGCCTAAACTGCATAACCTGCTCTGCCTGCTGTGACGACATTATACTTTCATCAACAGCTACCCTAATAGCTTCGGGAAGCGATGTGAGCTGCCGTGAAGCTACAATGGTGCTCAACCTTGGGTCGGAGAGCCCATCTGCGAATCGTTTGATCGCAGTTTTCTCGTTAAGAGGACGCAATATGTTAAATTTAGCGCTATCCTCATCGGACTGAGCTAATGTCAAATTTACAAACAACTCCTCTAGCTCCGTCCCAAATGCCTCTATAGGTCTACGTCCCTGTTTTGCTCTGAAAAGCTGTGTTTGTAAAGCTTCAGTAGATTTTTTAGGCAACAAAAACTTTCTAATGTCCTGTACTAAATCTTTCACAGTAGAGTACGTGCTTTTTAACCTTAATTTAGCACTAGGTGATAGTCGAGTTTTTAATACAAATTCGATCAATTGAGTCTGTGTACTATCATTTATTAAAGAACTGTATAATAAAATGCTATCAATTAATTGTTTAGTAACGAGCTCCTGACCGTTCATCACAGGTAACAGGGAAATGGCGGTTTTTATATCAAATGAACTCGCCATTGTTGTTTGAGTCCCTGAATCTACGTGAGCTAATAATAATTTAATTTTCTTATAATTACTCTTAATTTCGCTAATTAAATGTTGAAAATATTGAAAAGTTTCTGAGGTTGGCTTTTGTTCGTCGAAATCTTTATTTAACTGAGACACAATATCTTCCAAACGTTCGTAATAGCTAGTAGCTTCTTCTAATTTCTTATAAGCAATATCTTTTTTACGTCTCTCTGGACCGATTTTACACAAATATTCTCTTAAATAATCCAACTTAATATGAATCTCCTTTAATTGCTCAGACATACTAAAATGAAACTCGACTTTGTATACCTACTGTATACCTACAAAATAATAAAAGAATATTCTAACTTACATTATAACATAATTCACTCCGGACGTATGTTGTACCGCACGAAAGTAGGACACGATGACTCATGAAGACGCTTGACGTGGTCCTTGCCGACTCCGTGGTTGATGACACGATGCGCTTCGTCGTAGTGCTGCATGCCGCATCACTGATGGGTGGGCCGGGCTATACCCTGGACTCCGTGGGCCGGGATTACCCTGGAC
>NW_020653780.1:3732677-3762407 GCF_003589595.1 Hyposmocoma kahamanoa
CGGGCTATACCCTGGACTCCGTGGGCCGGGATTACCCTGGACACCGCGCGTACGCTTCTTTCTTCTTTCTTGCAGTCTTCTATAACGTTAACTCTTCTTTTTGTCCATTTTAATCTTCTGTAATGTTTCTTTTATAATTTTTCTTTCATGATTTTTCTTCTATAATTTGTCTTCTATTATTTTCTTCTATAATCTATTCTTCAATATAATTTTGCTTCAATTAGTTTTCTTCTATAGTTTTTCTTCTTTTTTCTTTCTTGATATTAAATTTTCTGTCTTGAAATCTTCATTGTTATGTAGTTCAAATTTACTGTACTTCACAAAAGATAAGTTCGCTGGTATGGGTCGCCATCTCATATTATTAAAAAGGATGGACGTAGATGGTAGAGTGAAATACGTTGATTTAAATAGACATGTTTATTGTTCGGTCTCCGGAATATAAGTGAGTAAATAATACAATATAAAATAAAATGTAAACTTAAATGCTAACCTAGCAATACGCACCACATGTTGCAGTTAGACTATAAATATAGTCTATCTATACTACACAGCCCGCAATATCAATGCTGCGTTTGGAGAGGGGTCTACTAATGAACGCACCGTGCGATTTTGGTTTAAACGCTTTCGTGATGGAAATTTCGACTTAAAGAACGAGCCACGAGGAAGACCGCCCACACAGGTGAATAACGATGAATTAAGAGAGATAGTGGAAGCCGATCCTAGTCAAACTACCCAGGAATTAGCGGCATGGTTTAACGTTACCTTACCCACAATATTGACTCACTTGCGTCAAATCAATAAAATAAAAAAATACGAAAAATGGGTGCCTCATGATTTGACTGATCTGCAGAAAGAAACGCGTGTTGAAACTTGTGTTGCCTTGTTGAACCGGTACAGAAATGATGGAATATTGGATCGAATTGTAACATGTGATGAAAAGTGGATTCTTTATGATAACCGGAAAAGAAAAATGCAATGGCTGACCCCAGGTGAAATGCCACAACAGTGTCCTAAAGCAAAACTTACCAATAAAAAGGTAATGGTAACTGTTTGGTGGTCTCAGCATGGTGTTATTCACTATAGTTTTCTCCGATCTGGTCAAGCAATAACGGCAGATGTCTATTGTGCCGAACTCCGAACCATGTTGACAAAACTAGCAGTAAAACAGCCCCGACTCATGAATCGATCTTCACCATTATTGCTCCACGACAACGCGAGACCTCACACAGCACGAGAAACCATTTTGACCCTTCAGGAACTGCTGTTAGAAACCATTCGTCATCCTCCGTATTCACCAGACCTTGCTCCAACGGACTACCATTTTTGTCGTGATTTGGACAATTATCTACGTGACAAGAAGTTTTCTTCCCAGGAGGCAGTACAAAATGCTTTCACACAGTTTGTGCAGTCTAGATCATCGGAGTTCTATCGCAAAGGCATTAATAACCTTCCCATTAGATGGCAGCAATGTATAGATAATAATGGCAACTATTTTGATTAAATAAATTTGTTAAAAAATTAAAAAATAAACAATTTAGATTTTCAGTACAAATCGGCAATTTCATACTTTAACCCCTATTATAATTTGACATAAGTATTTTAAACAGTGCTTATAATAATTTATCTGTTACATTTACAGTAGCACAAAGTCTCTTACTGAAAATTCAGAAGTTTTTTATAAGATTGCAATTGTTTCATTGTCATGTCCCAACTCTTCCTACATCAATTTTTTTTGGACGCCTTACCAGGGGACCGACAGTGGTATTAACTCGGACCCGCATCTGCGGTGACCGCAATGTAGAATTTGACTCGCAAGCTTTTTATTGCTACAATCAACTGACGTGAACATCAGAGGTTTTAATAGTTAGTGGAGGGATATATACCTTTTTAGTAATACAGTCGTTAGTGCGTAGCATTTGTGGTACTATTGAGTTGTGATGTCTCAAGAATTTCCGTTTATCCAAATAAAAAAAAGAGTGTAACTATTTGATTAATTTATTTTCGTTTTACTGGCTGTTTTTAGCGCTAATGAAAAGCATTTAATTTAGATACTTGTTAAAACCCCATTTCATCCATTCAATTAAACTTTAAATGTAATTTGTCCTTTCTTGTCTTATATTAAATAAAAATATAAAGTTTTTTAAAATAAGTTTCATAAAATTTTTCATCATCATTAAATTAGTAAACAAAGAGTACTCTCATTAGCAAAAGTTTAAGCTCTTTTGACAGCCACGTCGTAAGAAGTGACTACTCCCTTTGTGCTAGGCCGTTAATTAATAACTTTGAAAGTTTCTGGGTCTACTCCAATGTTATTCAACTTTTTCTTAAAACAATAAGAATAGAATAGAATAGAAATTTATTTTGTCCCAATAGCTTACAAATATTACAATGACAGTCTGTTCAAATATAGATATAAATAATGCTACAATGGGAGACTGGTGTCCAAGCTAGGTAAAACTTACGTTATGAATCACCACACCTCCACCCCACAGACATACAAGTAAAAATTGTACATATTACACTAGTTTCTAAAGTAAAATTAAGTTTTAAAAAAAACTTAATAATTAGAATAAGACGCGCGCGCGTGTGTGTGTGTGTGTGTGCGCGTGCGTGCGTGCGCGCGTGCGTGCGTGCGTGCGTGCGTGCGTGCGTACGTGCGTGCGTGCGTGCGTGCGTGCGTGTGTGCGTGCGTGCGTGCATGTGTGCGCGTGCGCGTTCGTGCGTGCGTGCGTGCGTGCGTTTGTGTGTGTGTGTGTGTCTGTGTGTGTATGTGTGTGTGTGTGCAGCGTGGGTCCGTGCGTGCGTGCGTGTGTGTATGTGTGTGTAGGTGGGTTTGGGTGTAGGTGTGAGTGCGTGCATGAGTGAGCGCGTGTACTTATGTGTGTGCGCGTGTGCGTGCGAGTACATGCGTGGATTTGTGTGTGTGTGCGAGCGTGCGTGTGTGTGTGCGTGTTTGTGTGTGTGGGTGTGTGTGGGTGTGTGTGTGTGTGTATGTGTGTGTGTGTGCGAGCACATCAAGCTACAAATTGACGTATCTTGTTCCGTTGCAATGGAGGCGATTTTCGAACAAAAATGTGTAGTCTGATGTGCCGTTGTACGTCGTACCCCCTTACATGCCCAAACCGACCTTTTGGTTCTGGGAGCCATCTTACGTATGGAACAAAGAAAAAATTAAAGCAATTTCAAGTTTATTGTGTAAGCAATACTAAATTTCGTCATTTAACTTCCAAGTAAATTGGACGAGCGGCTTGTTGTATCGACTGCCAGTTACAATAACCGTGGTTCGATTCCACGAGCACTGTTTTGCTTTAACATTATATTTTTAACAGCATTGTTTCACTTTTCAATGTTAACGTTGACAAATCACAATATTTGTTCACTAGAAATTGCCTAAGGTGAGTGGGTAATATCTATTATTAATAAAGCGTTGGCACGAAATCGCTCTGCAGTTTGCATACGATCGTGGTTTCTGTGATTACCCATTGTTCCACGTTTCGTTCCTATTTGTCTATTTAGTTTTAATTACTTTCAAGGTTTTAGTAACTTTCAAAGTTTTCTTCTGTCTTGTTTTATTATGCCGCACTTAACGGAATTATTAAAATTAGAAATTATTGTTCTGTATGAACAAGACTTAGACATTCCTTACACCTATCCAGACGTTAAAAACATAAAACAATATTATATAGTCACAGCTAAACAATATGTCATTTTTAAAGTGACTCGAACCATGCTTGAGTTGCTTGACTCGAACCATGCTTGCCTCAATTTGCAAAGCAACCCTTATACCGTTTCGCCACGACGGCATTATTTAAGCTAGTTGAAATTTGAGTTCTGTATTTAAGTAAGAACCATACGAGATCAAATTCGTTTAAAAACTTACTTAAAATGTCATTTACTAATAAGACGACCAGGGAGTCATACCAAAAAAAAATTTACGGCTCACAGGTTATAGATAAAGTTTGTTTAACAATTTTCTCCACATTTTTGAGCTCAGAACCAAAAGGTCAACAAAGTCGGCTTGGGGGGTATCTTGTGTTGTGACTGTACCTGTATTTCAACATGACTTTTGAAACTGAGATTGTCATCTATTTGTATCCTAAGGTATTCTAATTTTGTCTAACTTGGGACAGTTGCAATCAATCTCATATGGCAATGGACATTTATGTGCTATGATAGGTAAATGTAAATTAACCACAGAACCGCGCTTAGTGAACATAATGTATTTGGTTTTATGCGTATTAAAGTTAGAACATTTTAATTCAACTACTTTATGACAATATCAAAACCATGCTGAGCAAGGCGGAATACGTCTTGCCAACTTTTAGCACTAAATAATAGAGCTGTATCGTACGCAAAAAAAATTATACGCCCTTCAGGTAATGCCAATTTGCATAGTTCATTTACATAATAATGTTGGAAGAGGGTAGGTCCTAAAATACTAGCCTGTGAGACGCCATGCGAGACAGGTAGATCGTCATTGATAACGTCTCCGATTTTAACACACTGCGTCCTGTTGCTCAAAAAGTCAGCGATTAGTTTACACTGCATGCCTCTGAGACCGACACGCCCCAACTTTCTTATCAAAAGTGGTATAGAGAACGAGTCGAAGACCTTTGCCAAATCTAACAAATCTATAAATAACGACTTTTCTATGACTTTTTACAAAACATAATAAATCCAAAAACCCAAGATCATTGCCAAAAACAAAATTTTTGTTGTACCATCTGACTTATTAGATCTGTATTTTTAGCATTTTAGTAGCAGTGGAGCTCCTTGTGAAAGAGTTCATCCAGGGAATAAAAGCCACCTTACCTATTTCTGCCGCCAAGCAGTAATGTCAGCGTTACTGTGTTCCGGTTTTGAAAGGTAAACGTGCTGGTGAAATTACAGGCACATGACTTGTCAAGTTATGTCCCAGGATGACGGGCGCAGTAGCAGTGCTCCTCAAAGCTTTGCGATTTAAAGCTCTGAGTGGCACTGCAACTATTATGGACAATCGTGTAGTTTAGGCCATCAGGTGCACGCACGACTTGATCCTCCCGTCACTTGGATATTATAAAAAAAACTTCCCGCATAATGTCATTCTTAAAAATAATTTTGGTGGTGAGTGCGTTTTTTTGCTACCGTACAGAGTTATCTACCATTTAGATTTTAGAGTGATATATTTAAATATTATGTTATTGCATGATATTGTTTATTATGTTTTTGCATAAAAGTAAAATGTGATGAATTATTAAAAGTCATTATTTTAAAAGTCGTTAAAAGTTGTTATTAGTAATATAGTTCTGAGAGATTGTTAGTATTTACAAATAACCCAGAATATTGCACGTCAGAAATCGCTAAATGTGTGAAATGATATTTTGTAGACATAACCATCAAGTATTGTACTTAACACATTTAAAGCAATATACGAATTTGCTTACATATTGCTTATAAATTATGAGTATGAAAACGATTGATCCTAGAGCTGGACGGAAATTAAATTTGTTAGACTCGTATGTTATAAGACCTCTCCGGAGGGCACTATCGTATTACTTTAAAAATGGTTATTTCTCTACAGTAAAGAAACTATTTCCTTTCCTATTTACAACCGTCTTTTATTTTATTTCAATCTTGTTTTATAATTCCGCATTAGTGTTAAAAATTTGATTTGATTACCGCTCGGAGGTGTATAAGAGTCGTAAACAAACTTTGTATATTTACAGCTATTGATTTTGTTTACTTTGTTGCATCTTCGGATCGAGGGGAAGAATAGGGGAAATTTAGTAGCAATGGAGCTCCTCGTCCAGAGAAGTATTATCAGTTTACGCATTATATATATTTAGTTTGGCGGCAGATATAGTGCCAAGCAGTAATGTGAGCATTACTGCGCTCCGGTTTTGAAGGGAAACGGTGCTAATGAAATTACAGGCACGTGGGACTTTTCAACTTATATCTCAAGGTGATGGGCGTAGTGGCTGTGTCCCTCAAATCTTTGTGATTTAAAGCTTTGAGTGGCACTGCAACTGTTATGGACAGGCGTGTCACTTACCATCAGGTGCGCGACTTATTCGTCCCATCATTTAGTATCATAAAAAAAAGAATAATCATGCTCCAGTTCCAAGAAAACAATTAAAAAACATGATATTCCTTTTTGTTTTTTTCTTTCACGTTTTACTGTCGTTTTATCGTACATCCTGGATATCTTGGCACTTTAAATCGATGTGCATGTACGAGTACTGAAATGTAATTTTGTGGTCGAATTCACTTGTTGACTTTATCAGGTTAAAAAGTTTTATAAAAGAGAAATAAAAACTGCAACGGACAAGTAAATAAGGTTTTTTTTCATTTCATCAAACATTTCATCTTTTGTAACGTTTTTCAAATTTACGAATAGATGTGCGTAATATTAAGGACAGATTACTTACAGACTTCTTGTTACAAGTTCGGTACGACGATACAATGTTAAATGCTTTGTGTTTGTTGGTACCCACTCTAACTGGCGTGATAGAATATGGTTTTATTATTAACCTCAAATTCAAATTGTATGCAATATACTTTGATCTTGTGGTATTTTACAACAAAGGCTTGATAATATACCTATTAATACTTTCATAATATACGCTATATGTGCTTCACTGTAATACAGCTAGACATTTGTACGTATATAAATCCTATGGGCAGAGAGAGCAAAAAGAGAGCATCTCATAGGTACTTCAAATGCATCCATTCAGTAATAATTTAATATATATGTGACGATGCGACCTCCTCCATCGTCATCCCGCCTTTTTATCACCTTTGCTCTGGTTCCTGACCACTTATTTTCAAATTTTGAATCGTTCTTTAATTGTTTTGCCTCGTCATTCTCACTTCGTTTCGATTTATCATCACTCTCTACCAAACTCCCGAAGCGAGCACACGTGCTTAGAACCAACAGTACTTTCCAGGCTACATTACAATCTACAGGACATGCTTAAGCGATGCCTGCAGTGCGTGACAACCTTTTGACCTATAGTACTATAATAACAAAAACCCCCTCAACAATTTCTAAGCAAAATCAAATTTTCACTTTACACAGATTCAAATTCATTTAACAATACTTAATTATCATAACTGCGTGACACAGAATTATTGTTTTAATTCCTCAACCGCAAAGTCTGCGTAAATACCAATTAGGTGAATTATATCGCGGGCGTTTGTGGCTTTGTCACAAAAGCGATACTACAAGAACTTCTCGAAAAGAACTCGTACCATACCGTTTGCTATTGTCTTGAAATGACAATCATTGTTAAAGTAATAGCGTCTCTATTCAAAAACACTGAGAGCTATTATACATGTATTTCAAATAAGCTTACAACAATGATAGAATTTTTGAAGGTCATTATCGTTTAAGTATAACATTTAACTTTATTATTTGTCTTTTATTTACATATTACATCGTTGATTTATTGTCATATGAACACTACAGTACACATTAACAATTAATGAACAAATTTCTTGAGCTTAACACTGGTATAAAATTATGTTCATAATTGTTTCTTAAATCTGAAAGTGAGTGAATGTGGAACAAGAATGTATGAAATACTTGTGAAATGCTTTCTTTACACTGCACATCAGCTCTTCTAACCCTGTCGGCAGAACAGATACAGAACAAGTGAAATAGGATACTAAGAACAAGAGATTATAAGTGTAGGTAGAGGTGATATTGAACGGAGATTGAAAGCTGGAAATTGAGCTCTGCACGCCCATGTGGAAAGCCACAACGTGTCAAAGAAACGCGTTTCGTAGTACACATCGAAATGTGCTGTTCCCGGTCAGCATCACATCAGAATGTACTATGGTAAATGTTAGTATGGCTGCAGAGAAGTGTATGTAGGTTTAGTGTTGTAGAGTATCTGTTGCGTAAGTCTTGACGAGAGACAGAATAGCGAACAGTGTAATACCTTAAACACTGTCGTGACTAGGATAAAAAATGGAATGCTTCGATGATTTGGTCATATAGAAAACATGAATTGTAGTTAAATAATCAAACAACGTGTCCTTACTTCTCCACATGGAAAAATAAACGTGATGGTACGAGTACATATTTGTGTGTGCTTAAAATATTCGTGTTTTACAAAATAAAAACCCGAAAGGTTTCTCAATTGTACCTCAGCGTGGGCGCCTTGATAACGCTAATTAGACAAACTGGGGGAAAACAAAGCGGGCCTGGCTCGGTTTCAAAGAATCCATGAAACAACCGTACCAAAATCATCTTGAACAATAAGTGCCAGGTGCGAGGTGTTCATTTCAAGGCGGAACGTTCATAAAATGGCGAATGTTAATTCTACCGTAATTTTAATATAGAAGCGCAAAATATATGTATAACGCGGTTATAATTCTTTGTTTAATTTACGAGACTTTATAGGCTAATGTTTTATTGTTCATAGAAAATGTGTTAACGCAACCATTAAATGTAGGTAAATAAGTTATTTCGTTACGAGTTTTTAATGTTCGCCAAGTTTTGATTAGTTCACTATTAATAACAGCTTCTTTCATGAGCGCAAATTGGATTATGACGTGAAATTTACGTGCGTTTATACTATGCTGTAAGAGTTAGTCCTGTATGGAACATTTGTCAGTATTTTGGACATGCAAAAGTGCAACAAGCAGAACTTTTTTGTCAAGTTTTACATACAAATATTAAACAAATTGCGCTACTTGCAGTAAGTAGATCACTCTAGAGTCCGTTCTCTCTTTTGTAGAAGTATTGTTATGTCGAATAATCGTAGAATATGGACAAAAAATATTCTTACATGCTAATGTTGTCCATGTACTTTTATAGTCGGGTGTACGTGATTGTTTCCGCGTGTAATAGGAAGAAGAGCCGTTAGAAAACTTGAAGGCTCGTCAGAAGTAGTGTCAGCAATATAGGAGTCAAGAGTCCTCCGCTCGGAACGTGCATGCCTGCAAAGATTGATGAACTCAACACTGCTGACAATGCAAAAATTGTTCTTGTCTATGTCGCCCTAGGGGTATTGTAAAAAGTGACTCACCGTGTAAATGAACGCCTGGTTAATGAACTACTTGTTTCCTATATCTCAAGTTGTAACATCACTTATACAATATCTTTGTTTTTTGCTTTCCCTTTTTCTAATACCAGAATCATAAATAAAAAAGGTCGACGAATTCAATTTTACGGGCCAATTTACAGGAACAAGTCGGGTACAAGACAGTTTTAAACTTTGCAGGAATTTGCCGCCAAAACTTAACCAATAACGATCACCCCGATACTCTGAGACTTGCACGATTAAAAATAAGTTCGCAGTTTTATTACCTATATTTTTCATTTATTTCATTATTGAATTGCAATGTCAAGTCAATGTGGTCTGTTTTCACAATATTACATGACATCTGGTACATTAGTTTTTTGTACTGTCTCTCGAAGTGATTATCTTGGGATATATATTTCTATACCTAAAAACCGCAATAGTACATCTTAAGTTAAAACTTTTGACTTAGTTTTGTCACATTGTGTTTCCTTAGTGGTTTTTGTAGGAAAGTAATATCGTCCTATCTGATACACGCCAGCGCGGTACCACAAGATTACTAAGGCACTTTTCTTTGAGTTGTGTGAAAGGCGCAGATAGCCGTGTTGATTATCAATCTCCGATATAAGAAACAGATAGTTATTTGTTATGCAAGGCTGCAAAGTTGTTGTTTGACGCGAGTGCTTGTATTGACACCTGAGCAAGCGAAGTAAACTAAGATAGAACCACGTGTGAAGCGAGTGGTTCAAGAATAGATTCCTGAGCGTAACGAGGTTTTCAAGGCACGAGACACAAAACCACTTTACTGTTGAGCGAAACACAACTTTTCACCTCACTATAGCAAGGAAAATGGTAGATGAAAAAACAGAAAAACATATGAACTAGAAAACATCACTTTTATTAATTATAAGAAAAAGTTTATCTTCGGATGCGTTCTGAATGTGCACCTCATGAATTTTTATTTTTGCTTGTACTTTTATTTTGTGCGATTAAGAAATTACTGAAATTATTTTAGTTCTTCGACGAATTAAAATAATTTAATAAACACAATTAGTTATCATTGTCAGTTTAATGTCAACAATAATAAGAATAACCATACCAACGGATTTATATTACATAAATAAGCAATGTACGATAAATCGCGTAGTTGAACGTAACATTATCTTTTTATTTTCATCGTAACAAAAAGTTAGGTTCACCACAGTCCATCGTCAAGTTCGAATTTCAAAAATCTTTTCTACCCTACCGTGCAAAATAGGCGTTTGCGCGCAGATTTCTAATAAGAAAAAAGCCTTTCCGAGTTAGTGAGGTGAAAAAGTAATTTTTAGCCTGCCACATTACTGCAATAGTTTTTTGAAACGAGACATGGCCATATGTATTTTAAAACAATGTTGCACCGGTAGTGACTCATCAAGGCTTGTTCTTGAATTTAAAACACTCAAGGGGTAATGACACTTCTATAAAGTGTGTTACCCCTATAAAGTTAATGATCTTAGAGTTCTTCAAAATATTTGGCGGTTCCACTAGACTGTCTCGATTTATTTGAAGGTATTAAATCGCTTCCTAAGATACATAAGTACATCGTACTCTTTACTGATTTTTTAAAAAGTTTTTGATATCTTATATTTTAATGATTGATCCAGTTATACGTATTACATCCAATTGAAAAAACATTCATTTTTGTTATGAAATTTTTTCGATATCTACTATGTGTATAACATGGCCAACTAAAGGACTATCCACACACATCAGGGCCGTGCCCGGGAGGTGGCCGGGGCATGCTAGTTTGTATGAACTGCGGGCCCGTCCCGGCGCCGGCCCGGACCCGGACATGTGTGAACGAGTTCATACAAAATATACGCAACGATTTTTTTTAGCCCCTGACGGAGCACGGCCCGTCCACGTCCCGGGCACGGCCCGGATATGTGTGGCTAGACCATTAGTCTCTACCAACTTATCGTCGAATACATTTGTACATATATCAACGTAGCTTTAAAATAACAATATCACGATTGTTTAGCCGCAATTATTATTTGACTCGCTTTGTTTTCTTTATGTATTATATGTAGCTAATTATTATATAATATAAATATTATATAATTATCGTCTACGTATAATCATTACTTATTATATACTAATTCTTGGTTTTGTATTTGTATTATAAGAGTAGTTACTATAATTAAGGTCTGTAGGGTCTGCTCGCAAATAGAAGACCGTTTGATGCAGACATAATAAAATAGCTAATTACTTATGAGTGTATTACCCCGGACGCTTATTGATGCGTATTTTATGACTTCCATATTCCTTGCAGTTCATTTCCCCGATAAAGATGGTAGAGATGTGCTCAATTATTTCTGATCTTGTGGCTTGCGCATTTGAGTGAATGATGATGAGTGAATTGAAAGTAATGATTAGTTATTTGTTCTATTTTGAACTATGTAAGGCTAAAATATACTTTTTTTAATGTCCATCTCCATTATAATATAAAAGTAACGGGACTTACTCGCGTAGTATTTTAGTCGGAAGTAGTCCGACTAGTTTCGACCATAATCGATGGTCTTCTTTAGGGGTGGCAAATGCATTAACGAGGCCTCGACCGTCATCGGTAGAGAGCGGTAGCGTACTTACCTTATGTCAGGGGGGTGACGGATGTGATTGGAAACTTGTTACGCCGGAGGTACAGCATCAAGACAATATTCCGTCCTCTCACACAGCAACGACAGTTGCTTCGCTCTCCAAAGGACAGAGACCCTCTGGGGGTCCCCGGTGTCTATATGGTTCCCTATGACTGCGAGAAGTGTTACGTCGGCTAAACGAGACGGAACGTGGTTACTAGGCTAGCTGAGCATATCCGATCCATGAAGAACCAAGATGTCAATGGATCTGCGGTGGCAGACCACTTTCTGAGCTTCGGTGCTGGTCACTACATTCGGTTTGATAAAGCTAATCTGAGAGGCTATTTAAATAAGTAGGCGACCAAATTTTAATAGAGACGGAGGCTGGAGCTTGCCACCGACGTGGAAGCCATGTCTTCATGGCGCTCGGTATGCAGCTGCAGATGTTAGTGGTAACGACGTGGTGAGCTCTGTGTGCTCCCGAGTTCCCCACTGCGGACTGCGTCATCGGCGCGCGCGCAGAGAGCCGCAGCGCGCAGTGCTAGACGTGACGCGGTCGCGAACGTTGCACTCCACCCCTGAAGAAGACCATCGATTATGGTCGAAACTAGTCGGACCGCTTCCAACTAAAATACTACTCAAGTAAGTCCCGTTACTTTTGTATTATAATGTGTGATAACCGTGTTAATTTTCATAATAAAGTATCATCTCCAGTCAATTACATTTTTCAATTATAACAAAATCCATAGACGCTTCCATAACAGTTGTAGCGGGCGCAGTGGCAGTGCCCCTTAGATCTTTGCGATTTAAAGCTCTGAGTTGCACTGCAACTGCTATGAACGGGGATGTCGCTTATTACCACAATCGCACATTCGTTGTCCACAATCTGTTGTAAATTACCGAAGCTCTCAATAAATGACTATGTCTGCTCAGTTTCATGAAATTATACGGAAAATATCATCAATCGATAGTTGTGGGTTGCCAGTCACCGGAACTCGAGGAGAGCAAAATAGCTTCGTCTACGTAACGGTAGCGCCTAAGGAACTCACAATTTTTATACACCTACAGTTTTGTGTTTCGTATTTAAAAGATTTTTCTTAACGGAATTTAACCCTTTCACTGATTTGTGTTAACGCCCCTTGCTTTTTCTTAATCGGTCTAATTAGTACAAGTTGTTCCCGGAGTCTTTACAGAAAAAAGAAATTCATTAATTACATCTTTGTAAAGAAGAAATATACAACAAATTGACAATTATTTTTAGATTTAATCAACACGCTATAGCTTATATCTCGGCAAAGTAACATTTCAGAGACAAACTTTTATGACATTACTAACATTAGCTTTCTCTATTTATATAACAAAATTACGTTCTTTTCCCATAACCCATATGGTTGGTATTAACTAAAGTAACAGATAACTCACGTATTTAAGTCGAGTTTTTGCTCGACGTGTTTCGAAGCCGTCTGTGGTCCTTACTCATGAGAGTCCGCGGCGGTGACTCGACTAAAACTGCGGGCCAAATCCCTGGCGGCCCGATCACTCAGTACAGCTGCGGACGCAGACGACGTCGGCGAACAACTGCCGTCATTTGCTTCATTTTTATTAAAGTATACGCAGGATTGCACACTACACTAACAACATCATTTTCTAAAGTCTCGTCCACACTAACCACTGACGTGGTACGTAACTTGCAGTCGAGGGGTATACCGATCATCCACTATCATTAATTGAAATACGAATGACGATAGCTTCACGTATGTTCCGCGGCATGTAACGCTTTTCTCAAGGAATACAGTGCGTCGAATCCGAATCCAATGAGTATACCGTCACTCCGAGCCTTCAATATCCCAGTTCTTCTTACTACGTAAGTATGTGTTACGTCAGTCGTGTGGCTATGTTACGGCTGGTCTCTCCTGTGTAATTCTTGCCGCGGAATCTCATAAATAAGGGACCACGGACTACTTTAAAACATGTGAAGCAAAAATTCACCTTAAATATGTCAGTTATCAGTTAGTTTAGTTAATGTCTGAATCTCACAGTGGTTTTCCGTATGGTTCGTATTAAAAAATATTTGTAAAAGAAATAGATTGTTAGTTATAAAACGCTTGTTTATTCCACTTGTTGAACAATATCAATCACAGACCTCAGTATTGTGTTACAGCAAAAAAAAACATCAAGAGTACTTAAGTCACTTATACAAATATTAAATAAATGTTTGACAAAATTGAAATATCCACACATATAACACCGTACATTGATTAAAACTTGTTCCTTGAGTTATTAAATAATGGAGGATACATTTTAAATTGTTTAGTAGACACAACTATAGTATGTCTTGGTAATAAAACTTTAGAATTCAAGAGCATTATAGAGCATGCAAAGGTCACATCAAACACAAATTTCATGTCGATTTCGTAAATAAAAGCCTTGTTTATCACACACGATGTAAACAAACAGTTCATCAAAGAGTGTTTGTCTCACAATTTGTCAGACTTAGTGAGAATAAAAATTCATCGTTCGTTTATCGCATAAAATACTTTAAGAAACGGAAATTTTCTTATATGAAAAAATACGTGGGTGATAACAAGACTGTCAGCTTAATCCTCAATGATTTAAGCATTGGATTGCATGGTGGTAATGGATGAAAATAATGTGATTTCAAATCAGCTCTTTTGTTTAAAATAACGAGTTTGTGATAATTATGATTTATAGTTAGATATATATACCGATAATCAATAGTATACTATTTATTATTTTAATTGATAATATAACAAAATCAACTGGACCAAAATCTTGGGAACATCTGATTTTTTGTATCTACCTTTTTATGGAAGAAATTAAATGAAGATATTATTGACCATTAAATCGTCTCAATGTTACTTGAGCACTTAGAAGACTCATAGGAAATAAATTGTGCGGTAAGAAAATTATTTTGAATTCTCGAAAAATTTGTTCACCATGAAAAAATGTACGCAGTCTTTCCGACATTTTGCATGAAAAACAAAGTTATAATTTAAAGTTACTATTTCACTGAGGTTTTTGTTACAATCAGTACGATCATCTGTCCTTTTCTAACGCTTGCATTCAAAAATGACCCATACAATACAGTGGTATTTGCACCGGAGATTGTAGTCAATATAGGAGACTGCTCATTTCCTGCACCTTCCCTTGAAGATACACAGGGTAGTCAAATTGTACCACTCAGTGATTATGTGTGTGACTTGACGATATATGCCCGTTACAAATATCTTTTGTTCGGTATACGAAATACGAATCGATTTTAATTTATACGTCATCATGTATTAGGATTCCTATCTCATTCCGAGAATTGTTGGAATTTAAATTAAGTTTCCAAAGTTGCGTCCAAAGGGACCCACAAGACATTATGGATTCGTTATTTGAAATTCGAAGGGTCAGAGCGTCAGGCGCCATTTGTTGAATATTTTAATAAATTTTAATGCTAACTATATAAAACAGTGACAGTTGCATAACCATACGTCATTTGTTAATTTAAGGGATCCACTAAAGTATCTGACGCGGAATCGGCTTAATCCGTCGTAGACATATCACCAGTTACGGCTTAAAGCTAACGGCTACGCAGTGTCATCGCCAGCCAGTGGCTTGTCGCGTCGACCTAGCTCAAACGACGTGAATGACGTCTATTACATTCTTATTACAATAGGCTTTTTCTGACCAGTTTAAACCGAGTCCACGTTGAGTATCCTAACTTTGCAGGTTCGTTGAGCACGGGTCTACACCATTAGATCCATTTATGTACTAATTAGATTATTATCACTTGCCCTGTCAAGGAAAATGTTGTTCTTAAACCTACATGCAAAAGGTTTACAAAACTGTTTTGAATACAGATGACTTGAAACAGTTACTAGGAATTTGGCTATTTTTGTTAAAGTTTTCTCAGCTTAAACAGAAATAGCACAATTTCTAGTAGAAGAGGAACTCGTTAGACTTAATGCAGAACACCTGTAAGTTTGAATCCCGCCATCACGTTCGAGCGACTTGTGTGTGGGATTAAAACTTTTCTTATTAAGGAAATAATTGTACATTTACCCGTTGTGGTATATACTTTAATCTTTCAAATCATGCTTCAACTATTTATTACATTGTAAAAATATGACCCCGCCATGCCATCCGTTTGGTTGTAATTTTTGTCACCTGTAAAAGAAGATAAATGTTGTTACTAAACTGTTAAATGTTGGTTTTAGAACACAAGAAGAGAGCGTGCATTATGCAATGTTAATTTAGTGTATAATAATTATAACTTTAATTAAATTTTTATTGAATTGATATTGAATTATTTTTTGTGAAATTACTCCACTAGTTTGTTATAATTATTAATACAAAAATCGAACACTCAGAAAAACACTCAGAAAAAATCCCTTCGATCCGGTCGGATTCGAACCGAACGTCTTCTTGCATACCGTGCCAGACGCTATACCAACTAAGCCACGGAACGAACCAACGGACCTCACGAATTCTTCTATGTGCTTGCGTCGTGTCTTTGTACTTGGTCTTTCAACGACTTTTTAGTCGTACCGCCATCTATGAGAAATCTATGACAGATTTATCACCCAGTACCTTTACAGCTGCCAGTCCTGGCGAGAGATGTCGCTATTCACTGTATTAATTAAATTTTTATTGAATTGATATTCAATTATAATAATATGGTCTTTCAACGACTAAAAAGTCGTTGAAGGACCAAGTACAAAGACACGACGCAAGCACATAGAAGAATTCGTGAGGTCCGTTGGTTAGTTCCGTGGTTTAGTTGGTATAGCGTCTGGCACGGTATGCAAGAAGACGTCGGTTCGAATCCGACCGGATCGAAGGAATTTTTTCTGAGTGTTCGATCTTTGTATTAATAATTATAATTATAACTTTTTTTATAAAAAAAAAACCTGCCTCAAAATCGGTTTACAAATTCACAAAATCGGCCGGACTTATCGTGTTAGATACATAAAAAAATACAGTCGAATTGAGAACCTCCTCCTTTTTATTGAAGTCGGTTAAATAGAGATGCCAATTCTTTCGAATAATGTGAAGTATTTAATAAAAAAGTGCTCAAGTAAGTACATCGCTCGCAATTAGAAGTAATCCACTAAATATATAATTAAAAAATAAGTTCAACAAACACGTGCTTCATGAATGTAAGTTTATTATTGTTTTTATCACTCCGTTAGATACGTTTAATACTAAATGAATTTCCTTTATTATTTGCTTTACAAAAATTTATAAAATTATCTTTGTAATTTTCTGATACACTCCTTTATTTCCAACGTATGATTACAATTTAGTTATGTAAAACTATCTTCATCATATCAGTGAACACGAGGACGTCGCCGTGTATCTATACCGTATACTTTATTACGTACCTTTGCATTAGCAGCTGAACTTAATATTAAACCTGAAATGTAAACTGGCGAATATCTTTAAAACAAGAAAAGCTATATTCTGTTGTATGTGTGCAAGTATAATTCCGACAAAGGGTAGGTTGACAATGGTCATAGAGGTTATTTATGCTTTATCTTTCTATAGTGTATCGACTGAAAAATATTCTTATACAAACTTTCACTCATAAATTACAACAGCAAGACAATAACTTCCCTCATCAAATGTTACAAAAATCTTTTGACAACTTGTACGATTTGTAACTCGAGTAGCCAGTGACACTAATTTAACATGTCAGAAGAACTATCAAATCTTTTCAAATACATGTAAAATCGCGAGATCGGTCGAGTAGAAAAATCTTAGTAAAAATATCTTCTAATTAAAAAAGAAATTTAATGTTCATTTTGAATGTTAAACTCGGGTACAATTCATAAAAATAAATTAAATTTGCTCAAAACCACCATGTCACCTTGAGGTTATATGACCGAAAAGTGATAGCTAACTATCGCGTATGAATATTATTGTAAGAACTATGCTTCGAAACAACGAGTTGGATTCGTGTTTACAAAGCATAACCCTTTTCTGCTTCGATTGGTGATGGGTCTCAACACTATAAACGCACGATAGCATCACTGCTTGATACAAAACAATATATCATCGAGTCAAAAGTGTTTGACATCGCTAAAAAAAAAATAAGGTTACGGATTTAAAGAACCATGCATGTCGAGTTCTTAGGTTTTCGCGATTGTTACACATAGGAAATGAAACTATTTTTCCGTGTCATGAACCATGCATGGTTCTTATAGAAGACGTGAAAACAACATCACAACTTGATTGCAATGTTTCTATTGATGGTATAAATTAATAATACATATTTTACTTGCAATTTGTCTATCCTTAGAAATGATCTCAAAGAAAACTGACATCGACGACAGGATTAGCCTTCAAATAAATTGAAAAGTCGAAGATAATATCCGGCAATAAGCTCAAATTCCGCTTTCCAGCACTTTACTTTTCCTGTCCCAGTTCGTGGTCAAAATCATACGCATTATCCTACGACGGAACTCCAATTTAGATCTAATGAGGTTCCGCGAATTCCCAGCTCTGCACCTAAATTGTTCGCACTCGTTTGTTAGTCAATTACCTACCTTTATATTATTCAGTGATATTAAAACGGCAAAGCATTGGGCATTTTAGTTATAAGAAGGATGTTTTAGTTCCGGCTTAAAATGTTTACATGGTTATTATTATCGAGATGTTAGATTTTCGCCATTGTTGTGCCTATATACAGAAAAGAAACAATTTCTCCGATCTAAATCGCGTATGTTCAACGCACATGTGACCACGGGACCTGTAACTGTAGGTGAGGCTACTCTTCAGGTTGTGCACAATTACGTCTACCTTAACCAAAATATTCAGCTTGGCAAGCACAACTACGAGAAGGAAGCCGACAGGAGAATTCATTTGGGCTGGGCGGCATTTGGGAAGCTGAGCCACATCTTCAGGTCGTCGATCCCACAAAGCCTAAAAACTAAGGCATTTAACCAGTGCGTTCTACCAGTTATGTCCTACGTAGCCGAGACGTAGACTTTAACAACAGGCATCGTCCACAAATTCAAGGTCGCTCAGCGTGTGATAGAGCGAGCAATGCTTGGGGTTTCTCTGATGGACCGAATCCCTAACGAGGTCATACGTCAGAGAACTAAAGTGACCGACATATCGCGCAAAATTAGTAAGGTTAAGTGGCAGTGGGCTCTATCTGCAGGAGGGTTGATCGCCGATGGAGCAGACTTGTTCTGGAATGGCAACCACGTCGAGGAAAACGTAGTGTGGGACGCCCTGCGGCAAGATGGACGGACGACCTGAGCAAGGTGGCCGGCACTGGGTGGATGCGGGCGGCACAAGACCGGGAAAGTTGGCGTGCTCTAGGGAAGGCTTATGTCCAGCAGTGGATGCATGTAAGCTGATGATGTGAAATCGCGTACATCTCGCGAGTATTTTCTGTAAATCAATACAACATGTACACTCTTTACAGGTACAGTCATATACACAAGATACCCCCCAAGCCGACTTTGTTGACCTTTTGGTTCTGAGCTCAAAAATGTGGAGAAAATTGTTAAACAAACTTAATCTATAACCTGTGAGCCGTAATTTTTTTTTTTATGACTCCCTGGTCGTCTCATTAGTGAATGACATTTTAAGTAAGTTTTAAGCGAATTTGATCTTTATCGTACTTAAATACAGAACACAAATTTCAACCAGCTTTAGTAACGCCGTCGTGGCCAAACAGTACAAGAATTGCTTTGCAAATTGAGGCAAGCATGGTTCGAGTCAAGCAACTCAAGCATGGTTCGAGTCACTTTAAAAATGAAACATTGTTTAGCTATGACTATATAATATTGTTTTTAACGTCTGGATAGGTGTAAGTAATGTCTAAGTCTTGTTCATACAGAACAATTATTTCTAATTTTAATAATCCCGTTAAGTTGTAAATATCATATAAATATATAGTAAATATTAAAACAAGAAAGAAAACTTTGAAAGTCACTAAAACCTTGAAAATAATTAAAATTGAATAGACAAATAGGAACGAAACGCAGAACAATGCGTAATCACAGAAATCACGATCGTGTATGCAAACTGCAGTGCGATATTGTGATTTGTTCATCTATCCGTACCCACCCTACGCTTTGTTAATAATATCTACCCACCCACCTTAGGCGATTTCTAGTGAACAAATATTGTGATTTGTCAACGTTAACATTAATAAGTGAAACAATGCTGTATAAGTGAAATGAAATATAAGACTAAAACAAAACAGTGCTCGTGGAATCGAACCACGGGTATTGCACGGGCAGTCGATACAACAAGCCGCTCGTCCAATTTACTTGGAAGTTAAATGACGTAATTTAGTATAGGTTTTATAGATATGTTGATTATCGTCAAGCAACACTCCACTGTATTGCTTGCACAATAAAGTTGAAATTGCTTTAATTTTCTTTGTTCAATACGTAAGATGGCTCTCAGAACCAAAAGGTCGGTTTGGGCATGTTAGGTATCTCATGTATGACTGTACCATGATCACGGCTAATTGGTTGTAAAGAACTCGAAACCTGGCTTTTCGTTTCCTTTGCTATTTACTTATTAATTTAAAATGTGTTATAGAGGTGATTCTTTATCCAATGCCTGCTTAATTTTATCTTCTCGAAAATTGGAACGTTAGTTTTATACATTTTGCAACTGGTATAGATTTCTACTATTTCTGAATCAATTAAGTATAGTTGTCTTAGAATAATAACGCATAGAAACCTAGTCCGCACAAGCTAAGTGAGGCAAATCGAAGCGCTCCCAATGGGCCTACACGAGCGGGCGGGCCTTCAGTGCTCAAGGTCAACTTGCACCGCGAACAGCTCCAGAATTTTAGGTAAAAATGACGAAATGTGCGGTAAATGAGTGTAAAAATACGTCAGACAAACAAAATAGATACTAACATCACATTCCACAAGGAAGTAACGCGTTTCAACTTGTATTTTTATATAAATATTCACTTAAACCGAAAATCAATTTCGGTGCAACAAGACACGAAAATGTTGCGAAGTAACGGATTGCTTTCTCCCAATTTTGCTATTGTGTTTCAAATTAATTATATTATGTAATTTTTTGAGAATAGGCAATATCGCGATGGCTGCAGATTTTTTTTTATTCTAATGTAAGTGTGCATTTGACCTCCATTTCTGCAAGTTAAATGCGTACAAATGTTTACAAAGAGCAACCCCTAGAGTTTCTTGATCATACTTCTCGGGGGAATCTGCTTTACGAATGAGCGGTAGAGTTTAACCAATGTGACGATTTCTAGTGTAATAATGCTTACTTATGAAATAAAGATTATTTTGATTTTGATTCTGGGTGTCGTTTACGGGGTATATGGGGGTGCTCATTACGAATATAGCACTTATTTCTAAATCCAAGATGGCGTACACGATTATTTTTAAAATGTAATATGGGTATCGTTTTCGAGGTATTTGAGGATGCTCATTACGAATATGGCACTCATTTCTAAATCCAAGATGGCAGATACGACAGTTCAAACAAAAGCAATATTCGTCCCAAATATCTCGAAAACGATACCCAATTTGCCATTATTTGAAAAATCGTGCCCGCCATCTTGGATTTACGAATAGTGCTATATTCACATTGAGCATCCCCAAATACCTCGAAAATGATACCCATATAGCATTTTTTTGAAAAATCGTGCCCGCCATCTTGGGTTTGGAAATGAGTGCCATATTTGCAATGAGCACCCCCAAATACCTCGAAAGTGATACCCATATTGCATTTTTTTGAAAACTCGTGTCCGCCATCTTGGATTTAGAAATAAATGCTATATTTGTAATGAGCACCCCCAAATACCTTGAAAACGATACCCAACTTGCCATTATTCGAAAAACCGTGCCCGCCATCTTGGATTTAGAAATGAGAGCCATATTCGTAATGAGCACCTCGAATACCTCGAAAATGATTCCCATATTGCATTTATTTGAAAAGTCGTGTCCGTCATCGTGTATTCAGATATAAAAGCCATTTCTATAAGGATTACCAAAAATAAATTTTTGAAAATTCTTGTCACTTAGCATTGTCGATCGACAAAATCGAGCAAATCTGTAGGCACCTGATCGACAATGTCGGGCAAGTCTGTAGGCACCTTTAACTTAATGATGAGTTAAGCAAGATACAATTTCCCCACTTTTGAGGGAAATGTTATTCCATGGCATCATAATTTGTATATTTGTGTGCGTGCCGACGAGCGACAAGTTGCTTACGCCTACATGAATTTGGTTTTTGCCTCACTTGTGACAGTTCGTTTGATATGAAACTATCATTCTATGCGTTATTATTCTAAGATAGTTGTATAGACTTATGGGAAAGATTCGAGACAAAGAAAATAGACGCGACACTAGTTTTCTAATACTCAATAGATACGAAGTACGTATTCGGTATTTAAAGTAGATATGAGTAGTTATTTACAGCATTTGAGCCAAAACTTCCCATGTTGTCTTCCCATCCCCCTTAGGGAAATGTACAAAGTACCTACATTTTCGAGAAAAGCTGAACCGAAGTATCCGAACTCTCATCAACTCATTTAAGTGACTCCCGGTTCCGTGGGGAAATACTCGTAACCATGCGGGTAGTTTGCGGATTTGGTAAGGACCGTTAGTGAAAAGACGCGTGTAAAAGTAAATGCCTCTTAAAAAAAGAGGACAGAGGATGCATGTTTTGCTTATTAATAAACGCTCTATATTATTCAAGTGCCTCGTGTAGTGTCATCATATTTTTTTTATGATACAAAGTGACGAAACCAACAAGTCGTGCACCTGGTGGTCAGCGACACATTTATCCAAAGCAGTTACGGTGCCACTCAGAGCTTTAAATATCAAAAATCTGAGGGGCACTACCATTGCGCTCGTTACCCCGATACATACGTTGCCATGTCCTAGCCATCATGTTTGATATTCTATCCTATAAATTATACATCAGTAGAAAAAAAAATTTCAAAAAGTTACAGACGTGATCGGAAGAGTCCACAGGCGTGCGTCTATCAAAACCTATTTTAAGCCTTTGAGAAAAATTTCTCAGTTCCTGAGACCCGTGACATGTAACGTCCTCTTGCAGGATACAAGAGTTTATAAGCTTGGCTGCGAGTGTCGTCTTTTAAATCGGACAGATGAAGCGAAGCATTTTACCCTCATATAATATGATATAACTGATGTCTAGCACTGTCGCGTAAAAACGTCTGCAGTCAGCGTCATGGACACATATACACAACCTAATACTGCGAGAGGCCATTAAAATTAAAGAAACGTTTTAATTTCAATAGGGAACGTGGTTTCTCAGTACTACCAGTTTGGGATTGGGCATTTCCTTTGGTGAGAAATAATTTTAATTGATAAATTTAATTCAATGAAAATTCATGTTGTTAAAGTAAAATATTATGCAAAACGTATGTACCGTAAATTGGAATATCCTTTCATAAATTTAAAATAAGCCATTAAAATTAAAAACTTTTATAATGAAAAACAGCCTAGTTTGCATTATTAATATTAGATATAATTTGTTGATGTCTTTACCATCTCTGTCAGCCATGATCATGGAATCTGGAGGTCTACTTTCTTATTCCAAAACGAAACTTCGCAAACGAAAGAAATTTAAACGAAATTTGGTCAATGATCTTACTCTTAAAGCTACAAATGCGCAACAAGACACATGTTTGCGCGTAATGTACGCGCAATGACAATATGGCAACGCTTGAACGCCCCGCTGAATGCACCACCGTTCCGAATTTACGGTCTAATTCATTTTCGGACGCACGCAAGAAGTTCGGTTGCATAGACAATTTTAGTGAACGAATGAAGTGAATAGTATTATGTAGGCAAAATTACGGGTTTTACTTTAACTTAAAGGGAATACAGTTGTTTTGCTTTACTATTAAATTTTACATTTAATATATGGGTCATCACGCATATTACAAGAAATTCTTAACATTTCTTGTAATATGCATGAAGAAAACACGCTTATTCTCTGTCGTCTCCACTGGCTTTGTTCCCATTGGCGACAAATGGGAAAAAAGCTCACAAGTAACCACGTAGTGACAAACGGGATAAAAAAATCTCAATTATCATTGCTTTCTTTCAGCCTGGGGTTCATCTTATCCCAACTCGAGAACGTCAATACCAGCCCTTATACAGTTGACTCGATTCCATGATGTCTTTCTTTTGAAGTAATAAGGGCACTCTTCTATTGTTCCAAGAGCACAACTCTTCAAATAATTGCCGACTAAGTCTGTATGTAATTTGCTACGAACTCTAAGTTGAGAATTTCACTTATACGTAATTTTGTTCACTTAACTTATAGGTTACGCTGGCGGTGATTATTCTTTCCACGCTCTAAACGTTGTTCACGCAGAGCCTCGATCGATAAAAAAATTCTTGCCGCCATTTCAATAAAGTTTTTATTTAGCAAATATAATAAAGCAAAATTCACAGTTCCGAAAATAAACAGATGGCACTATTAATTTCGTTAATTTGACGTTAAAAGAGATGCCACGAATAGTGATTTGGCCGAATACCGAATATTAACCTGTCTCATTTAACTGCTTCCGGAGGTAACAGTAATGTAGTATTTTTGTTGGTAAATCATAAGACGATAGAATTAATACATGACAGTTTCTGGACCTGTTTTGAAGAAGTCGCTACAGATAATATACAAAATAATGAGGATGTGGAGAAAAGTTCTATTGCACATGAGATTGATTTTTATTGAAAACTGTTCGCCTAGATAGGACGGCTGATCCTTACAAGTGGCCGTCAGCAAACGCAAAGCAGTATCCAAGCTTGTCATTGCCATTTATCTATCGTCTCCTGGCGGGAGTGTTTATAGTGAGATTCTTTTCAAAAGCAGGAATTGTTTATGAGGAAAAGCGCAATCGTTTGTTACCAACCAATGCTGAAAAAATGGTTTTCATTCATCACAACCTGTAAATGATTGATTTTAAGTATTAAAGCATTGATTTGTGATTAAAACTCGTGATACATTTTGAAAAATAGATGCTTTTTCATTATTGGATATTCGGTATTCCGCCGAATAGTCGTAGTATTCGATCGAATACCGAATATTTAAAAAGTGGCCGAATTGGCCAATACCGAATAGTAGCCGAATATTCGTGGCGTTTCTAGTTAAAATTTCGAAGAATTATCTGCTAAATTAAAATTTTCGTTCGGACGTTTCTTGAAGTAGATTTAGAAAATCTAATCGTTAAATAATTTTCGCGCGAACGAAATGGAACCTTGATAGAAAACGTGCGAAACGTCGAAAGAAATTTCGTTTTGCAATGAATTAGAGTAGACCCTTTGTAAAAGACCCGAAACGCTAGTTTGTTTTAAAAAATTATTTTATTTCCAATATTTCAAAAAAGTTGAAATAACTTAATCCTTATTTGATGTACGGACAACAGACTTCACATTTTTGTTCGAAAATCACCTCGAGTGCAACGGAACGAGATACGTCAATGTCTAGCTTGACGTGCTGTCGTGTGTACTATTGGTGGTTTTTCCTTATAAAACTATAGTTTACTAATTAATTTAACTGAAACATCGGTAATGATAGCAATTTCTATCACAAACGTATTTAGCTTTCTTTTTGACGTTGTGTGGCAATACAGAACAAAAAATTTATACAGTGTCAAACAAGAATGTATATCTTATCTGAAACTGCTTTTGTCTCTGTATATTTATATACTGATTTGAAGGAGATTGTTATGGAAGGAAGTCGTAGGCGTTGCCGGAAGTTTCTTATAACCATCACATTATTGCGCAGCATATAAATAGGACAAATAAACACAGTTTACAAACAATCCCGGCAAGCTAGTTGTCCATTTCCCGCCCACGATTGCCACTCGTAGTCGACAATCGCATTAAGTGACGCTCGTGATCAAATCTCGTTCGCATAGCGAGACTCGAATATTAACATTTTGCTGTTTTAGCTTATGTTTATTAAATTTATGGTAATACCTTCATTTATATGCTTAGAATTCTAAAACAATACTTGGTGTGTGCTGGATTAAAGGGTACAATGAACGGCGAACACGGCACTTAAATCTATCTGAAAAACCCCAAACCAACAGAATCAAAACAATACCTACTGTTTTTATACTAAGTGTACTCAAAACAATTTTACATTCATTTGATTTTCATTGAATATTGCCATGTCTTGATAACCTCACTTTGAAACTGAAAAATCAATCTGGTTTTGATTGAATCGATTGAAATAAATAAGATGTTGTTCAAAGTGATCATATGACTTGTTTCTTTGTAACATGTTTTTGGTTTAATGACCACAATGATTGAACTTGTTACTTCATTCAAATGATTGATCATTTCTATGATTACAGCAACCATTTTAAGTAATTAATTTAATCATGTGATTGATTCCCTCAAGTGTCTTTGTGGGCTAACTTAATTAAAGTCAATATTTAAGTAAAAACCTCTTTGAGCCATTTTCTTTCATTTTTTCTGAAATGACGGCAGGAGCTTTTAACATATTATTCAATGTTATGTAACACGTCTAAACCAATAAGACAATGTTCGCGTTTTTAGCTGTGAATTATTAGGAGCTGATCGTCATCCATAACATTAAATTATTATATATAATATTATAGTATTAAATCATATTAATAGTTGGTAAAATAAATCATAATATTGGAATTCAAAGTCCAAATTTACAATACGCTCAAATTTCTAGATCCGTTGCAGTTACCCAAGACGTTCGTACAGGGGCTCAAGTCCTAATACACTAGCCTTATCGGATGTAAGCCAAGCAAGTCTTGCCAATAACACTCTATATTTCCACTACACCTAATATTTAGACGGTGCAACGTCGGTATCTATAATAATTCCTCTTCTGGGCAATAATAAGAGGTTGAACTAGTGTTGGTAATTAGATCCTTAAAAATACTATGTAATTCTTTGTTATACGATCTGTTCTCACCTTCTATTTAAGTGATCATTTGACATGATTTAATAATAAATATTAATAGTAATAATACAACACGTGATACTTGAATATAATCCGTTACGGCACGTACTTCAATCTTAATTGTCCATGATTTGCTATTTAGATTTCAGTTTTGATTCCGAATTTAATATAACATTGTAAAATTAATTAGAAAGTAATCACCGGGAACAGGCACTGTGAAACAACTTTTGCAAACTTCATTATCTAAAAATTGCTTTTTCTCAATCGTGTTATTCCTAAGCGACTTGGAGTATGAAGTCAATATAAAATGCATTGGTTCCCGCTTTACGACTCGGGTTTGTAAATTTCAGCAATAGGTTTATTTTGTTGACGGACTTTTATAAACTCTAAATAAAATGGTCAGCTCTACGAGATTAGAGTGGCAGGAACGTCATTTTTTAAGTTATTGCCCATGGACTTAAATTTCTCCTTTTTTAAAAATTTATATGATGTTGTTAAAATATCTTGCAAATCGTATGAAGCGTCAATTGGATTATGTTCCTCGGTAAAATAAAAAAATTAATATATATATATTGTAACTATAGTTGAGAATATAAAATATAAATATAGGTGGTTTACATTGATATTGAACATAAGTAACCACTTATGACTAATAAATACCACATCAGTCAGCCATGACCGTGGGGTCTGTAAAGAGCCCGAAACTTGGGTTTTTTTTATAAAGAAATATGCAGGATTTATATTGGAAAAATGGTTTCAATTCCCATCGTGAAAAACTAAGAACTCGTTATATACTATTATTTTTCTTTTACCTTTCTACATGCTGCTTCTTCTTCTCTCTTCTATCGTATATCTTTTTAATAATTATTAAAAACAAATGGTATTAAACGAATAAAACACTTAGACAACATGCTATTATATCATTTGTACAGTTGACTATATTCTACCTATTATTTTTAATAACATTTAAGTCCGAGTAAGTTTATAATATTTATATCAGTAAATAGTACTCGTTTCTTCTTTCGCATCACTATCCACTATTAAGGCCAATATGAGAGGCAGCTTACTTGCCAATTAGTGGCTTCGTAATATAGTTAGGTGATTCGTCATAGCATTGTTGTTTTCTTTTTCTTTATTTTAGTGCCATGTTTTCAGTAGACTCTTTTTTATGTATAGTTAATGGTATTGTAATGTGAAATGTAATAACATATTCCTGTGACGTGTAAAGAAATAAATCACAATTCTTACAAGAAACTTACAAATTGATATTTTGAATGGCATTGTATCATACAATGGTTCTGATACTGAATTGTTTTATACGACATAATAACTTAAAGCTTTGCTCTTTTATAGACAATAATGGTGTTTGTACGCTTTCTTATTCTTATACCGCGCAAACAAGGTCGCACTTTGTTAGGTACCAATACCAATTTCTTTAAAATTCATTGAACAATAATTTAAGTTTCCGTAACACTACAACTTGTTCGATATCCAGTATCCACGATTACAGATTCCTATCACTTAATCTATTTAATCTCAACGGTCCAACTCCAAAACTGCACTTAGGTTTATGTTCCTCTATCGCAACAATTGCGATACACGTAATTGCCCTCTCGAATTTACCGAGTTATTGTTTTGTTGGTGTTGTACTCCCATACCATATAGATTTAAAATATTAACTGTTGTAATGATTGTAAAGCTTGCCATGACAGTAAAATTGTCTAACTTGATACAAATCCACAAGTTAGTTCTCAGATATTAGTAATTAGGTGGAGAAATGATGAGTTTATCTTAAGCATGGATATTAGTATGATTTTGATTTGAAGATGCCAGGTAACATTTGTATTATTTATTACATGAGAAGTGTTGTGTGACTGGCGTGCAGCCTAAACTACAGTATCCTTAGAAAATGAAACTATTTTTGGTTACGTTGATCACATGGTCACGGTTGACTCAACCGTGACCATGGGACCTATAAAGGGCCCGAAACGTCGGTTTGTTTGAAAAAACAAATATACGCGATTGAAATCTGGAAAAATAGTTTCATTTCCTATGTGTAACCATCGCGAAAACCTAAGAACTCGATACAGTATTCTTGCAAATATTTGAAGATTTTTTTGCATTTCGTTTTTGCTGTTAAGGAATTAACAGCTACGTTGTTCGGGCATTTTCTTCGATCCTAAATCACACCTCTTATATTGACATACATTATACAGTTAACGTCTAAAGAATCGGATCAAACAAGGCGACTTTACAACATTTGTTGATATGCCATAAGATTTACACAACGAACTGACCGTCATCTGTGATACATTACTGTTCTGTGTTGTCATTGTTAATGTGCAATAAATAATATTTCATTCATCCAGTCATCTTAACCGCGTTGCGCACTTCGTTACAGAAATGTCACGTACACCGTGACTTACAGTATTAATAAGTATGGTATTTGCTTGTATCACATGGTTTTGAAGACAGGCAGTAACGATGTTATACCCATAGATACATACCAGAGTTCCATTATGTCAATTAAAGAAGGTTAATGTGCAACTCCCTAACTTCATTTTAAATATCATACGCCTTGATTACCTATATCCAATATGATTCAACGCGTTACATGATAAATAGTTATACAGTGTATATCCATTTTCTACAAAAATACGCACTTTTTATTTTCACTCCGAGGAGCAGATTCGTGGGTTTGTTTCTTTTACATTGAACATCCAGGACCAATTGTTGTGCTTTGATTGTTTTTTAATTGCTCTGCTTGAGTCATTTGCTTTACGGATTCCTTTGTTTTGTTTTCAATTATCTCTTTATTGGTTTATTCATTTATTTAAAACTATTGTTTTATTCTTAGAACAATGATAATTTTTATAATTATTGTACTGCTGCTTTATTAAAAGTTCCGATTTACCGTTACACGTTTCTTCCACAAAAGTCGTGTCTTGATTTCCTACATAGCTAAATAATATATATATTTGTAATATAAATATTTGTTAATTAATTGTAGATTATAAATGTCTGAAAATAATTAAATATGTACATACTTCTTAAACGTAAACGATGTGTTCATCATAAAGAAGGTATTAATAATACTAACTGTGCGCAAACTCGACGAAATTAAATATTTTAATCAATAGCGAGTTCGTTATTAAGCGGTGGGTTATTTAATT
>NW_020653780.1:3762507-3908906 GCF_003589595.1 Hyposmocoma kahamanoa
TTATAATTATTGTACTGCTGCTTTATTAAAAGTTCCGATTTACCGTTACACGTTTCTTCCACAAAAGTCGTGTCTTGATTTCCTACATAGCTAAATAATATATATATTTGTAATATAAATATTTGTTAATTAATTGTAGATTATAAATGTCTGAAAATAATTAAATATGTACATACTTCTTAAACGATGTGTTCATCATAAAGAAGGTATTAATAATACTAACTGTGCGCAAACTCGACGAAATTAAATATTTTAATCAATAGCGAGTTCGTTATTAAGCGGTGGGTTATTTAATTGGGTTAAGTAAAAAAAAAAATTGATGTAGCCCACTACCCCGAAAGGCAGCGATTCACGTAATTGATTATTTTATTTATTGTGATGATCATGATAATGATCTCTAAATAATATAGCCAACTACTTTTTAATTCACGATATTTACATTTCGTTATCTCCAATTTTAGGTCTGAGATGCGACGTAGGAAATTCCATTCAAAGACAATATAAACCCAAAAAGGGAGTGTGCACTTTGTTTACGAACAATCGTAACCGTGCTCGTAGCAAGCTACGCTCTTGTCTACAATGACGTAGCGTCGCCGTAGATATATGAATACTTGGTATTTGGTGTAACGGGCTGGTGTCCGCAACTCGACGTCAAGGCGCCTATTTTGCGTGTGAGAATGTATGGATAATACACACATCTATGTAACTGTTATACAAGAACCTACATACTGATTTAGCGCAATCAGACTGTGTTTAAAAAAATAAAAAATAAATCTGAAAGCTATTATTGGTATTCTATGACGTCACTATTATTATGGGTTAGAGCGTACGACGCGCACCTATTTGATTAATTTTGCAATGCAATGCGATGCTTCCGGGCTTAGTGCTTATAATCAGCTATTTGGAACTTTTATACTTTGTTACGCTGGTTTTACTTTTTGCCCTACTAACTGATTTGTTAAGATTAATGGATATAGGTAGCGTTTTCCCACAACCATTATTAACTACTTAAATGTGCATATATTTACAAATTTCAAGATATTACATCAATTCGTAACAGACATATACAACCGACCTAGTTGGTTTGCATATAGCTCCCTCAACCACCATTATGAGGCTTTCATTCCTGACGCGGTTGAGGTTTTGCTTCTATTTACATTTTGTGATATAACAATGTAAATATAAAAGATGTATACATGTACCATACTTGGTCGGGCTGTGTGTAGTCCGCTCAACCATCATTATGAAGCTTGCATTCCCGACGTGGCTGAAGCATCGCGTATTTACATATTGCATTCTTTTTACACACACAAACACGTCCGTTTACAAATGCAGGTATGTAAATTTTTGGCAAGTAGGATTTTATTGGACTCTGATCGTATTACATTTTTGTTTGGGGATTCGTGTGGCTTAGCGGTGGGATTCGAATGGAGGAAATATATTCATTTTTGCTTATATTGTTAAAATAAACTTATATTTCCTTTGTAATATAGCCCAGCATATTTATGAACTTGTACAGGGGCGCGCATTCCTAGCCTAGATTCTCGAGACTCGAGTCTCGAGAGACTAGACGATTCTAGAGACTCGAGTTGACTTGTTCCATGTGCCTGCAATTTCTTCAGCACTCTTACTTACCCTTCGAAACGGAACGCAGTAATACTCACATTACTGCTTGACGATAGTAATATGTAAAGAAACTAATTTCTTTGGTTTACTGACCCTGGTGCAGCAACTCAGAACGGTCCGAGGGGAGTACTAGAAACTGCGCCACTGAGCAGGTCGAAAATAAATCACGTTCCCATTATAAGCTAGCACGAACACGCATTTGTACAAGTTCATAAATAAACCTAGATACCTATAAACTTCTTTTTAACAATACAACCATAAACGAATATACGTATAAAGGAGACAGAACTGAATAATAGATTTCACTCCAAATTTTGTGTTTGACAGGACGTGACCCAACATTAAAATTAAAGACGACTACAACAAAGCGCACGCTATAAACTAAATAAACTCAAGGATCTCTTCTACCTACTGACCTCATAATTTTCCTTCGGGGTTCAAATGTCAAGCAATTTATAAAGGTCTCTTAACAAAGGATGTTTCACGTCACCGTGTACAGTCAACAACAGCAGGCTGGGTTTTACACTTTGGACTACTACGCCCGAAGAAAATCGTAAGTGTAAACGTAGACGTGCTGTTGTCCATACTACGTCTCGTATTATTACATACACTATATTATGTACACGTATGTACGCAATTAATTAGAAACTACTGAGCTATTAATTGAAACTGTACCTTTCGTGTATTTTTTTCTTTTAATCATTTTGTAGATGTCTTGTGTACCATAAATTGTAAAATCAATGCATACCAAAAAACATCACAGGTGTAAAATAATATACTGAAAATGTTAGTATTTTGTTGAAAGCCATGATTATGTTTTATTATCACAAAGTTAACACTGAATGATTCGCAATTTAAATTATTATTCCAATGTCTATCAGACTTCGTAAATTGTCATATTACACGTTTTATTCGAAGTCATATACTATCGATAATGTCCTGCCATTTTCCGTGAATGTAACACAAGCACAATAAAACTTTTTTTCTCGACTTAACTCGACTTTCTTGTGTTTAGTGCACAAACAGTTCAGACATTTTGATCTCAGTAAGTTATTAATAAGTGATTTGAAACAGAGCAATTAAATTATACCTCTTCTCCCCGGTCCATCTCGTACTAATGTAGTACGCGGTCAAGTAACGCTGTACAAATTAATCAGAAATTTTTATCACATTATTGTACTGTAGTCCACGACTTTAATAGGTCTCTCCCAAGGCGCACCACTAAGCCCGCTCTTCAACTTAGGCATAAAATCACTTCCTACCTCCCTGTGACATCATAGTCTCCCTTATCTGAATGGCGACTCACTCCAGGTTTATAAAAATCTTACAAATTTTGCCACAAAATCATACGTAACATCTTAGAATAATAACGCATAGAATGATAGTTTCATATCACACGAACTGTCACAAGTGAGGCAAAAATCAAATTCATGTAGGCGTAAGCAACTTGTATCTACGCTCGTCGGCACGCACGCAATTATACAAATAATGATACCATGGAATAACATTTCCCTCAAAAGTGTAGTATAAGTAGTATCTATTTTATGTTTGTCTGACGTATTTTTACACTCATTTACCGCACATTTCGTCATTTTTAGCTAAAATTCTGGAGCTCTTCGCGGTGCAAGTTGACCTTAACCACTGAAGGCCCGCCCGCTCGTGTAGGCCCATTGGGAGCGCTTCAATTTGCCTCACTTAGCGTATCCGGACTAGGTTTCTATGAGTTATTATTCTAAGCGTAACATTAAATACATAAAGCCTTTAAACAATTTATAAAGCCCACAGTCCATGCTCTGAATGGAACTAAAACAAATGCACAGTTTTCAACCGAATTAACCGCTGCGGCCACTAAGGACCAACTTCCACGTGGAGTGAGTTAAATATATTGTGGCCTATTAAAATTGCAGAGTCGACCTGAGGTAAACTTTTTTGCAATTACTCAGAGCTAATATCTTTTACCATTTCTCTGCGTAAATCTCCTTTTAATCTGAACTGAAGTATTTAAAGACATTTTTTTAATATATTTAACTCGTATTTAGCATAATTGCTAAATAATAATTTAAATATTTTTATAAACTTGTAATGCCAAAGAAATATCGGTTAAATAGAAACCCAAGTTAGTTTGAACTGAACGGCCGGATCTAAATCCATGTTGATGAACGGATATAATTTTGTCAATGTGACTACATATTATGGGGTACAAACTACATTCAAATAATTTAGAAAAAGTTGACAAAATGGATACTGGGCGATAATTGGTAATATCGGAGCGATCACCCTTTTTATAATGGGATAATTCGAGCTTTTTTCCATTGCGCCGGAAAAACACCATCACGTATGGAACGGTTAAAAGTTAAGGTAAGAGGCCTGGCAAGTTTGGATCCACAAGTTTTAATAAACAAGGGAGGGATACCGTCAGGACCTGTTTGTTGTCTTAGATGAATCCAAATTTTTTTAGTTTTTTTTTTACTTAATTTTTTAAGTTAATATGTTTTAAAATACATTTTTCCGTAATATTAAATGGTTGAATGACGTCATAAGTGATAAACGAATTAACCGGATTAAGAGAAATTAAGTCTCGTGTGAAGACAGAGGAAAAGTAACTGGCAAAAAGATCGGCAACATCCTGGTTATTATCAGCAGTAGTCCCATTCAAACTCATGTTGGCTGTTAAAGACGATCGACCTTTGCGTTTCGTTTTGATGTAATTGTAGAAAAATTTAGGATGTTTCGCAATATTACTTGTGCGCTCTGTAATTGCTGAAACACCGCTTATATAATTTGTTACAGTCACTACGTGTACGATGTATGATATAGTTTTGTGTAGTTGTGCCCGTAATAATCAAATATATATTGCAATTGCATAGTGACCGTTTCCCGTGTTGAACATTTTTGTGTCAGGTTGAACGTTAACAATAGAAAGCCCTTGAAGTCATTAGTACGCAGTCACTATTGTGTCGCTATTTCGCGCAAATTGTATCAGCGAGTTTGGCGCAGCGCTAAAACGACTGACACGTGCTCGAACGGTCATAGGTTCGACCCTGTAGTGAAAGTTTTTTTTTTATTTCCTTTTAAAATTAAATTATTACTATTCCAAAAAAAACTGCAATGCGCGGGTTGTCTTTCGGATTTAGGCATGTATTTCCTACAATGCTCACTCTGTGGTAAGCGATATGACTTGGAATGTTGCCGCATAGACATAGAAGAGTATAAAAAGCTTTCTAATACATACAAAACTACATGGAGCTGCGTCGTTTGCTGCAGTAATCGTCGTAAAGGGGGTGATCATACTAACAAAAAAATTATCTTTAGACGAAAAATATTTCTTCGGTAGATTGAAATCTTAACCCAACTACATCAATAAATATAAATTGGCTTTGACGCCTTTTCTGACATTCCCTTTATTTCACGGTGACTACTTATCTGAAATAGGTACGATCGTAGCATGCTGTCCTTTCGCATAATTGGCATTATTCGAAGGCAACTTTAAATAAATTTTTGTAATTATAAAATGGAATGTTAACTTCATGTTCTTCACGGTTATAAATCTTACATTCAATCTATTAAATGGTTTTAATCCCATTTCTGAACATAAAGTAATTTGTAGATGTAAAAATTCAGGCGTTCTTTGTGTTCTCTGTTATATTAAAAGGCACTTTAATAATTGAGATATATTACAAAAGTTCAAATTTCACCTAATAAAATTTTATAAGTGTACAAATTTGTCTGGAGGATGCATGTTGATTCCAACTTCAAAGATATCGGTTGTACCATTTGCGATGTATGAAACCCGGTAAAAATTCCTGAGAGCCTCAAAATCAATATTATGTGCGGGCGTTGCGTTTTGTAAGCACTGCATTTATACACCCTAGCGTATTAATATTTACTTCATTTGTACACAGTATACGTTTTGTGGCAAACACTTAGTAATAACGTAATAACACGCAGTGGTTATTTCATTACAACCTCATTTATCATAGTTTTGTTTTAATATATAAACTCAACATTTATCGTATCTGGTCGTACAATGAACTGCGATCAAAACGCGTAGACAGGACATTAGGTCGATGCTATGCCAGTTTCGAACAATTCACGTTTTGCGGTTGAAATAAGATATGTGCGGACTGCACCCTAAATACAGGGATGTACGAAACGACCGACACTGCCGTGCGTACAGTCGAGAACACATCACGCTTTGACGCTTTGCGCCGTTCTTATTTGTATAGAATTTAATTTAAATCTTAAGTATTAAGCTTGACGCGCTGTTGAATCTGTGCACAGTCAAGATCCTCACGTGCTAGCTATTAAGACCCAATAATTATAAGAATAAATATTATTTTTTGTTTTAGTGTTTGATTGATAAATATGGAAAATTAAATGCTTTTCATTAGCATTATAAAATATATGTCCTTAAATGTAATCCCATCATTCAAATTCCTCGTAAAATTAAATATTTAAAAGATTCAGCAATCAAGGGTTAGATGTACTGTCGCAACTTTTAACGACGCCGTACAATCTAAATATTAATGATCCTTTGCTAAAAAAATGCAACAGACACAGTATGTATGTATGTAACAGAGTATGTCAACACCACTGACTTTTACCATTAATACCTCTGGTGTCAGTTCGGATAAAGGCACATGAATTTCAGATTCATTTCGACATCTTCATGTGAGAAGATTGAAGTAATAAAATGTACCGTATTGATGCCTTATTTTCTCAAACTCATATCTTATAAAGTGATAGAGTGAAAAAGATGTGATATTACAGGAGATGGCAAAACTTTCTATTTATTTTCATTTCTTATCAAGGGGGTTAATTTGGATCATTACTTTAAGAATAGGTAAAAGTCAATGTGTGAATATGAAGGAAATGTGATATGTAATCAGTCGACAAAATTTGTATATACAATTCATCCTTTGCATTTCAGTAACTTTTTGTTGTAAGATAAGATTTTGAGAAAGTAAGACGACGCTATTGTTCTTTCTTATGTCATACGGATGTATCGTCGTTCGAATAATTTGAATGTGGTAAATAAGCGATCAAGCTAAGATTATTCCGGTAATTTAAAATGTGTGTGTAAGGGACTCTGGCATCATACTATGATTATGACACTAAATAAAAAATATACTTGTCGCAGTGAGAGCCGTTCTAAAAGATTTGGATTTTTGAACAATTTTTACACAAGTATACACTATTGGTGCACTAATAAATTCCTAATATAACAGTCTATTAAAATTGTGGGTCATGAGGAAGATCCGTCAAAATGTAGATACTTACAAAGTTTATTAACACAATAGTAAAGAAGACAACAAGCCACAGGACAACAGAACGAGAATAACGATATATATGTATAATAATCTCAGTACAGAGTACTAAAAAAACCGATTTCAAAAGTGCGTGGACTTACATCCATTTGCCAAGTTTTATTGAAATCGGTTACCGGAAAGTGCGCAAACCCGGATTCATCCCCTAGTTCGCTACTATACGGAAATTGACACAGGAGATAATAAATCGAAATAAAAAAAAAAAAATCGGTTCTCACTACTCAAAGTATATTGAGAAAGAAAAACGCCTTGAACTGGAGAACAGCAAAATCAACCTTTAAAATAATTTCTCCTTATAATAAAAATTAGGCGCTATTTATAAAAATGAAGAATGAATGAAAGAAATGATTATTTTCAAAATTAAATGCGACCACTACGCAGGTACCCTCTTTCCAATAAAAAAGAATTATCAAAATTGGTTCACAAATGGCGGAGTTATCGCGTAACATACGTACAAAATAACATACAGAATCGAATTGATAACCTACTCCTTTTTTTGAAGTCGGTTAAAAAACCCCCATAAACAAGGTTATTCAAATTAATAAAATAATAAATACAAGAAGATACTGCTCTATCGTGTCAAACCAAAACACTGCAAGCCTCAATACAATTTTTTAATTTCATAACAACAAGAATATTTCGCCTATTATCAAAGAAAATAAATTTATTACTATTTTCAATAGAAATAGCTTATTTTCCAAAGTAAAATTATACTGGCTAGATAGATTTCTTATGTGTATATGTGTACATGTCATATATGTATATGTGTACAGTTTTGGTTTGACACGGTAGACCTAATTTTGCCTGACCTTTTTATCACCGGACATCCAGACATACGGCGAGATATCATCCATACTTGGTTGATATATTTTTCAGACATACTAGACGCTTTTCGTCGTCTATAAATGCGTACTCAATCCAGGAATGGATTCACTGCCTGCATCCGTGTTTCCGAGCACATAACCCGAGTATCTTTAAGGCTCCGTTGAATATGCATATTTTGAGTTAGCGCGTTCCATCTTCGACCCATCTTTTTGTAGTGGTAGTGCTCCAAATCCAGGTACTGGTCCAAAAAATATGTGTGTACCTGTCCCGATCCGCTACAGCAAAGTATAGAGAAATAAATTAGTATTAAGTACTAATAATACACAACGCAATATAGATAAGGAAAGAAATACCAAACCTTTTCTGAAGAGAAGTCTGAAGTGGAAAACAGCAGGCTAGGAATAGAATAGTAATATACAGGTCTAAACGTATTCCATTGTCTCCGTCATTATAAGAACACTTAGCTAATGGATATTGTGGTCGACAAGTACCTTAACACTTCTGCTGCTGCAGCTAAAATGTTAAATTACTAGCAGTAAAATATGCACTAACGCAAATTTCGAATGCCACTCGGCTCACATTGCGGTAGTACAAAGTGTGCGATAAGTATAGACTGTCAAACTAAATACAAATCGTAAATTGCCTTCTTGTAACATCGTGAATAATATATCAGATTGCAGAAGTTTTGTTTTCCACGGTCGTGGTGTGAATGATGTATAAGGCCCAATTAGACGCAATTCATACAATATCGATGTTGTATGTGGTAGTCTAATGACCCTGTAATTTATATATTACTACCGTTTTGCTATGTAAATTTGTATTACAAAAGGTCCTAATACTCTTTGGGATATCAAAGAATTCATTACACTTGAATATTGAATAATCTCAGAGTACTAAAAAACCGACATATCCGAAATATCCTTAAATTCGCCACTATACAGAACTTGACACTGGAGATGATAAAAATCGGTTCTCACTACTCAAAGTATATGGAGAGATAAACGCCTTGAATTGGAGAAATAGCAAAACCAACCATTAAAATATTACTCCTTAGTAAAATTCAGGCGCTATTTATAAAAATGAACCTTTAAGAGAACCCTTAGAGGTGGATGATTTTCTTCAAAATGAAGTGGGACCACTTTGGAAGTATCCAAAAAAATAATCATGAAAATCGGTTCACAAATACCGGAGTTACGCGAAACATTCATACAAAAAAAAAGAACATACAGTCGAATTGATAACCTCCTCCTTTTTTGAAGTCGATTAAAAGTACTTCCGACTTTTTATAAATTTTTTTCCCTGGCTTTGCACAAAATGTATGAAAAGATTTTATTTTTTTATTTTACTGGATTTGTATTGTAATGCAAGCTAAACTTCTTTTGAATCATGAAACCTTTCATATCCTAAAGTACTGTTGGACCATCCATACCTTTATCATGTTTTTACATGTCAAAGAACTTAGGATCTGTGAAAACTGTTCACCGTTACATCTTTTTTATTCGAATCGCTGAATGCATGTAGCGCTCTTTTCCAGGAATACAATGTATGTATCGGACTTGCGCGCTTTTTGCATTTAGTGTTTCATTTGTCTTGTCAATTATTTATTGAAAAGAGCCCAAAGAAAACTACACAGTTCAGTCTCCCACTCTTACACTAATTTCTACGTCGCATTAAAGAACTGTAACACGTACTACATCAATCTTTAATGTTGTTTCTAAGTTTCTTATCTAGTGCACTCAGCTAATCGCTCGACCCTACATCTAACAACATTATATTTAGTTGAATAGCCCCAAAGATTAAAGATAAGGGTAACCCAACCCACAACAGAAACAAAATAAAGCCAGTTTTACACAGTAACAATAGAAGCATTTTCATTTAGGAAAAGTTAAGACATTTTGTTTCACGTAAACTCTTAGTTTGTAACAAAACAATTGTTTGATCTTGAATAAACGTGATTTTCTTTTGTTTTCAGGTAAATTTAACTCTCCATTTGGAAGGCGTTTTGTACCAGCCAGTGAACGCACGTAAAGGTACAGGTAGTAAGATGAATCAATATTTGAATACTTTACGAGGTTTGTTACACGTTTATAGGCCTGAAGCAAATGTGTTACGCTCGTAATTCGTTCGAATGTCTATTATGCTCGTATATGATAAAGGAGATGTCGTAAACAATTGCAATAGGTTTTGAGTTAAGATGGTTAATTAGGTAAAAAAGAAAGTAAAAAGAAATGAAATAAAATAAAAATATTGCTGTTTATTTCATTTTTAATTAGATAATAAAGATAATTGAAGTGTTATCAAGGATTTTTTTGTAATATTTGTCTTAATTATCTTGGTGTTTAAGTATTTATGTATTAAACCTTTCAATGAAGGCTTTTTATTAAATAATTTTATACGATACTACGTTAGTTTCAAAGCTTTCTTATATTTCTACTTTTTCATTCGCCACTTTACTTTCTAATGATCAAAGTTTCAGGCTTCGGCTCGTATTTAATCTCAAACTTTTCAGTAATAAAAAGTGCTGAAAATTGTACCGTCCAGACTTCCCGCAAATTTTACAGATTTTTTTAAACTTTCAACTGTCTTCAATTAGGGTAACGAAAATGGTGGGTCTTGAAACAGTCAATGGTCCTAGTTAAACGTACAATAAATGTTTAGACGTTTAAATATAAATTAGATTGTTATTTTAATTTTAGAATTTTATGATAGATAATCAACACATAACTATTCGTCTTATTACGGGTTTCCTCGGTAGGTATTAAATATTTCATAGTTACTTCTAGTTCCAGTTCCTTATGTATGGATCTGTGTCTATTCGTCTTATTACGGGTTTCCTCGGTAGGTATTAAATATTTCATAGTTACTTCTAGTTCCAGTTTCTTATGTATGGATCTGTGTCTCTATAATCAAACTCCAACTGTGTGAGCTCGTAATTAGAAACACGCTCGAAACCTGAATTTTCATGAGGTCAAACCATGTGATGGTTACAAATGAAATTACTATTCATAGAGCTGTCAATAAAACAAAACGTATTAATTCGATTTAACGAAAAGCGAAAAAATATATCCAATCGATAGGTTTCGTATCAATTATAAGCATTCGATGCGCCGAAAAAGTAAAATTCAAATAAATTTATAGGACTTATCTGTGGGTTGAAAATATCAAAGCGCGCTCGAAACTCCTATCCCGATGAGCCCGCACCTACATATGGTGATTACAAATGAGCCCGTGTTTTGTGACACTCACACAATGGGCGTCAAAAGCAAAAGGGAAAAAAGTTGCATAATAAACTGAGTGAAAACTCTACTTGACGTGGAACATTTCGAGTTACGAATATTGATGGCATACCGAAAGTTCCCACTGTTTTCTTAAAGTTTTTATGAAGGTTTTGGTAGCAATTTTTGGTATAATAATAAATTGAGGATATTGTAAAAATTTTATTCATTTCTATACTCAGTCATTCGATGACCAGAGAAGTAATTATCTTCATAGTTGCATAAAACAGTAAAGTAGAAGTAATTTTATCTTTAAATTATATTTAATAATTATATACTTTTAGAGTACTAAAAATTTCTGCACATATGACCAAAATCAATTGAAATTAAGATGCACTTCAGATTGGTGCTCAAAACAATTGAAAAGAGCATCTTCTGTCCAATATAACGTTGCTGTCTTGTTAGATATTCAATCTGTGATAGATAAAGTTGACCGCTATATATATATAATGCTCAAACTACATATTTTATGTAATTTGATCGTTCAAATTATTTCGTCACTGACTGTACTATACACTTTCTACATATCGTTTAGTTTTGTAATCTAAAATCGAACTGTATTGTAACACTTTTTTACTAATTACATTTTACTGTTTATGGACTAAACGGCCGATAATTAGTCCGTAACCCAAACTGCCAAAAATAATTACACATTTCAAATATCAACTTTACGGCAACTGTGCAAACCATCTCATAACTCTAACAAAATTTGCAAAGCCCAGCAGAGACTCCAAAAGCACAGCGACAAACAAAGCATGAAGCCAACTGAAAGTATAAAATACCGAATTCCCAAAGCACCACACGCCGAAGAATTGATCTACACCCCTCGCAGATCAACAAGACAAATAGTTCTGTCGTATTTGAGTGTCTGAAAAAATATTTCCTCGCTTAGCGCACCATGTTTCGTATAATAGTTGTTCTTTTCCCTATATGTTTGCTTCTTTCTGCCGTCCGTTTCAGATATTCGATTTCCTCAGACGCTGTTCTTCAATAAAATACGCAAAAGTTCTACCATTGTTATTTTCTATGTATATATACATATATAGGATGTGTTACACAACTATGTTTAACGTATCGAACGCCCGATATTAATTATATATATATAGCCTTGGCCAAAAGTATTGAGCACGCATGATAACTTACAGTTTTTTGGGGAATATGAAAATGGAATAATTTGAAACAATTTATACATGCTAATATTACCATTTATTCAATAAAAATCAATATTTAGTAGGTCCACCCTTTGCCTTAATTACGGCAGAAATTCTTTTTGGTAGAGACCGGACAAGATTTTTACAGTCTTCAGGAAGTATAGTGTTCCATTCTTGGCACAGACGGCGTTTTAGTTCTTCCACTGTGTTTATTGAGTGGCGCCTGACGTTGAGCTTTAATAAACCCCATAAATGTTCTGTGGGATTTGGGTCCGGAGACTGCAGGTCACTGTCGAAGCTTAATGTTCTTTTCTCGAAACCATGTCACAGTGTAGGCAGATTTATGACACGGCGCGTTATCCTGCTGGAATTTAACGCCATCCATATTTGTATCGCCAAAAAGGGTTGAAAGTGAGGGCGGCAACTCAGATTCCAGGACGTTAACGTATTTTGAAGAGTTCATGCGGCCCTCACACACGAACATTTCGCCAACTCTTGAATCAGTCATGCAGCCCCAGACCATTATGCTACCTCCTCCGTGTTTTACAGTTGGTACTACACAGGCTGGACTAAATTCATCGCCTACCCGGCGGCGCACAAAAGTCACACCAGGTGTACCAACAATATGAAATTTAAAAAAGAATAGAGACTTCGGAAGTGTAAAATATTTTTGTCATTGAATTTTATTTTCGAATCATATTGTTTAATATCTTTAGAACGTGAAATTACCTAACTCACCTCAAAGTTTGACTCGTTTGACCACACGATATTCTTCTTCGTTGAAACTTTGATATTTTAAGGCCCATTCATACCGAGCCTTCTTGTTGTTTTGTGAGAGGCATGGTTTCTACCTGGCTTTACAGCCTTTCAGGCCAACTTCCTGAAGCCTACTGCGAGTAGAAATAGGTCTGTTAATTTCGACAGAGAAATCAGCAGCAAGAGCAGAAGAAGTTTTTTTCGACTTTTTAACGACTCTCTCATTAACTTTAGGTCCTCACGATCTGTGGTGATGCGATTGCGCCCTGTTCTGTGTCTCAGAACAGGGTGCAACACTCATGCAATTGTAACTAGGGCAGTCGCGACAGACTCAAGATGGCGCCCACCATAAAGCGACCTCCACGGAAGACGAAACGAGAGGGTCCGAGAGTAAACAATTTGCAGAACCGCACTTGGAAGTTGGCAACGGGTGAAACAAACAAATAAACTAAAAATATGAGAGCTATTCGCCACACGGCCGTCCCGTCCGTCGAAATCAACTCAACTGCAACAACATCACTAAATGTAACTAAACAAAACACCAAAAGCGCACTAGATCATTGGAGGTGCACGTAACGAGCGATAGTAGTGAACTGAGAAATAAATGGTAAAATGACAAATTTTATGGCACAAGGTGTTTTATTGCTGGTTGCGATGTGGTGGCCGTTGTTTTTAAACCTTTATAGTTGCCGAAAAAATAATCCTTAACAGTAGGACCTGTTTTCTGCAATACTTATTGTGCACGTTCGGTATTTTTAGGGTCAATACTTTTGGCCATGGTAATAGTTATTATATATATACATATATATAATAACTAGTGACACGAACAAGTCGTGCGCCTGGTTGTAACGCAGCAGTTGCAGTGTCACTCAAGAGCTTGAAATTGCAAAGTTCTGAGACGTAAAGTGACAAATCACATTTTTTTTACTCCTGTAATTTCACCAGCACCTTCAACCCTTCAAAATCGAAATGCAGTAGTGCTCTCATTACTGCTTAGCGACAGAAATAGGTAGGCCGTACTTCCCTGGACGAACTCGTGTACAAAGTTCCATACTGCTACTAAAAATTCTTGTACTGAGTAATAATAAAGACATTTCCAAAAAATACACAACATAGAAAATATAATACGATCTATTACTTATGAAAATTATACAGCCCCAGCGATACATGCTGCTGTTTAATCTCCAATCGCTATTGGCAACTATGAAACTTCATAACATAGTTAAAAATGTATCCTTTATTATTAATATAAATACCCCGGTGAAAAATTACCACTTACAAATTACCTTGGTGTAGATCTAATTTAAACTTTAAATGGATTGTTTAACAAAAGCATGTAAAACAAATTACGCTTTCTTTAATATACAAGGTACATTTTATTTACAAACGAGTACTTGTGGTTACTTTGACTTCTCCATCATTTCTCATCCGTTACTAGCACTTAGTGAAAACATTTCACACGTATTTTGCTCCCAAAAACTTTCCCTTTGTAGCATTAAACAAATGAAACACTAATGGATTACACTTGAACAACATTATATTAGTAGGCAACTTAGCAACAAAAAAGTCAACAATTCACTTCGAACTACATTTCAAGAAGCAAAGTTGTTCTAACAGAAAGTAGTTTTAAACTTGTTTTAGATCCCTTGTTTTTACTTAATATTTTCTCACTGGGCAAGGCTACAGCTGAAAAATATTTTTCTTTCATATGCTGTTTATTTACGTAAAACAAATTTTGTGTTACTTGCTGTTCTTAATCAATTTATGTGTATCGTAATTATTGTTGAATAATTGTCCGAAATCATTGAAATTGTGGAAATTTTTCAAAATATTTTACAGACAACAGCAAAAGTATAGGAGCAATATTGAAAAATGTTTAGATTTTTTTTCTATGTGGCTAGTTTCTCTATGACCCAACACTAGTCGTACCTCACATGATGTTGTAAAGATTAAGTCGTATATCTTCAATTTATAAACCACATCTATATCTGCCTGTCTTTTGTTCGTGAATGGTTTATAAGTACACGAGTATTAATTATCATTTCATTTTTCATCACATTTCAACTCAGATAAATGGTTGCCTTTAGTAGAAATCCGCATAAAGAACAATTTAAAGAACAATTTCCATACTAAATCACAAAGTAAATTGAAGTTTTCGCTCTAATACATTTGCCAGATTCACTTGTTTTATTTGGAACTTCGATCATGCATCTTGTATAGTAATGATCTTCGTCATATAACATTTATAACAGTTGCGTTCAATGTGCGATCGGAAACGGACGCGCTGCACTACTTTGCGAGAATTATTTTAATTCGCGATTTTGCGCGGCTTAGGCTGCTGCATGTACGTAAGTGACAATGGGTTCCCAACAACTCATTGTCAATGAGTTTCTGGCATTCGTGCAGAATGCCATCGACACAATGGATGAAGTCAGCATCGAGCAGATCTGCAAATCTAATTTCAACGAAGATGAGATTTGCAGTGGCAAGATGCTGCTGTTCCAGAGCTGCGGCAAAGCGCAGCAGATGCCATCTCGTCGGAGGGATGGAGGCTTGAAGAGTGTCCAGGATGTTACTGCATTCTTGAAGAATACCGATCCGGACGACGTGCCTACTTTCGTGGCGAAGGAGCTGCACAAGTTGCCTCCGGTCACCTTTGACCACGTCGACGTCACCAGGCTGTTAAAGGACATCACGTCCTTGAAGTCGAGTTTGGCTGAAGTTCAGTCAAAATTGGAGGCGTCGGATAACTCCATAAGTGAGCTACGTGCCGAAGTTGCGTTGTTACGCAACCCCGCTTCGGTATGTAGGTCACCGACAGTCTCCTACGTCAACACGCGTCGCGGGGCGCGAAAAGCATCCGTCGGCAGTATTGAGTCGGCTCGTATGTCGCCGGTCATTGCTGTTGTCAATGCACCGTGCCCCCCTGCCCACCCCTCCGCCTCGGAGGTTACGTTACCCGTATGCACGTCATCGCCCGGGCGTGCATACGCCGATGTTGCCGCGACTATTAGCAGCGTAACCGCGACTTCAAAACCCGAGTTGCGGAAAACTGCAAAGGGCGGTAGTAAACCCCGAATGCCTGTCTCTGGAATCGCAGGTGCCAAATCTCAGAGGCAGACCGACAGGTGCGACGAGGACGGCTTCACAAAGGTGGAGAAGAGAAGAAAGAAACCCACCAGCCGAAATCTATGTGGCACAGCTCTAACGGGACAGAACTTCTTGCTTCGTGCGGCCATACCGACGACGCAGTTGTACCTGTCTCGACTGCATTACTCCACGAAGTCTGAGGATATAGTGGAGTATATCCGGTTGAAAGCCCAATTCACCCTGAGGGTCGAACGTTTGGAGTCTCGCCACAACGTTAACTTTAATTCGTTTGTGGTGAGGGTCCCAACGGTCCATCTGTCGACCTTCATGCAGGTAGAGTTTTGGCCGAAGGGTGTCATGTTCCGGCGGTTCAGAGGAACGATACATGACACTTGTTTGCGTCGCACGTCGCCGAATAGTAATTCGTGTAAATAGTTAATAAGTTTATATTATTTTATATGTATGTTAGTTTTGTAAGGTATGTATCAATAATAATAATATGTATGTTAGTCTGTAAGGTATTTGTTATATGGGCCTTAGTTGCCTGAAATAAATAAATGAATAAATAACTGTAGTAGGTAGTATTAAGTCTTTAATATTATTTATATTAATGTTCGGTTATTGAAGGTATCTCAATAAACGTCAGTCATTCCTAAGATGTCGTTTGACTCGGACCCTAAAACCACTACATGGTGTCAGGTGTGATCGATTTCGCGATAAATCGTACAAAAATAATATTACAGTGTTTGTGAAAACTAAATACATTCAATTCGAATCAAAATGAAGAAGGATAACGACGATAAAGATGAGAAAAGTGCGAGTCGTGTGTACGCCGCGATACAGCAACCGGATCCGTTACAACAAGATGGCAATATGGCTACCAATTGGCGTGAGTTTAAATCGGCTTTTGACTATTTTTTGATAGCCTCGGGGAAGGATTCGGTATCCCCTAAAGAGAAATGTGCCTTGTTCATGCACGTTATCGGAAAGTATGGAAGGGAAATTATAGAAGAACTCGATATCAGTGAAGCGGATAAGCATAATTACGCTTCGTTATGCAAAAAATACAGCGAACACTGTGATCCGAAAAAAAATATAAATTATGAACGCCACAAGTTTTTCGAAATTTATCAAAAAGATCAAAGTTTCGATAAATTCCTTAGTTCGCTTAAGATTCAAAGTAAGCATTGCGAGTTCGAAGGTTTAAAAAATAGTCTGATATTGACCCAATTAATACGAGGGGTACAAGACGTGCATATGAAAGAAAAATTATTAGCAAAGTCATCGCTGACGCTAGAGGAGGCTATACAATGGGGCAGAGCTGCGGAGCGAGCGGGACAGCAAGCGAGCGCTTGCGCCGCGGCAAGAGTTGGCGGCAGCGCGGCCGGTTCGGGTGACGTCACCGTGGAGCAGCTGAGGCGGGGCGCCGGCGGCTCGGCAGCGCGCGGCCGCCAGCCGTGGCGGCCCGCAGGCGCTAGCGGGGCCGGCCACGGCCAGCAATACCGCCCGCGCCGTGCCGACGCGTGCGGAAAGTGCGGTTATCGTCATAGTGCCAGTGAAAGATGTGCGGCCTATAATGTTAAGTGTTATCGCTGTGATAAAATAGGCCATTTTGCGAAGTGTTGTAAGGCAAAGTTCACTAGAGAATTATTGGAAACGCCCGGCGGTGAAAGCGGTGAGGACTGTACGGACGAAAATGGTGAGCTACTTTTGTATGATATTTGCATTGACGCGCAGGACAGTTCGAGGGAGTCGTGGACGGAGATAATTAGCGTTAACGGCATTAAAATAAGGTTCAAACTTGATAGCGGTGCGGACGCATCGGTGATGTCTTTGAAGAGTTTTCAGAGTGCCGGTTTCAAAGTAAATAAATTAAAACAATGTAATACTGTATTGAGAGAAATAAGCAAAAAACAATTACCGGTTGTCGGATATTTTGAGGCAAACCTTCAATTCAGAGACAAAAAAATCAATCAAAAAATATTTGTTTTGAATGTGAATTGTAATAATTTGCTAGGACTAAAAGCGTGTGTGAATTTGAATCTTATACAAAGAAACGACAGTCTGTCTATTTTTAACTTAGATATGGATCCGTCGGTGTTTGAGGGCATAGGATGTTTACCAACCGAATGTAAGATACAAATTGATAAATCTGTTGCACCGGTGGTGAGTGCCACGCGAAGGATACCCATGAAGTTACGGCCGCGTTTGAAAAATGAATTGGATAATATGGAAAAGCTCGGTATCATAATCAAAGAACACGAGCCGACGGATTGGGTTTCGAGTATTGTCGTGGTAGAAAAACCGAATAAAAGTTTACGTTTATGTCTAGATCCAAGAAATTTAAATCGCGCAGTTAAAAGAAGTCATTTTCCGTTGCCCACAATAGACGATATTTCTAGTAATCTAGTAGGAGCTAAATATTTTTCTAAATGTGATGCTAAAAACGGATTTTGGATGCAAAAACTTGATTTAGATAGCTCAAAGCTATGTACTTTCGCAACATCGTACGGCAGATACAGATTCCTGCGGCTGCCTTTCGGGATAAATTGTGCTCCAGAGCTATTTCACAGAGAAATGACGAATATTTTTAAAATGGAAGGTGTGGAAGTTTACATCGATGATGTACTGATATGGGGAAGCACGAAGGAGGAACACGACGAACGGCTGAAAGAAGTCATGAGGAGAGCGAAAGAAAACGGAGTTAAATTTAACAAAGATAAATGCCTGTTTGGGGTTAAGGAAATAACTTTTCTGGGACACATTTTTAGTGAGTGTGGAATGAGGCCCGATAAGAATCGAGTTAAAGCCATAACAGACATGTCTACTCCTTCTGATAAAAAAGAACTGGAACGGTTCCTAGGTGTAACTAATTATTTGTGTAGGTTTATTCCTAGGTACTCAGAGGTTTCAGCTCCTTTGCGTGAATTACTTGGTAAAGACGTTGAATTTACATGGTTACACAATCATGATCAGGCATTTAAAACATTAAAAAATAAAATAAGTAATGCGCCTGTTTTGAAATATTATTCACCGGAGGAACCGGTGACAGTGTCAGTAGACGCGAGCTCCCACGGACTGGGCGCGTGTCTGTTGCAGGACGGACGGCCCGTGGCATATGCGGCACGCACGCTCACGCCCACAGAGAGGCGTTGGGCTCAGATAGAGAAGGAGCTATTGGCTGTTGTATTTGGGTGTACTCGTTTCCACCAATATACACTACCGTCCAAAAGTTTGGAATCACTAGGGTAATTTTAATTTAAACGACTGTAATATGTGTAAAGTATACTTTATTACACTTTAATCTTAATTAAACCTTAGATTAGCATTCAGTTAAATAGAATCAGTACAAATAAAAACAAAGTATACAGTTTTCGTTAAATTTTCGCTTCGTCAAAATGGCCACCCTTATTCTTAATTACTAGTTCACAAATTTTACTCATTCTTATGATTAATTTATTAAAGTATTCGGATTCCAGTGACTTCCATTCGCTCTGTAAATATTCCCACAACTGTGCTGAGCTTGATGGGCACCGGCTCTTCACTTTTCTATCCAGTTCATCCCATACTAATTCAATCGGAGACAAATCTGGCGATTGTGAGGGCCACTTCATAATTTGCAAAACTTTTTGACTTCGTTTTTGCTCTAAAAACTCCTGGCATAATTTGGATGAATGCTTAGGGTCATTATCTTGTTGAAAAACAAAATTTCGACCAATCACATTAATTCCAGAGGGAATGGCATTTTCTTGAAGTATTTTCAGATAGCCTTCTTTATTCAGTTTCCCGGTGATTTTGATCAGATGGCCGGGTTTATTATTACCAAAGCATCCCCAAACCATCACACTGCCACCGCCATGCTTAATAGTCTGCACAGTACACGCTTCTAAAGCCCGCTCCTCTTTTGATCGGCGCACAAAAACTCGTCTATTGGATCCAAAAATCTGAAATTTGGACTCATCCGTCCAAAGCACTTTTTTCCAGTATTCTACTGTCCAGTTTTTATGTGTTTTGGCCCACTCCAGTCTTTTTCTTTTATGAACACTAGTCAATCTGGGTTTTTTGGCTGCTACACATCCTCTTAGACCAGCAGATAGTAAACGCCTTTTAACAGTTGTTATTGAAACTGGCTTTTCTCGGGTTTCATTTAAAGTAGCGGCAATTTGAGGTGCAGTTAAACGTCGATTTCGTTTCGATAACGTCACAATGTAGTCATCTTCCTGCTTTTTTGCAGATTTGGGACGTCCAGATCTCTTCCGGTCTTGATTTCCTCCAGTAGCTTTTTTTCGTACAAGAGTATAATGTACACCTTTGTATGAAACACCGATCTTTTCTGCGATTTGCCGCATAGAATAGCCTTCTTCGTTCAAAGTACAGATAGCACTCCGCTGTTCAAGCGAAATCTGTTTCCTTTTTGCCATTTTATGAGCTTGCAAACTTTTGTAACTATCACAAGAACGTCACAAATCAGACTGAACTCTAAACTGATAATTTTTGCAATAATACACCCACATTTCAAAGATTAGACACTACTCATTACTACAACAATGCTTAAAAGCGCCAATTGTAACAAATCTTCAAACGGCGGTGTCGCAACTTGAGTGGTCATAAAACACGTGTGTCGGTCTTTTTTGAAAACAATGGATAGTTGATAAGAAATTAGTGTTTTTGTTAAATGTTATTGTTAGTACGTTCGTAAAAATACTGATCTCTAATAACAATACGTTTTTTGATGGATTTATTGCGGTATAGTTTTTCTGCCGACGAAAATTAGGGTGATTCCAAACTTTTGGACAGTAGTGTATATATGGCCACGATAAGGTCACAGTGGAAAGTGACCATAAACCCTTGGAAACAATAATTAAAAAACAATTAAACGAAACACCCGCTAGACTACAGCGTCTAATGATAAAGCTACAGCATTATTGTATTGATTTACAGTATAAACCTGGCAAATTGCTATTTATTGCCGATACATTGTCACGAGCGACAACGGCATCGGGCAACGACGATGACCTATGTGAAGATGTGATGATTCACATAAATACATTATATGAAAATATAGAAGCTACACCGGAAATGCTAAAGAAAATTAAAGAAGAAACGGAAAAAGATACGATTTTGACAACCGTGTGTCAGTATTATAAAAATGGGTGGCTAAATAATAAGAACCAAGTAGCCGGGATAGTGAAGGCCTATTGGAGCGTGCACAATGAACTACATGTGGTAAATGGAATTTTATTTAGAAATGACCGTGTGGTCATACCGGCCGCACTGAGGAAGGAGATGCTTAGGAGAATCCATGAAGGACACATGGGAATAGAAAAGTGCCAGAGACGCGCCCGCGAGGTGATGTGGTGGCCGGGTATGTCGACAGATATCCAGAGCGTGGTAGAGAGCTGCGAGTCCTGCCAGCGACATCGCGCTGCCAACCCGCGGCAGCCACTGCAGCCGCACCCCTTGCCCGACCGCCCCTGGCAGGTGCTGGCGGCCGATATATTCGAAATAAAAGAGAAGAGGTTCTTACTGGTAGTGGATTATTATTCTAAATATGTAGAAATAGCGCAGTTACAGAATTTACAGAGTGCGACCACGATTAAAGCGCTGAAAGATATTTTCAGTAGATTCGGGATTCCCCAGAAAATTGTGACCGATAACGGGACGCAATTCTCTTCCGAAGAATTTAAATTATTTTGTAAGTCTTGGGAATTTGTACACGAAACTAGTTCGCCTTTATATCCACGATCGAACGGTCTCGCGGAGCGTAATGTACGCACAGTAAAACTACTAATGGTAAAAGCAGAAGAGACAGGCGAAGATTGGCAAATTGCGTTACTTAATTTTAGAAATACTCCGGTAACGGCAGAGCAGTACTCGCCGGCACAATTATTGATGAGTCGTCAACTAAACACTAGATTGCCAGTTTACGTTAAAAATCTTCAACCAAAAACAGCAAACAAACAAACGGTAATAGGCGATAGAGAGAAAAGAATACATAAATACAAGGAAAGTTACGACAAAGGAACGCGAAACCTGGGAAGTTTGAATCCAAATGATACAGTAAAAATGAGAAACAAAAATGTGTGGATAAATTCAAAAATAATCAATAGGGCTAGAGGTAATCGTTCCTATTGGGTGGAAACGGAAAATGGAGGAGTTTTTCGCCGTAATCGTCAACATCTGTTAAAAATACCTAAAGGTACCAGTACTAAAGGTATTGATAACGAGGTACCAGTGGCAGCGCCACCTGTCCATAGACCTACCTACCATCCCTCAAACATTGACTGGGAACATGTCAGTAGCTCGGGTTCAAATCAGCGGCAGGAGTTACAGCGTGACGCGGGTTCGAATCCCGCAGAAACACAAAATGTAATAAAGTCACGCAGTGGCAGAATTGTGCGCCAGCCCATCTTTTATGGTCATTAACCTTCATAATGTATAATAATAAGTTCTTCTTTAGGTGTATATCTCCTTTAAGTGAATAAATTTGAAAAATTCTAAAAGTTAAAATAGTTTTTTTTTTTTCTTTAAAGTAGTTTTTTTTCTTCTTCTTAATGTGTAAAATAAATCGTTAGTTTTAATCAATGTCTAGTTTGTATTTAGCCATATATATGTAAAGTATATTAGATTACTATCTTGTAACTTATTGCAAAGAGGGAGATGTAGCATTATATTCCGATTTTGTAAATTAGAGTAAAGAGGGAGATGTAGCAGTAAATTCCGATTTTGTAACTTAGTTTAAGGAGGGAGATGTAGTAGGTAGTATTAAGTCTTTAATATTATTTATATTAATGTTCGGTTATTGAAGGTATCTCAATAAACGTCAGTCATTCCTAAGATGTCGTTTGACTCGGACCCTAAAACCACTACATTACACTACACTACATTACACTACATTGCATTATATTTGCAGATGATATTTCAGTTATTGTAACACTTGACAGAAGCATTGACATTGATAATTCCGAAGTGAATTTAAATAACACAATAATCTCGATAACATAACGTTCAATTGAAATAAGTTATAGACAACGTATTAATTGTCTACATTTCATAAATCGTACTGGGAATAAGTCTTGAACTTCAAATAAAAGTGCTATTAGATGTATTACGTAAATAAAGTCTGCAACAAAACAAGAAAACAAAGAGTTTATTTAGTTTATATGATGGGATTTAGACGAACGGCAACGCGTTAAAATCTGCTCATAACCTTTTACCGTGTTTTAAGAGCCAAATCTAATATTATTATACGAAAACAGTACTGATGCTGTCTGAGCTTATAAAGCACAAAAAATGTGTGATAACAATGTGCGGACCACGAACCTGATCAGCCGTGCAAACCTTTATTTAAAAAGTTGAATATTATGTCTAGCTTTATATATATGCCTATACCCTGTGTGTGTGTATATGTGTGTGTATATATATATATATATAGATTTTTGTAGAAAATTATGACTAATTAAATTAATATCATTTTAAAAAAAACGAAAATTCGTCGATATCGGTATTAAAATCGTGCTCTAACATCACGAACTTCACCCAACCACTTTACTTTAAAGTTAGTCGAAAATGGCGGGAACATTTGAATTTAGAAAAGTTTTTATTTGAAAATGGTAGAGTATTTTAGAATTAGAAACATTTTTATACAATAAGATTCGATACCTATAGTTTTGTTTTTGATTAATAAAAATAAAGGGATATTGACGCTGTCGGTAATTTGGCATTGATATCCCGTGTTGTTCTTTCCTTAGAGGATAGAAAAAATGTTCTTTCACATTTTATTTTATATTACATAGCTTTATATATTACACATTTTATTTTATATTAGAGTTTTAAATCGCAAAGATCTTAGAGACTCTCAAACATAGCATAATAAATTTCATGTTGCTTGGTACACTACACTCAGAACCATTTAATAAGTTTAAGCGTTTATTACACTGGTTAGAAGCAAATACAATGTTAAATGTAGTTTCATAATTTGACTAATATTTCACATAAATATATTGCGTTTTATATAAATTTTATGATAGTCATTTATTTTTTGTAATACTATTACCGTCATATATGTATACTATTTTTTATATGCTATGCAACGGAACTTGTGACTCTCTCCACCAAGTTCGACTAAATAAATATTATAAGACTAGCGATATATTTGCAAATGTTTCCCAAGAGTGCTGAATTCGTGCCGGAGGAGTCGAGTTCTTTTGCGTTTCAGTGAATCCATATTTGTTTTGTTACGATTGTAGGTTGATGTTATTCATGGTCCCCACTATTTTACATATCCTATGTAAATTTATATAAAACGCAAAATACTTTTTTTATTATCATCATATTCGTATCGAGCGTTCATATTTGTGACAATCATCACTTTAACGTCATAGTAGAGGTAAAACGTCAGTAAAAGTTTAATAAAGCATCCAGGTTCGATCGTAGTTTGAAAAATAGCTCATTTTACTTGTGATATTACTTACTAAAACGCTGTCATCGAAAGCGCAGCTAAGTTTACCTTGGCAAGTTGCAACGGTCGCTCAATCTTCTTGAGAAGTTGCCGACTGTTAAATTTAGTGACTACAAACTCTACCACGGTGATACATCACATGATACAGCTGCGCGAGTGGGACAAAACTAATTTATATTAACAACATTATTTATACCAATATTGACAAGTAAAACAAATTTATATTGGTAGGTATTATACAGTGTAAACTTATGAAGCATTAGTTAAAAGTTATTGTATTAAAGATGGTATACGTGTTGTTTAGCAAAGTTCGTGGACATATTATATGTATAAGTTAATTTTTTTTGTCTCGCAAAGAAGACAAGGTTATCGCTTCTCCGCAATGTCAATTTTCTCTCGAAAGTGACATAACAGCAATCTATTAACAACTAGTAACAACTCTACAAGAACGAGCATGAGCGTTACGAGACTAAAGTCGTCGTGCACATGTGCAATGCCAAATGAAGACAATTTCTCTAGCCCTAAAGCACGACGGCCATATTTTGTGTATTTTTTACTTCTTTATAGTATTGTGGACAGGATGTCTATTGTGGTTTTTCAGTTTTTTGTGGTAGTTTTTGTTTGAGTTCAACAAAAACGTCTATCGCCTTAATTTGCCCTTGGCGAACTACGCCATCATAATATTATTTTATCAAATTTTATTGTGATTTGTGTTGGTGGTTTTAAAATTTACTGGCGAACTAAATTTATGACTCAGATATAGCTGCACAGATAATAAATTGTTATAAAAACATCATGACTGGACATTAATCCAAATGCGTTTTTGCATCAATATAAGCTTTGTGGGAATATGGTTCTTATCTTACTTTTTTACAGATTTAATAAATGGCAAGAATCGAAAACGTTACGGCAAAAATAAAAACTAGCGCTGTACCCTTTGTACAATTACCGGTTTTGTGTGACTGCAATGAAAATAATAATAAAAAAAAGAGTTTTGCCAATTATTTTATCGGTACGTAGAGAAATCTTTATATATACGGTAAATCTTTAAATAAAGGGTAAATCTTTAAATCTATATTAAAAAGAATAGATGTTGTAGGGTCTAGTCGTGTAACTACTCTATTTAAAAAATGGGTATAAGTTTACTTCCTATAGATAATTCAATATTGACCCAAAATTTACCCGTCTGCAGCTTCCTCCGTGATACTAATTAATATACCTAGTGATAATAGTAGGCAAACTTATAAATTCCACTTGTCACGATTATGATCTAGACTTGAAACATGTCTATTATTTAGACGTACCTTTTCCTTTTTTATCCAACTTCAAAAGAAGGAGTAGGTTCTTAATTCGACTGTATTTTTTTCATGTTACGCGATTATTTGTGAACGTATTTTGATAATTATTTTTTGTTGGAAAGAATATTCGTCCCATTTCAATTTGAAGAAAATATTCCACCTCCAAGGGTGGCAAACTATGGGTTGAATCTGGTTTCGCGCACTTTTTACTTTCAATTTGTATTTACATATAGACAGCAGCACATCAAGCCACACATTGACGGATTTTGTTCCTATGTAATGAAGGCAATATTCGAACAAAGGAGTATAGCTTTTTATGCAGTTCTTGTACATACATATTTTATATTTTATTAATATTTTTTTTTTGTTGATTCGATCTTAGTCATTTGTGTATCTACCCATTTGCTAATATTAATACTCGTTGTGCTTCTCCCCGTGAATATTCAAATCAAACTGTAGCGTAAAAAATTAAAAAATATTGTTTCGTTTACTTCCTGTTTCTCTCCTATTCTAAAAAAAATGCGTTATTAATAGCCCCGTTCATTTCAATTGACTTTATGCAATAGCTGCTTTTTCCACCCAATGACTATTGTAATAAATTCTTTTTTACGCCTACATCTGGCCAGCAAAAGATCGCGTGGCATTATTATGTTAATATTTCTGAATAAAATGCGAAAAAAATTAAATTCTAGACACTTCTTCAGAACTTGTAATTTGTTTATATTTGTATTTCGTTTGATGGTTTCCTTACACCTATTTCTATAAAATATTTTTTTCTTTCTGATATACGCTTTTAAACGTAACCAGCCTGTGTTGTGCGTGCCTTTTTGAATCTGTGAACATAACTCTTGACAGCAAAGAGTAAAAATTTATTAGTAATTGTTGCTTTTTCAATAGATGAATTTACGACTTAAAACAGGTAAGTATAAATGAAGAATATAAATATATATCTACAGTGCTTCTATTTTCTCGAAGTCTCTCGGCAAACTTCGTGTTTCGGCTGTCGTCGGGTTTTAATCAGTTGCCTTTTGCCTTTGGTACAGACCGGACGCTTTCAGTCGACTTCGAAATATATAGAGTTGCTATTACATTTTTTTATTTATTATACAATGGAAGCAAAACCGCTAAAGTCACAGGTCACGACAGATAAATTTACAGCGTGTACTTGTATTTTATGTATTCAAGACTTGTATTTTTTCTAGAAACCGATACTTTCAAGAAAGACAAGAATGGTTATATTCAAAAAGTCCACAAACGTGTTTCTATAGCTCGTGGTGTTTCAATCGGAACAGTAAAAAATATTTTAAAAGAATATGACAAAAAAGATAAATCACTCACTTTTCAGCCACCTAAAAAGGTACGAAACGACGAGCATTACATAATTGTTAATTAATTATTGGAAAAATTGTATTTTTTTAAATTATATAAAAGAAGCACACTTTATTTACTTTCTATTTTGTCAACTTGCTTATTGACATGGAGTAAGTGTTATTAAAAATAGGGAAATAGTTTTACAGCATAGTTCACACGGAAAGCAAAACAAAACAAGAATAAAATACGTTGTTCAAAATTCAAATTATTATAGATTTTAAGTCTTATAATTAATGGACATGGAATTTAATATTCGTATGCATTCGGAAATCCAATAATTACCGAGTGACATTGAGAAAATAGAAGCACTGTACCTAGTTGTAATTAAAACATAAAAGACTTAACTAACAAAACCTCCCTAATAATCATGAAAACGACACAATAGTTCTGAATGGAATGCTAAGTATTTTGGTAACAATAGACAAATGAATGTGGGTAACACTTTAACAATAAGAGGACTTTACGTATTTATGTTGTTTTGGTTTATTTGTATTCTCTGGTTCATTACATACAATAACAATACAAATATTGTTTATTGCAAACAAAAACTTAAAAAGTCGACATAAATTTTGCCAGTCGTGAAATTACATTCAAGCTACTTATTTTCACGAATCTGCTTCTTGTTTACCACGGCAAACATGAAACTTACTCGTAATGTTTAAAGAATCAAAATAAACGTCCAAATATTGAATTTACAATAACCCTAAAGATCATATTTTACGTGATATTTACTCCCAAGACATATCATTCATACATATTTTTATCATACCGGCCTCCCGTCAGCACCATCGTTCGGGACCCTTATCAAAGACTCGGTCTCTTCAAACGAGTTATATATACGTTTATTTTTTCATAAATACACAACTTTTCACATCTCAACAGAATGGAAGCGTATGAATGGGCGAAACAAAATTTAACGAAGTAAAATATCGTTCGCTGTTTAAAAAAAATCTTATAGAATAATTGTGCTTGATTTTATTATACACTACAACTGATCATTTTTTCTGCCATGCAATAATTTGAAGAGTAAAGGGCCGGTGAACTTATAGACACATGAGACTGGTTAACTATACGTCTTAGGGTGACGAGCACTGTGCCCGTCAGATCTTTGCGATTATAAAAGCTCTGCGCGGCACTGCAACTATAATAAGTTGGCGTATCGCTTATCACCATACAATGCAATTCGTAAACTAAAATTTGTAAAAAATAATTTATAATATGCAATTAATAATAGAAACAAGCTGGGTGTAACTTAGTGAGAGTTATTTTCAATGATCAAAGATTCGAAGCCCTGTTGCGGCATGTACTTATAATTTTAATTTCTAAGTTACGTTCATCGAATGCTACTAATACTTCTTGCTAACGGTGAAAGAAAAATTCGTTTCAAAATTTACCTATACATTGAACATGTTCACCACCAATGTGAAACATGTGAAGTCGTCAACTCGCATTTCTCTCTCCGCATCTCTCTTTAGAAAAGACTTGTACCAAGAAGTGCGATCCATGAGTTGACAATGAATAAATAAAATTGCTTGATAATTAACCCTCACAGAGCCAGCTTCGTGAACCTTGACCAAATAACCATTGCTTAAAAGATTGATGAGACCAGTAGTTGGACAGTATGGTATGACAATGAACAAATAGATATTTATTTATATTAAATTACAAACTACATTACATAATTTATAAAATATTTACGGTGAATGCCTAGCGTTCAAGAATGCATCGACACTATAAGTTCATAAAGTTCATTTCATGCTAAAAACAAAATGTTCGCTGAAATTCAAAATTTTCTCCATTAATAGATTTCTGAAAACTTAACGTGAATAAAACAAAATATCTTGAAATACTGCTTCAGTTGTAGACAAAAGACTTTCAAAATCTATTATATTATCACGAAAGTAGCACGTGCAAGACAGATTTAAAATTGTACCTTGTTTATCCGTCCCAGTACAATTTAGATAAAACTGAGAATTGCGTTGAACTCTTAGATAGCCTATTTCGAAAAACGGAAATTGAGTTGCTTGTTCAAATGACAATTTACTTCCTTGCATAGGTGTCAGATATAGATCTATAGCGGCATTTACGTAATAACTTTCATAATGTTTTTCAAATGTTACGTACATGTTTAATAGCAATACGTTTCGCGAACTGTGAAGGAGAACATCGTGACCCTTAGACTCTATTGACCGCTGTTGGTATTTTACCCGAAGACTCGCGCAACGTAATGGCGGCGCTACAAAATATTTGCAGATATATATTTTTGCTTTTGATTGCTTTGCACAAAAATTATGATTCTTCATAAACTATCAAACGATTTTACGTGAAATAAAACTATAATAATAACGTTTATAAATACTGTTCTATAATAATAACGGCTTACCGTACCATGTAGAGACGGGTATCTTTTCGATTCAGTATTATATAAATAAGAGGGTAATCTTAGTCACTTCGTAGAACACTTGCTACAGAAATAACAATTAATATAGGGATAATATTATTTGATCCTCAAAGAAATAATTGATCTATTGTAAGTGTGCACTTTTTTATTTTACCATTTTTCTTGCTGTTCCGAACATGTTTTCAGATCAAATTATAATTAATATAATATTAGTATACAAATATAATCAACCTTTACTTCGTTTTCAAAATTAGTATCTAAATTTAATTTTTAATGCTCATTTGTCCTAGTTTTGAGGCCCAACATAAAACTATCAAAGTTAATTTATACATATCGAACACTTTTTGCGTAGCTCAGAACAGATTAAAATATGGATTTAATTTATTTTATTTCTCAGAGAAAGAGGATCAAAAAAAAATACCATTTAGATGCCTTTGCCTGCTGCTTTTGCAAATTTAAAAAGATCATTTAAATACATGCCGTTATTAAATGTGTATAAACTTCAAATGACATACGTATCGTCTAAAGACCATATTGTTAAGTGTGTAAAGACTATTTTATTGTATACAAAGAATAGAACAGACAGAGAATGAAATTTAAACGAATTTAGAGTTAGTATATTACTAATTATGATTTTATTTTTATCATTTCATTCGTATGGATGTGTTTTTTCAGAAAGATGTAAGAGAAACAACCATGAACAATTTCTAAACATTTTGATCTAGTCAACGTATAGTGTAAAGTTTTTTTTTTTAATGATTTAAGTATGTAATAAAAGTAATTTGATTTAATATACAGAATTTGTCCTCTAAATAATATCATCTGATTTGGTCAGAACTTGAATAAAATTTCTAACGCCATTGTTACTGCTGTTTATGCTAGCAATGTAAATTAACTTACATTAATTAAGTCTCGTTAAAGCGTCGTACCAAGCAGTGATATAATTGATTTATTATAGGTGAAATGGTTCCCAATAATGCTGCATGAATATGTCGTAAATATTACTAAGCTAACATAACCTACAAATAATGCATATTCTCACAATTTGGTATGAAAATTTAGAATAAACAATCCACATTTCGCGATGCCACTCAATACACGCAGCAAACCGTCTACACTAGACTCAAATTAAATACCCCTTTCGCATCGTCGTATTATTCGTACTGTTGACATTGTGGCTTTTTATGTGTTTTGATAAAAAAATATATTAATCTGTTCAAATAATTGGACGATGTAATAAAGGAGTGAATTTGTTTTCGTTTTATCCATTAAAAATCAAGTTTATTCTACATTGATACATTTTTTTAAATAATGTCAAGTGACGGGACGAACAAGTCGTGCGCCTAATAGTAAGCTACCCGTCTGTCCATAACAGCCGCAGTGCCACTCAGAGCTTTAAATCGCAAAAATCTGAGCACTGGCACTGCGCTCGTCATCCTGAGACATAACTTACGTTAAGAAAGGTAAGTTGACAAGTCACAAGTGCCTGTTCACCAGCAACCTTACCCTTCAAAACCGGAAAACAGTAATGCTGACATTACTGCGGCAGAAATAGGTAAGGTGGCTTTACTTCCCTGGATGAACTCTTTCACAAGGAGCTCTACTGCTACGAAACGTACATACGACTGTACTAATTTATAATGATAACAAACATACGAATTGTCTATGGCTTGAGCCACTAAAGACTATTGTTATTGTAGTTCAAAGAAGATTTTATATAATCCATGTTAAACTCATTTTGTCAACCCTTTTTTTGCGCTAACGTCCGTTATGTTAAGAATAACAAGATTGTGGTAAGCTTATTTCCTTTTCTGGCACGTGTGAAACAAAACTTACCAATAAAGGACATCCGGATACCTTTAAACGACCTTTTCATCCCAACCGTTGTGAACGCCACAATGAGTTAATCAAATTTACGATCGTGTTCCCCCTGCATCGCTGTAATGAGGTCTAAAATAATATTCGCACGAATACAATGACATTCCTGTATAACCATATTAATCCAGGAAATGATGTCGCGAACGTATTGCATAAAGCAGGCCAAAACGGCACATAGCAAAATGAAAAAGGGTTGATATTTCAATGTACTACTAACTGCCAACGATTGATTTTGAGTCGGGAAAGGTGTTATTCAATAGAGTAACAATCATTAAGGATTGGCCTTCCTCTTTCAGTATACGCTAATACTAACGTTTTTCTATTTGGTCCACTTACATTTAGGAGTATCATTTCTTTTTGTGGCTTTGTTTTTGTCCTTACACGATTTCCGTTTTCTTTCTGCGATCAGAAAAACAGACAAAAGATTTGCTATTGTTGAACCTATTTTATTTTAGGTTTATATTATTTTATTAGTGAAGTGATAAACAGAAGTAATTAAATATTAGCAAGGCTAGAAAACCTTTTGCACGTAATCATATTCACTTCTAAAATTAAACTTCCATGTACATTGCTAGGCTCTAACCGATAAGAGATATCAAGCGCCCGAGTTTTAACTCCGGGGTTTTGTTAACGGGTTAAAATTAAATTAAATCGGGTCAAAACCAATTAACGCCTGAAATCGAGGGCAAAAACTATTTTCAAGTAAATATTGATTTTAAATTAAGTTTTGTTCAAGTTCATGTGATTATATTTTTGCAAAACATTTATTGCTTTCTTGACGTTCCGATTTACCTATCTATTGAATCGATTCGCTTCAAAATCACATTGAAATTATCGATACTAAAAATTGTTAGTATCTACTTATTCGTAATGTTCATCCCTAGTAGTGAGAATCCACAGAATGCAAGGTGGTTATTGTGTGAAATTGCCTCTATTTCGTATTGAAAAAGATTTTTTACATCGAAATTTGTAATAAGGAATTATACCACATTCCATATTCTCCATTTCCGCCTACGATTTTGGGCAAAAATGGATCAAATCCTTCAAACATTGAGTGGTAATTTTGGATCTTTAGTTATTAGGATATCTTAAATGAAGCTTTTCTATATTTCTTATTAGAAAAGAACCAAAATGTTTCTTATTTCTTTGTTTTATTTCATTCATGTTCTTCAAGTTTGTCTTTTCCGTACATAATTCATGAACAAGCTACAATATCGCGGTCTCTTAATAGATTTTGGAACATGTTGGGTTTTCTTCGAAGTTGGCTCGCAAGATAGATAAATATCGAATTTTTACTATATGTTTTGGCGGAATTTACTTACAGTCAATTTGTTTGGTTATTAAACGGTTCCACTTCTATGCATTCCTTTCTCCTTGGTTAGAAGATTATATAAACGACATCTTTTGTTGATGAGTTTTCAAAAACGTATAAATAAGGCGCAATATGTTTTGGGCTTTAGTCATTAATTTTTAAAATTTTATTATCTTAGCTTTGAAATAAGTTGCCACACAAACTCTGTTATAATGTCTCTGATAGTTTCTTTCACAGAGTATTGTGTTTGTAAACATTTATCAATACAACAAAAAATGCATTCATATTCTGCTTTCATCTACCATTTCCTTACAATCGAAACTATACTAAATCTATTAATCATATCCATTGTCGATATTTGGATGCTGCATAAATCCAAATCGAAAAACCGCCGAGGCGTGCAAGCTCGCCGTCAGTTGCCTATCAGGGCGGATATTTAATTCTTTCGCCGTTTTTCGCCACGCAATCGATACCAACTTTCCGCCTTGGCGAAAAGCGATTTATTTCTAAATATGCCACAGTATCCCCTCTGTACTCGACTTTTTAATATTCAACAAGAGTATATTTGCTGGAGAAAATTGGCTTCGGAATTTTATGGCTAGTACGTTTTCTTAGGTACCGTTAACTTTTTAAATATGGGTTTTTGTGAAACCGCCCGAAATGTTTAGACAATTGATGTTCTTGCGTCAAAAGCCTATACTAATGTTTTTTCCTGAAGAATTTCACCTCATAAGGCAGTTGCTTACTGACCTTCAAATTATGTTGTAGTAGTTTTACAAATCAAAATAAACAAAGTCGTCTTGATCATTGTTATTGTTTTCCGATGCTATAAAACTTGAGGCAAATTGACAACCACGCCTTGCGCATTCGGCAAACTCTTTTGTTCCATTGTTAAGCCTTGCTCACATCTCATGAAACTTAATTCGGTAACTGCCAACTTGAAATGGTCTTCTTTATTGTTCCAAATTGAATTAAAACAGTATTATGAAGTTGGAGCTGTAAAGTTTATTTTGTTTATTGATTTGTTTATTTTCGCTCACTTCAATCAAATATTTAACGGGTTGCCCGTTAAATATTTGATTGAAGTGAAACTGAATACTTTTGAAAGGTTGTACATTTATATTGCTCTTTTACGAAATAATTAATAAAACAAACTAAAAAGTATTTACAGATTCAAAAGCACGACAAGCACCCTTAAAATTTCAATTGAGCTCTATGCCGCTTACGGTCCAAAGTTCAAAGTTTCAAGGTTCATGTACTTTTAACTGATACAACAAAAAAAAACAAAAACACACCGTACCACAGCCAAATATTTTGTCATCAAAAACAGGCAAACACCATTCCAGGGCCTACATTTTAATACCCGCCTGCCATCATAAAGCCTTCTAAATTAATGCGGAATAGTTTCAATAATGAAATTCCTGGAACAGCCGCTTCGGACTGAAGGTATCTTGGCGTGGTGCCACTCTCAAGCGAATTAAACTGCAAAAACTGGTCAGAGATATATATAGGGGGCTGCAAGTGTTGCGAGTCGCCAAGAGTTTGACCTTTTTGGCATTGGACGTGGAATGTTTCCAAATATCTGCGGCTTCATGCCTTGCATAGATTTCTTTTTTGTAAATTTTCACAATGTTTCAGGTAATTCTGACTACTTTAGGTTTTCTTGTTTGCGTGGTAAGTATTGGCTAACCCGAACAATTGACTGCACAGGAAGCTCATTGAATTATGCAGGAAAATAAATTGTGATTATCTATGTTTAAACGAAAAAGTTAAGTATACTGAAGAAATCAAAATCGTAGTAAATCAATCACGCGACGTGTTTCGGTGGCCTTTAGGTGGTGTTTGAAACGAAATTTCTTTGTTCCCTGAATTTCATGTAAGTACATAGAGAATGCTTCCGCTAAGCAGACGTTGAAAGATTTCGGTCGTCACTCGAGATCTCACCGAAATTAGAAAAATCTCTACTCTGAAATATTGCTCTTTTACCTTTTCAATTTACTCTCATGAGCGTAATATCTCCATTTCTTGATTACGACTACGTGCTACAACGACTACCTTTGTGCATTTTTCGTATTTACATTACATTGTTAAAAGCATACATTTATGCTATTATGTTATTTATATTTGTTGTTTTTTTATTATACCAAGTAACGAGACGAACAAGTCGTACCCCTGGTAGCAAGCGACACGCCTGTCCATAGCAATTGCAGTGCAATTCAGAGCTTTAAATCGCAAAGGTCTGAAGGGCACCACCACTGCGCCCGTCACCCTGAGTGCCTGTAATTTCAGCAGCACCCTTACCGTTCCAACCGACAAGCACTAATGCTCGCATTATTGGGGGCAGGAATCGGTAAGGTGGCAATACTTACCTTGACGAGCTTTTCCACAAGGAGCTCTACTGCTATTATATTAAACACGCACCTTTTGTAAGAATTAATTAAAAAACGCTTTATTGAGCAGTACAATATACAAGGTGTATTATTTTTATTTAATAAACAATTAGTAAGGAACCTTGAATATTTGTCAACATTTTATCCAAATATAAGTAGCAACCAATGTCTTATGCGAGTATACAGGTTGAACGGTTCAATGCAGTATTTTCAAACTGGCAACGACAACATAGGAGAACTGAAGCCAAGTGAAGTATGCAACACAGTCATGTATAATATTGGCCCGATTGTGAATGCAATTCTTTTAACTGCAATGCGGATGCCAAACCAAATTGCATACACTCTTTCGAAGAATTTTGGTCATTGTTCTTATTGTGTCACATTTCTCGTTATTAGTATGAGTATTTCTTTCAGAAAGACGTTCTTTACGTGTCGTCGTTTAATCCCAACATTTATTTTAGTAAGTTCTTTAATTGTGTTTGCAACCCAGTATAAATATATAGGTTTAGTAAATCTGAGTAATGATTAACATTAAACATAACTTTATGAATCTGGCTTTCTGCCTTTCAACGCTGTGATATATTAAAATTTTAAATGAAAACAATATATTCTTGCTCTCTGACATTTGTTCCCCTCAGTTTACAAAAGGTTTTATTTAATTTTAAACTTCTCTGTTAGGCTGGTTGAAACAGAAAATAGTGAATTTAATTCGAAAAGACTTTATGCTCTATTTAATACTGTAACAGTAAAAAGCTCGGAAGCTCTAAGGATCTGTTCGATCTCTCGCTTCGACGGTAACAGGCGGTATTTTGTAGTGTGATTTCAATTTTGGTAAGATGTTAAAAGTCTGTGATGTTATATCCAGACATTTTGTACGTACATTCAGAAATTATACTTCCGAATGCCTTGTTTCTTTCCTTTATTCTGTGGATACATCTAAGTATTAATTTAAGGCAATTTAAGTTTTATCTTAATCCTCTTTTTTATTCAAATCTATTCCTTATAAATATATTCATAAGAAACGTTTTAATCCACCTGAACTGAACTCGCTAGTTACTTTAATGGTTTTTCTCCAGCTAACTATTCAATATCGTTCAAAAGAATATCACACCCGACAGCAGACTGATAAATTGAGTAGAACGAGTAAAATGTGATATTAATCTTTGAACTACAGTTACCTTACAAGCCGTTCCTTTTCATTGGACCAAGGTAATTTAATTACAAGCAATGTAACGTAATCTTAAAACTTACTGTTAGTGATTGTGAACTTTTACTTTGAAATAAAATTATTGGATTGTTTGTAATGTACTAACTTCTTCACAGGACTATAACATAATAAATAACAACTTGTTCCACGACGTTTAATAATTCATCAGATTTTTACTTTCGTACAAAAATAAATAATATTTAAATAGACCCCTCTTAAACGGTGATAACTCTGCGCGGTAACAAAGAAAACGCTAGCGCAAATACTGGTCCATGCAAAACGGAGAAGCAGGGGATGGAGGTAGTCGGGTTGGACGCTTGCACATTTCGACTCATCCGAAGAACAGACTCCAATGTGATATACAACGAAAAGAGGGTAAATACATAATCTCGTTATTCAAAATAAGACCTAGCTCTATGTGTTTTCAGAATTTTATATTATATTATTTATATTTTATGTTATTTCGTTTCGGAAATATAAAATCCGATTGATATCCACAGTTAAGAATAGCGCACAAAATCTATAATGTCCTGAGAATACGCAATCTTGCACATAGGTCTTTGTTGTACGAATGAGTCGATTCGAACTTCCTACCTTCTACCAAATCTGTAAAGTGTCCAATAGTGCCACAAAAACTTAATAGTTTATTTTTAGTAAATTTATTGTTTTATGAAAAGTCATTTCTGTTGATATCATTCCAATAAAATTATTACAGCTAGAATCATGAATATTCGATGTTTATCGTGACAGTGGTGTAATTTGAATTAGTTATGTTAGAAAAACAATATGTCAGCAAGTGCAAGATGAAAATCCGTACCGCGTGGCCCACTACCACAAGGATTAAACTGAGCCTGTTCCTTCCCACACTGTTGTTGTTCCGATAATATTGTTATATGTTTTGTTTTGTATTGTTGTGTGTGGTAAATAAATAGTATAAATGATATAGTTTGTAAAAAGGACAAATTTAATTTAAAATCATTTATTAGAATATGCGGATCTTTTAGAAGATTTAGAGGTAAAGTAGAGGTATTATTTTCGATCTACCATTAATAATCAAGAATAGTAAATAAAAAGAAAAATAATCGAAATTCCTAGAATAAGCATTGTGTTATAAAGAATAGCAAAACTTAATTACGTGTACTTTATTTGTGTTTTAATGAGGTAGTCTCATTATCACGTCCTTACCACAGCTTTAATTAAAACTGATATTCGACTTTGAAAATGTGGTAACTAACTCAAAATATGTTACATTTAGGTTGCTATATCAGATTTGACTTAAAATATTTCTAAATTTCGAGAACGGAATTTCGAGTAGGTATCATCCCATATTTGGTATTCAACTCTTGCAACCCCGGATCTTATACGTTCGTGGTTTGAAGAATCCACTGTAGCTCGTAGCCTGTACTCTACAAAACATTTATTTAAATATACGTCTATATTTTCGTATACGTCTTATCCACAGACCACATAAATACTTCCGTGGTCTTATCCATGACTTGCATTCTATGGCTTGCCTATTCGAATTACCATAAGGTTTGCTGAAACAATTTTCCTCGAATTTATTGAAGTGCAGAGTTAGGATTCATTTATGAGTCATCAATCTTTCGGTCACCTTTTTTTCTGGAAATTATTTATTTATTCCTTTTCGTTCTTCGTTTTTGCATCAACAACGAATGAAAATTCATAAGAGATTTTTTCATTTTGTGTTTATAATACATACGAGTATATGAAAGATTTGTCAATGTTTGTTTTAATATTAACCCGAACATAAATCACTAAAATTGGGAAACTGTTTCGCTGCTTATTCACGAACTTCGTAAACTGGCACACGTGGTGCATGAGGACGTGTCACAAATAGAAATGTGCACTCTTTTCATACACACACTCAAAGCTTGGACTAGAAAATATTTCTCCAATCGCCGCTGAGGTAATTGAAAGGCACTGGCGGAAATGCGACGTGAGTAAGATACATTTCTTCTTAGCGTAACAGTGACATCTTTCATTTATTTCTACAGCTCTGACATGTTGATTTATAGTATATCCAATAAAGTCATACAATGCATGGTTTTTCTCAGCTACCTACATAATACAGGAGGCACAACAATTCTGTATTTGATCGGTCTTACGTCAATCACAAATTCTTTAGTTATGAGACTTACATGTATTTGATAAGAGGAGTTAAAGTATGAATATTGCCGTTCAAAGGTTCAAACGAAAAAATATGTTCAAAAAAATTACATTCGTTTAATCAATACATGAACCTATGTTATCAATGTTCCTCCATCATGCTGACAGATCAGTAGTTTCTGGACAATAGAAAGGTAAGGAACGAGAGCTACGGTCTTGAACCTTATTTTCGCTTGCTTCACGGGAAATAAATTGTTGTCCTTGTAGATAATTATCTAAATTGCGGGAAAAAAGATTGTCAGTAGGTTAGATGACTACAGAAAGCGACAAAAAGCTTCAGTCTGCAAATCCTATAAGATGGAGAAGGTTTGTTCGGCAATTTGCCAGAGGGTATTTTCGTGTAGAATTAGCGGCAAAAATCGATTGTTTATGGGTGGTTGTTTCTCTACGATGTTTGTCATTTTTCTTCACAATGCACATCAGTTATTTTCATGAAACTTATGCTGCTAACTCCTTCTTACTTGGCCAGGGATCGATTTACTAGGTCACAATGCGTCAGTCATTAGTTGTATGTGCTACATACATGTCGTTAATATTTAATTCGAGTCACTTTGCTCTATAAGTGCCACGTTGGCATTGATTTATAAGTTCCATGAATTTTAGCAGTACCATTAAAGGGAATACAAAATTAAGCAATAATGAAACACATGAGTTTCCTGAAAATCTTAAGGCTTCTCCATAATCAAGATTTATGTGTAAGAACACTAAAAAAGCTTTCGTTTCAATGTCACCACAGCTTTAGAATGGCAATTCCATACTTGAACCCTTAATTTTTATCAAGTATGCATCGTATAAGCATGTAACACTGAACGTCTTTCCCGAATTTTAGCCAAGCTTCGTTTTTAACCCACACGTTTTGTCCTAAAGCACACTAGCTTTAGGACAAATTTGGAGATTCCACCCTTTGTGACTCGCAACGTAGCGCAAAGGGTGACGTTGATTGTGGAATATCTCGGGCGTGGCCTCGTTCCACTGTTAAATTCTACACGCATTTTATTCTTGGACAAATGTAAAGGAGTGTTATTTTTTACACTGTCGGTCTAAAATTTATTCTAAACACCGAAGTCCAAAGAAATTTTATTACCCCCAGCGTAAAAAATGGGAATTATAAGTTTCAAACTTTTGTCTGTGTTTCTGTTTATGGCATTGTAACGCCCAAACGTCTGGACTGATCTTAAAGCGGATTTTTTGTTTAAGATTAAGATAATCGGGATGGTTCTTAGCTATGTTCCTCTTAGCTCTTGTCTCAATTGTGGAGTTCTCAGTCATAAAAAAAGTATTTATTTTACTTCCACTTGTCCGATCGACTTGTAATTTGGCATACTATGGAAATCTGTTTACATTACACTGACATGGTAACTTTGATCTAATATTGCAACCAGAGCAATCTGCAGATTACTCAACTCCTTAACTACTAACAGTAGTACTATCGTGTCAAATTTAATGAGCTCATATCGAGTTCTTAGGTTTTCGCGATTGTTACACATAGGAAATGAAACTATTTTTCCGGGTTTAAATCGCGTATATTTGTTTTTTCAAACAAACCGACGTTTCGGGCCCTTTACAGGTCCCATGGTCACAGTTGACTGAGGTGGTACAGTCTTCAACCAGTTATGTCTAATATTAATGCAAACCACCCTATGTTTTCACTATAGTTACGATAGTTATTAATTAAATACCTTATTTTTAATTTTACAAAGAAAACATTCCAATTTACGCTGCATTAAGTTTTACAAATTATTTTATTGAATGAATTTTTATTAAGTTTAATTTATTATTAATTATTAATAGAAAGAAGACATGTCAAACACCGTCGCGTAAACAAATCTGCAGTCTGCGAGCATGTCATGGATAAACCTACACATTCAATGAAGTTTGACAAACCCCAGGTCCTTGCAAAAGAAGTCCGTTATCTACCCAGGATGCTGCGATAGGCCATTGAAATTAAAAAACATCCTATTTCAACAGGGAAGATGGTTTCTCCGTACCACCAGTTTGGGATCCAGTATTTCCTCTAATGAAAAATCCCAAACAGACATAAGACTGCAGTACTAATTAATATGTTTTAGTTTATTCTAATTTCTATTAATAATTAATAATAAATTGAACTTAATAAAAATTCATTCAATAAAATAATTTGTAAACCTTAATGTAGCGTAAATTGGAATGTTTTCTTTGTAAAATTAAAAATAAGGTATTTAATTAGTAACTATTGTAACTATAGTGAAAAAATAGGGCGGTTTGCATTAATATTAGACATAACTCTTTGAAGACTGTACCACTTCAGTCAACCGTGACCATGGGACCTGTAAAGGGCCCGAAACGTCGGTTTGTTTGAAAAAAATATATACGCTATTTAGATTCGGAAAAATAGTTTCATTTCCTTAATGAGCTCATCATTAAATTTGTCTCCACGAGTTGTTAGCTTTAAGTGATGACTTTTTTACTTTTTGGAGTTCACTGTTTTGTATCGAGATTTAGTTAAGGGCGTCACCACACTTATTAACACCGATGAAAGCTTTTTCTGAGCCGGTTAGAAAAAGCTTAGAATGTCCATGCAGTAATAGGGAAAAAGTCGTTTCGCGTATCGTTTCCGTTTGGACCGCCGCCGTGAAACGCATAACGTCTTTTTCGCTCTTATTACATAGACAAAAATTTTGTCGATTCCGTGTCGATAAGTGTGGTGACTCCCAAAATTTAAATTTAAGTTTTTAAAAGATCGCTATCTATTTAATTATTTTTTTTACATTAATGTTCAATAAAGTCCATGCTCAAAACAGTTAATATGTAGTGCAACTTAAACTATCATCTACCATAGTGCTACCAATGTTCCGATAAAAATAAATGAACGCTCTTCACCAAATCAACTGTGGCAACATTAAGCCAGGACGGCTTTGCTCTATTTGCGTTCCACAAATAGATTTAGACCGGACCAAACGCTCCGATCAATCGCAATGCTGCCTTATTACTTCCTGCTCTCTCTGATATCAATGTTGATAGCGTTTCTTCGTTTCAAACAGTAATAATATGGATGCATTTCGTTAATGTTTCCGCAGCGTACATTGCCGGGGTGCGATCGAGACGAAACATCCTGGACTATTAAGTACCTTTTGGTCTCATATACAAAATTAGACCAAAATCTACATGATTTGTGTTTTAGATAAAGACTTATAACATCTACTAATTAGATTAGCATAGAACGATATGTATGACGATGTCTAGTACAAATGAAATGAACCCTGGAATTTACAAATGCTTTAATACCTGTTATGTTGTGTGGTCGTTTTGACAATACTTATATGACTTGCGAGAATTTCTTTCCTATTAAACGCTGAAGTTTTCCAAATTGTTCCATTTTTCCGTCCGTTTCAATTACCTGAGCGTAGCTTGTTGGTGTTGGACAAATAGATTCACACTCTATGAAACCGATTTTTCTGTTACATTTTCCTACAATACTTCGTTATTTCCATTTTCTGATTGTCTAACAACAAAAGCCGGTTCGGATTAATGTTGAAAAGTTATTTTAAAACCTGGTATTTTAAAACCAAAATTCTTGTCCGCAGTTAATTTGTCTGCAATCTCCAATCTTCTTAACATCAATTAGGCTTTTCTTATTCCGGATATCCTATCAAATTTAACCGTCACCCTCTCACAACATTTTACTTAGTGACCTGCGTAAAATTTTACACTCTTGCGTACACCACTGTCTCTTTTCACACTATTTGGGTATTTTACTTTGTCTCCCTCGCACAAACCGAGCGGAAAGTTAATAATAATCAAAGGGAAATGTGTAAAGGAACTATGCAAACATTTTTATTGTTATGTCAGTTATTAGTAGGCATGGGGTGTTTTGGCGGGATATTTTATTTTTATGAATTTTATTTTACAAGCAATCATTTTTTTTGTACGTTACGCGATTATTCCGTCATTTTATATCATTTTTTTTTTATTTCGACCATTTATGAATCGACGTCTCTTTTTTTTTGCTGGCAAGGGGGTACCTCAATAGTAATCCCATTTAAATTTGAAGAATATATTCTTCCTCTAAGGGTGACAAATTAGAGGATGAATCCGGTTTGTTGAATTTCACCCACTTTCCATTAAACGAATTGTAATTATTATAAATGTAATTCCAATGAACAAAAAAAATGGTGACCTAGAGCTGATCTGATTATGGAATCGGCAGACAGACGATAGGAACTCCTCAACAGCAGCTGCCTTGTGTTTTCACTCATATGATTCGTTTTGACGAGGACTTCCATATCCGTTTCAGTTAACGTTGAGGGGACCACGTTAACGAACTCAGCTAAAGCGGATAAGCAAACTTTTGAGTTCCGTGTGTGTATATATTAAACACGGAACTCTATAAAAGTTGTAAGTTGTACTTAAAGGTAGCAAACACCGTGACCGGTGACAACCTCAATTATGAAGTTGATAAATCTATACACGCTTGCAGAGACGTCGTCATGCGGCGTGGCTGAGATACGCTTCCAAATTTGCTTACGTTGTTTAATTTGTACACGTAATCATGTGTTGTCTTTGGTTGGTATCTTAACTTTTCGTATCGTTTCTTAATGACGCCCATAATTTCAACAATTGACTAGGTCATAATCTACACAAAAACTCGTGGAATTATTTGAATTATGTGATTCTGAGCAATCAATGAACAGTCGAAATAACATTGTTATGAACTCACACATGAGTACGGATCACGTCATAATAATTGCTTTGTACCTAATACATAATAATGAATTTGTTTTGTTTTCGGGTTATTTAAAATTAAATTATAGTAAAGCTTTCAATGACTATCTGTCAATCAATAAGAGTGTAATGTATATTTATAAACGACCTCAGTGGCGGAATGGTTAGCACTGTGGCCCCTTGTGTGACCCTAGATGAAGAGGTCCCATTGATTCTCGGTAGAACTTATTTAGGAAACGAACACGTGGTTCGAACGAAATTGGTTCTGATCTTCGTAGCTTCGCCGTGAATTTCATTGCTTTGGTTCTTATTCAGTACAGAGGATTTCCTACTTTGAGACCGGGTAATTGGTATTATTGCAAAGTGGTATCACATATTCTTTTAGTCACGTTCTTCAAAATATTTTCCGTCCTGTAATCTTATTATTTTTCCTAAAATAGCATCTGTACAAATTTTCTTCTACACGCTACACTTATACTTTGGTTGTCAGAACACCCACGCGCATGTTAAGGAAAAATCAGGAAGCACATATAGAATTTCACATTTTTGTACGGACTGGGGCTGATATCATCACCTTATGTTGGTGGATTAACGTGTTAATAACTAATGGAATAAAGGAGGAAGAAATCAGAGACGTAAACTGGGATATAAATTATTTTTTCGTAAAGTAATTAAAAATACCTGTATGTATTGCTCGTACGTAAAATATTGTTATTCATGCTTTAAAAGCTTGTTGACATTTCTAGAACCAAATAAGATTTTCGTAAGAAATTTATAAAAATAATGTATTGTTTTCACTTTTACCTATGGTACAAGATGAACAATCACTTGCTGTAAGGACGTTCATTTTACAAATGAGGGGAAAATCATTTTTGAACATTGTACACAATATTTGGCAGTATTATAACGTTATAGATGATTAAAAGGTAGAAAAAGAAGACTCCATAGAAGTACTATTCATGAAACTTTTTCTTAACTATAACAAATTAATGATGAAATTCGCTTTAAATAAATATAATCTTTCACAAAACTTTCATAATTTTCAAGAAATTGCCGCAACAGTATAAAAAGCATGAATGAGAAAAAGTTAATCAGTCCACAACGTTTTAAAATTTAATCTTTATTAAATGTTTTGACGAATTGTTGCTTGGCGCCTTGAGAGGGCTAGATATATTGCGCGATTAGAAAAGCTTGAACTTTTTAGGTTTTTGAAGCATTTGTCATAAAATAGGTACAATAAGAAATAAAATTGAGGCAGTGTTTTGGGTTCATTGAAGAGACACTGCTTGAAAATTACAAAAAAAATACTGTACGTTACCAATAATATATACAGAATGTTCTTTTTAACTGGGACAGTTTGGGGTAATCCGATGATTTCTTTGTATGGAATGACAAAAATCGTGACAACAGAAGGTTATCAAATTTAATAAAATGATTTTTCCTACGGATTTTTCTTCCGATACAATAATAATAATAATAATAATAATAATAATTTCTTTATTCAAGAAGTTAAAGATAACACAAAACGATTATAAGGTAAGGCTATATATAACATTTGATATGAGATCCCTGACTCTCAAGATAGGGTAACCTGTGATATGAGAGTCAGTCTTCCAACGTGCGTTAACCTTACACTAAACAACGGTATTAACAAATAGTATTTTAATCACTAAAAAGAATATAACTTTAAAGACTCAAACGGTAAGAGTACGCACCGTTAATTTTTTTGGATGTATGTTTGTTTGTGTATAGTGTATGAGAGAGACTGTGAATGTGTTTGTGAGTGTGTGTGTGTCTCTGTGTGTGTGTGTGTGTGATGTGATATTTATAGGAGTGTCAGTAAACATTTGAATGAGATATATGAACAAAAACAACATAAATGATGCAAATTAAAAGTTTAAAATATTCAATACTGAAGAAACTATCTATTTGATTTTGAGCCAGCAATTAATTTCCACGGTGGACCAGATTCTCCGTCAATTCGTAGTCCCTGGCCAGCAGCCATGAGTGCAGTACCTTTTTTGCCCTATATTTACTAAGATGTACTATTTGAATCTGTGTATTGATCCTATTATACAAATAAGAGCTTATGTATCTGTACTGTCGGCTAGCAAAAACTGTATTATAACGTAATACTGGACATACTGGTTTTCTTCTTCTGGAGCTGTTTTTTAAGTCATTGCACAAGACAGAAGGATGGCGGCGTAGGATAGTGAAGTCATCTTTATAAGAAACTGTGTTTATAAGCATTAAAAAATTAGTCAATTTTATTCATTTTGTATGAAAAACATTTTATGAGATTTGACCAACTTCAGCTAATAAAATGATCGCTTCATGAAATTTAGTCGATCTGTAGGTAAAAAAATGTAGCCAATTTTATTAACTCACGAAAAATTCACTATGCCAAAATAGTTTTCACAAAAATACTTAATGGTTCCTAAGACAATTTCCTTGTATCTTCTATGGTTTCAGATTTTCCTATTTAAAAAAATACTTTGTATATTCTTGTTTGTAAATGGATAACTAAATATTACATATAAATAAAAATAATCACGTTATACGCACTCCATTTAGCATTTCTTTTATTTTCAAATGGCTATTACTCAATGCCACAATTTTAAGTTAAGGCAATATTTGGTTTCATGTGCGAAATGCATTTATTGTCTGTTTTTATGAATATATCAGTACTGTACTCACAATGTACTCACTACGGATATATAAAGTTTAAATAAATAAGGCTTTATTAATTACACTCGTGTTATTAGAACTGAACTACTATGATTAATAATATTTGGATGAAAAGGACAATCTCAGCATATTGTTGTTTTTCAGCCTCGGCCTGTTTTCTCTGTCGGACATTGTCAGAACATGACTATAAAACACAAAACAAGAGGTTTATAACAAAAACAATCACCGTTACTGTAAATTTAATTGATTATTTTATTTCTATTTATGTATATAACAATAATGGATTTTAATTTGCATAAATGCCAGATTCGGGGATGGTCTTCCTCTTGAAGTAATTCCTTTCCGCTATAATACAACGATCCCATTTTACATATACAATATAACATAACAAAACAATAACGGTAATGATAATGAACTAAAATAGAACGTAAAAGACTAAAACAAAGTAATAAGGTAAGTAATAATAAGGTAAGAAATAATTGTTTCGCGATCGGTGGACCGCCGTAACGAATGCACTTAAAACTTGGACCAAACGTATCCGCGGAAATAGCACTCAGTATGCCGTTATTAGAACAATGCAGACGATCCTAAACGGAAGCAATACGATCCCCGACTACATGCAAAGAAGTCTGGCAATCCTCTTTCGGGGAACATGCTCGACGTATTACAGTAGCGTGCTAACTTTATATGAATGTGTAACACGTCATTGTCCACTGAATCGGCCCTACATGCCGTTGTGGGCAAGATAGAAGTGGCCCTTAAAGATAAAGCAATCTGCCTAGGCACCTTTATAGATATTGAAGGAGCCTTCGATAAAACCAACTTCTCCAGCATACAATCAGCAATGAAAAGACACAAAGTAGATGAAGTGCTAATTAGCTGGATTAGCAACATGCTGAAACAAAGAACAATAAAAACAACAGCAAATGAGACACCATTGGCCATAGTAGCGAAGGGATGCCCTTAAGGAGGGGTATTGTCGCCTCTGCTGTGGAACATGGTCGTAAATGACCTTATCATTAAACTCAACAAAGAACATTTCTATACAATAGGATTTGCTGATGACATAGCTATACTGGTAACAGGAAACTATGCCAATACACTCTGTGACATTACACAAGCGGCTCTCCGAATTGTGGAAAGATGGTGCAGAGCATAATGAACTATCTGTAAATCCAACAAAGACGGAACTAGTAATGTTTACCACAAACGACTACTAGGTAACTACCGATTACCCAAACTCTTCAGCACAGAACTACAGATATCAACCGAAGTCAAGTACTTGGGAGTAATACTGGACAACAAGTTGAACTGGAACAAACATCTGGACAACAAAATTAAAAAAGCTACTATCACCTTCTGGCAGTGCCATAGAATGGTGGGTGAACAATGGGGACTTTCACCCAAGATAACACTATGACTCTACACTGCGGTGATAAGACCCATGATCAGTTACGGCGCGATAGTATGGTGGCCACGAACCAAGCTGACCACCGCAACCGACAAGCTGGACAAATTCCAAAGACTCGCTTGCATGGCGACGACTGGCTGCATGAGGACAACTCCAACTGCGGTCCTCGAAGCGATGCTGGACCTTCGACCCCTCCCACTGTTCATCAGACAGGAAGCGGCGTCAACAGCAGTGCGTCTAAACAGAGCCGGCCTCTGGAAGCACATGAGGACCCCACATACGGAAATCCTTTACAAGATTGTCAATGAGGAACCGCTACTGGAGGCGGTTGTGGATAGGATCCCAAAACAGTACATCTTTGACAAGAAATACAAGATACAATTATTTGAAGATCCCAACGAAGGACTAAACCCCAGAGAGGTCCGAGTCTTCACAGATGGATCTAAAACAAACTCAGGAACAGATACTGGGGTATTCTCAGAAGACCTGAATACCAGGATATCAGCACCGCTTGGTGACCACAACACAGTATTCCAGGCTGAATGCATGGGCATCAAGTTGGCGGCAGATGCAATCATAGCGAGAAGAGTAAAGAACTACTCCATTCGAATACTCTCCGACAGTATGTCAGTACTTCAAGCATTGAATAGCTATGACATAAACTCAGGGCTCATTTACGAATGCCATCAAGCACTCATGGAGGTATGTATACAAAACCACGTAACTCTTCAGTGGATTAAAGGACACAGCGGCTCACGTGGCAATGACGCAGCAGATGAACTAGCCAGGAAAGGGTCGGAGACGGACGCTGTAGGACCAGAACCGATAGTGTCCCTCCCCTGCCAATGGTCCAGAACAACTATACACAAAGGTACAAAATCTTCACATAATAATACATGGACCACCCTTACGGTTTGTAGACAGGCGAGGGAAGCACTCCCAACGCTCAATGCCAGTCTATCTCGAATACTAATTAAACTTAAAAGGCAAGAGTTTCGCACTCTAACTGCCGCCCTAACGGGTCATGGTCCATACAATAAACACCTTTTCAATTTAGGTATCACAGACAGCCCTCTATGCAGAGCGTGCATGGAGGGGGAGGAAACGGCTGCGCACATTCTACTTCAGTGCTCCGGCGTGGCCAACTACAGGGCAAAATACCTTGGAGTGCCAAGGTCGCTCCCCGAAGTCTTCAGCAAACCAAGGAGGCTGCTGAGATTCCTGGAGGAGCTTGGGTGGCACGAGTAGGACCCTGCACCCACCACACGCAAAATAGGCGCTTTGTCGTCGAGTTGCGGATACCAGCCCGTTGCACCAAGTACCAAGTACCAACACGTCATTGTATTGCACTCTTAAAGTACTTAGGCTCCCTCTTATGAAGTTAACCCATAATTTAGCAAGTGTATAAATTACTGTGACATGAGATTCTTCAATAAGCAAATTAACAGGGCTCTCAAAGGTTGGCGATGTGTAAGCAGTTCCTCTTATGTTGCAAATGTCCACCTCCACTCGTCTAACCATCTCCCATTAAGTGATTCGTCTGGTCGTTTGCCTCTTACTTTGTATTGAAAAAAATGTATTCCTACTTGTCCATTTAATTGAACTCCATACCATTTTTATTAATATGCACAAACTTCATAAAAAATTTACATACACACGTTATATTACAAAACTTGTACATACTAATGAAGTCGTTAATTAAATCTCGAATTATTCATGACGGGGCAAAAGTTGTCAGCAATGAAAGTGGTTCACTCGCACAGATTGAAAATGGGGCAGCAACTGACATTTCCGTTTCTGCCTCTCATGAATCGTTATCGCATCTCTACCGTGAAATTACTGCACGTCGATGCGTGCATCGTGTACCAGTGTACGACGTATATAAAAGCAATTCTATGTTATTTAATGAGATGATATTTTCTATTGTTTCCATCGTGTTATTGTTGAGAAGCGCCACAAGCGAAAAGATCAGTCAGTCGCGAATATCATTTCAACTCAGTAAGTTCGTTAAGAACGTCGTTAGTTTCAGGAAGAGGTCCATTATATATTATATATTTTGTATCATTTTTATATTTTCGAATATCACGTTTCGCATTCAAATTAGTGATAATGAAATCACGTCCGTGACTAGCATATCTCTAACTGTACTTTCTTTAATGAATGACAGGCCGATGGGCCTACATCACGCTTGTACAGAGTTCACACAATTATACAGTCGCCGCCGCACTCGGCGACTCTCTATAATTGTGTTTAAGGTAGCTTGATAAAATATATAAAATGTTATATGTACAGTTAAGTAATAAGTCTTCCACTTTTATGATGTTTTTATTACAAAGCCCTCCAAAATGCTTCTTTAATAGGGCACTTGCGATTGTCGTAAAGTTCCCCACTCTCTAAATTGTCGAATTAAGATTCTTACAAAAATGCTAACAATGTTTTAACAATAGGATTGCTATTATTTTTATAACTCTTTAAAAACTGACCGATGACAGGCAATAAATCCCTCGCCTAAGTCAAATGATTTCTCAAAAAACATTTCTTGACTAAAAATTGTATAAGGAAAATGTGTAAGAAAACTCCACATATTTTGCTCGAGCGCCTAAAGGTTGGATTCTCCATGTCGAGCACGCTTCAGCAAGCATTGTGTCTATACTTAACGCGTATTATATGGATTCTATACACCATACAACGGTGATATATGCTAATACTATTAACTCTGACGTTTAACAAAAAGACTTCATCAGCTGTCGGGCTTCGTTTCATTTTCTCTACGAAAATGTTTCTTCACTAAAGGACACTCGTGTCTGTAATAAGTCTTTAACATCGCCCCGTTTAAAAGTTTTCAGTGTAATTTATTCCTAGCAGGCCGTCTGTTGATGGAGTTGAACGCGGGTGGAACAACGTTGCTTATTCAAAGTGCTTTCTAAGGGTTCTGTGACAAAGTGGTCTTTAATGAGCAAAGTAAAAATAATTATGAATGGATACTGTTACAATCAAAGATGTCACTATAGTGCTTATCGATTTCAAATTATAGGTAAACGTATTTATGTGTTTCTTCACAATTATGGTTCGTTTAGGCAAAATGGTCAAATCATTTTATTATCGTCTAGAATGTACAGATAAATGCAGTTTTTTTTTCGCATATTACATTTTGGACCCCATGAATACGACTAATTATTACTTATGTTTTTTTTTTGTGTATTTGGACAAACGCGCGACAAATCTGTCCATAACAGTTGCAGTGCCACTTAGAGATTTAAAACACAAATATGTGAGGGGCACTATCACTGCGCCCGTCACCCTGAGACGTAAGTTGATAAGTAATAACATAATAAGGCACACACTCATATTCCCGCACTAGGAAAACACTGTATCGCGGGTGCCTTGGATAGACAACCACAAATTATACCCAAACTCACGAGAGAAATAAATGTAAGATATTACTGGATACGGGGATTATATACGGGAATCGAACCCGGGACGTCTGAGTGGCAGTTCAGCAAAGACGTAGAGACAACCGTTCGACTACGGAAGCAGATAAGTCTCATGTATCTGTAATTTCACCAGCATCCGTATCTTTTAAACCGGCACGCAGTAGTGCTCACATTACTACTTGGCGGCAGAAATAGGTAAGGTGACAGTACTTCCCTGGACGAACTCTTTCACAGGGTGCTTTACTGCTACACTTGTATATATACCGAGGTATAGTGAACTTTAAGGTAATTATTACTCCCTCGGTTGTATAATTAAAAGGCGCCTTTTCGTCGGGACAAAATTTCAATAAAGTCTTTCAGTAAACTTGGACACTTTTATCTTTATTGGTGGGGTTAATAAATTAAACGATTTATAAGGGCGCCCAGGCGATATTATATATAAATTTATCCCTTAATACCATTAGATCGTTTGTCTTTGGTAAAAAAAATATTGTTCGAAGTTTGAAATTTATGCTCGTTTTGTTCCAGGTACGCATCTGAGAGTAGTCCCATTTCTTCATCCGGTAAATTACTAAATACATTTCGTGCAAAATTTCGAGAGATTTACTAAAATATGTAATAATAAATACAACGTCAGCACTGAAGTGCTTTTAATTGCGCATTAAGATGCGATATTGGTAGCATTAGCTGAGATTCTTGGATGAGCTTGGGTGGCACAAGTTGGACCCTGGTGGGTGGGTGGGTACCCACGCAAAATAAGCGCCTGGTTGTCGAATTGCGGACACCAGCCTGTTACTCCATACCATACCTTACCATAGGTAGCATAATCTTCTGAACATGTATATATATACATTTAAATGTATGTTTATCCCGTAAACATTCCATTATTTTTTATTTTATTAGATCCCACTTCTGGGCGTGGTTGGGAGAGGCTTAATATAATAAGACCACTCCGCTAGCCTAATGTGGATTGGGGACTTCACACATATTCCTTATAAATTTCTGTAAATTGTTTTGAATATTGAACGGGTTTCGTAGGTACTCGTTAACGTTATGCATTATTGGTGATTCGTTTTCTGTATAATTGCCTTTATCTTAGTGTACGTTAATCGGAATATGTTATGTTGTTCTTGAAAGTTTTAGATTTTTGAAATACATTTATACGTTTATACACAAATAAAAATACATTTATTTCATTTGCGTCGTTTTTATTTTGTTTTTTTTTTAATTTAGTATATTCTTAACGCTTAAGGGCTATATCAAAGTGTTAGCGAAGACTATGTAGCCGAACCGTAGACACAATTAACATGATTGTTGCATTATTTATTTATATTGTTCTTTTTTTGCATTGAAAAATAAATTAATTTTGATTTCGACTGTCAGATATAAATCATATTACCCAATATCATGCCGTGGATGTCACAGAAGTATTGTTGAGTAAAATCTTTGAGATGGGTAATATATACCTGCTGTCAACGGTGGCCAAATCATACTTTTCTGGAAAGACCTACAGACGATACAGACACCATTTGGATGCTTTATAAAACGTCAGACTTTTCAAATAAAACTTCGTTACTTAAACTATAAAACTTAAATCAATACTTACTAAATCAAAATAATCACCTTACACAAAGAAGCTCACAATTGCATCTTACGCGCATGACTATCTTATAAAGAAACCAGTTATTGTGTTACGTAAGTAAAAGTAAGTTAAAGAGCAAACGTGATGTTCTTGGGTTACGCATGTTACATAGATCTGGAAAGTACTGCGTAGGAGATACTGTTTGTAAAAGAGTGTATCCCCGTTCATTTCTATGTAAGTTTTGATTATAGTGACCCACCCTACCGACCCTTAGTGACGAGAAGGGCTCTATGACCTGTACAAGCAAGACCGCCTGTGCGACCTGATTGAGAAGGTCCCTGCCCCTGTGGACCTTCTCAATCAGGTGGTTTTACGACCTGATTAAGAAGGTCCAGATCATCCCATTTGCACAAACTTCATCGTGTTTTCAGCAAGAGGGTATGTAAAATCCGAGACAACATTAACTGTTCAAGTGCAAGAAAGTAAATTGGCAATTTGGTAATGCTGTAAGTTGTGTAATTGAAATTGATTTGCCAAATGTTAATTGGAATTTTAAAATGATTTGCAGTACGATACAAGTAAAAGAAATGGTAATTAATAATAGATACAAATCGACTGTGAACTGGCAATCGGTACTATCTCAATTTTGACAACTTAACAGTATGAAGAAAAAAATTGTTTGCGTCATTTATACAGCATCTGCTTTATTAAGTAAAAATACGTAGTTTTTAGATATTTTTATTGCACATGTAGGTATGTATGTACACTACGTATTTTTATTTAATAAACCAGATGCTATATAAATGATTTTTTCTTCATCGTGTAAAGTTGTCAAAATTTAGATAGTACCGGTTGCCAGTTACAGTCGATATCTCAAATCATGACTCATGACTCAGCTGTAGATGACAACGAAGCGCATTACCCTCGCTGATATTCTGCTAATACCCTTAATGGTATAGAACACATTAAATATATTAAATGTATAGTCAGTAAAGAAATAAAAATGCAAATAACAAGTACGCAAAAGAATGAAGATGATAATATTGGAATAAAAACAATAGAAAACTGAAATGCTATGATAACGGAGCCTATGCTTGATCGCCTTTTGTATTTGAAATACTAAGTTTTGGATAGAGCCACTTCTCAAAGGAAACTTAATCATATTTTCCTTGAATAACCGTCCCTTATGAAGAAAAAATGTCTTTCATCCTTGCGCATAGCTATGAAAGCGGAATTTCAAAATATCTTCGGGATCTCAAGCCATCAAATTTTGTTGAAACATGGCTTTTTATGACCTTATGCGAGGATCGCAGTATTCTAAGAAGGAGCTTTGTTTTCTTTATAAACCCTTGCATTCGAAATAATCATTAATTTCGCAAGATCTTGATCTATTAGGGAATAAAGTATAAAATTGTTTTTCTAAAATTCTTGTCACTTTGAAATTAAAAATAAGTCTTTGTTTAATTTTGCAATTGCTTTGAAATAAAAAAATTGATACTGTTAAAATTCGTGCAATTTTTGAATATAAGAAACACTAATGCAGCGAAAACAACCATCGAACCTACCTGTGCGTTTTGAGTTTGCTCGATTCCAGATTGGAAATTGTACCATGCAAATGAGCTATGGACGTGCTAGAGACATGAGTACCACATGAATTGTCCGAACTGTGAGTACAAAGAACGCATTGAAGCTTGCACTTACTCTATGAGTGGACTAAACCTTGTCCATTCATAAAGCAAGTGCTTTTTACGTAAATGGCAGTTATACCGCTTGACATAACCAATTCCAATTACTCTTTCAACTTATTTCTGACGAAAAGACATGTTTGCGCAATAAACAGAATAAATTACTTACAACTGCTTCAGCAAATGTGCCTTTTAGTGTTATTATTATTTCTCCCCAATGGCGGCCGCTAGGCTTGGGCCTGTGTTAGTTTCGTTTTATTCTGCTCGAGAATGTCAATGATTAGGCAGTAGCAAGGTATTTTACTTTTGGAAGAGCGCACTTTGTAAGCAACACGGACACAGATTGTCAACTATATTTCTTTCTTTTATACATTTATACATATTCAAATACAAGAAGAAGGGTTAATCGACAGTAGAGCTGTGCTCAGTAGCTTAGATATATGATTGACTGAAGTACTTTGTATTATGGATCGATATTTACATTTCTCTGCTCAATCAAAAACGTTCAAGACTCAATTCCAGCATATCTGACAGTGAATTCATAGACACTAGATATGTAGTGTAACTAGGACGTAGCTCGGATTGCGTAGCGAGAGGTACTACTGAGAATATAAACCGGGATCATCTTAAGAACTTTGGTTTATATCACCATTTTACATATTTTCACTTTCAGGTTACAATTCAACAATGACAAGATGCTCCATTCTTTTCTCTTACTTCATTTTCAAAGCATTCTAATTATGAATCTATTCACTCAGCCAGTGATTCTACTCATAGAGTAGAGCCTAGACTACATCCCTCTTCCTCACAGCTGAAGGGGTGAATATCCCTAGCTGGTGCTCTACCTATGATAGGCAACTTACATCAGTGATCAGCCTTTACTACAGGCTAGCCACACACTGCTCGGAAGCTATTACCTTACCAACAAGTAACCACCGAGGAGGCTATGGCTTTAGTCTGCCAAAAACCTATCTAAAAGGACATACCATGACCACATCCTAATCAAACAAATCAAAAAAATATAATTACTCGCTATCCTAGCTAATTAGGGAACCTGTCTAAACCCTAACACTTTATTTCAGCGACCCTAAACTGGCTGAATGATCCTAATAAAAATTATAAACATCACTACTTCCTAACTGTTTCTTTGTGGGTATATCGCAAGAACCGTGAAAACACGAACAGCCCAAAGAAGGACGGCGGCGGTGTGTTGATTGCAGTACGCAGTGATATCCCATCCGAAAGAATGCACGGCTGGGAGTCTTCTTGTGAGGATGTTTGGGTGTGCATACGTACTAGCCATGACAATAAACAGGAAAAGCTGGCGATCTGCGCTGTTTACCTTCCTGCGCCTGTTAAGGCTAACCAACTTTCGTGCTTTTTAGACAAGACTGACAGTGTACTAAGCCATACTAGGAATGCTATAATATTAGGCGATTTTAATCTAGGCTTTATTGAGTGGAAGCATAGCAACAAGTACCAAAATGCGAATTGTGCCCTTGGTTGTATCTTAACGGATTTTATCTCTATGCATAATTTATCTCAGCATAATTTAATACTCAGTGAAGATGGTAAATGTTTAGATTTAGTCTTAAGTACTGTATCTAATGTCTCTGTATCTGTCCCTGATGATTTATTGTGTAACCTGGACTTAAAACATCCTAACTTATATGTTACAGTTTCGTTCACAGACTCGGGCTATCTGAGGCATCCGAGGTGTAGAAAAACTCGTAATTTTCATAAAGCCAACTACCACAGTATTGTTAGGGAGCTGGAGTTGATTGATTGGCACATTGCATTATCCAATTGCGACAACGTTAACTCGATGGTCGCAGTATTCTACGATGTCATCAATGATAAAATTAATTTACATGTTCCACTGCGTACTGCAAAGAGTTCGAAGTATCCTCCTTGGATAGATAAACCTTTGCAGAGACTTCTTGGTGAGAAGGACAGACGGCGCCAGAGATATCGAAAATACAGTAACCCACGCGACCTACTTGAGTTTGAGTGACCATTGTCGTAAAATAACTTACTTATCTTATCAAGCATAAAAGCGCAATATAGAAGCTAACATCGCAGTGAACCCCAGAGCCTTTTGGCGGTATATGAAGGACAAGCGTGGCGGGAACTCGACAATACCTTCTAAAATGGAGCTAAACGGTACCCTTGTCGCGGATGGTTTAAGTATAGCCATCTCTATACTTAAACCATCCGCATATATCTCTTTGCCATCTTCCATGGGTGACTATCTGCTGAATACAATTACTTATAGTTATCTCACACATGTTCAGATTACGGAAGCCGAAATACTTAAGAAAGTCCGGCAATTAGATATACATAAGGGTGCAGAGCCTGACGGTATTCCACCCGTATTTGTTAGGAATTGTGATTTTGCAATTATTATTCCACTCACGATAATATTTAATCGTTCCTTGCGAGATGGCATTTTTCCCACAAAGTGGAAAAGAGCTAGAGTAACGCCAGTAACACTATCGTCCCATTTCGATATTGTCTTGTTTTTCGAAATTATTCGAATCATTAGTGTGCCCTTTTCTCTCCCGACACGTAGATAATGTTCTCTCCGACTCTCAGCATGGATTTAGACGCGGCCATTCCGTTGAAACCAACTTGACCATGTTCTTGCACGATGTAACGGGTGAAGTGGATAGAGGTGGGCAGGTGGATACCATTTATACTGATTTCAGTAACGCCTTCGACAAAGTTTGTCACTCATTACTCTTAAATAAGTTGGAGTCTTTTGGCGTTCTTGGTTCCTTACACAAGTGGTTTCAGTCGTATCTTGAGTTGAGATCTCAGGTGGTTTCAATTAGTGGTTTCGAGTCTGATATCTATGTCGCAGAGTCGGGTGTCCCGCAGGGCTCGCACATCGGGCCTATACTTTTCTTCATATTTATTAACGATATTGCTAATTGCATAAGGTTCAGTCGCTTTATGCTATATGCAGACGACCTAAAGATCTACAGAGCGGTTACGTCTTCCTCTGATGCCGATCTACTGCAAAGTGACTTAAACAGCATACAAGGTTGGTGCTTGTCTAATGGGATGACTATGAATGTAAAAAAATGCAATCTTATACGTCACACACGAAGGAGAACTACAGTAAGATCAGAGTACACGTTGGGTGCGGACAGGTTGCAGGAAGTGACGGAGATCCGCGATCTAGGAGTGGTCATAGACTCCAAACTCAAATTCACGGTACACAAAACGGTAAAGAGAGCGGCAAAAATGTTGGGCTTCGTGAGGCGTAACACTAATGAGTTTCAAAGTCCCAGAACCAAAATTATACTATGTAATTCGCTTGTTCGAAGTCACTTAGAAAGTGCATGTGTCGCTTGGAGCCCCTCGTATGCCATTCATTCTCAACGTATCGAGAACATCCAGCGGGCCTTCACAAGACATCTTGCTTTTACAATGCCGGGTTTTTCTCATCGTCAGCCGTACGGAGATCGCTTGAGGTTTACAACATGTGTTCGTTACGGGATCGTCGAGCTACTCTGGGGATGATGTTCCTTTCCAAGGTTATTAGTGGATGCATAAAATGTAGTGTGCTGGTGGAATCTCTCCAAATCTCAGTTCCTTATAGTTATCCTAGGCAAAAGGTACGAAAGATTTTTTGTATTCCCCCGTGTAGAACTAACCTAGGTCGGCATTCACCAATTAACAAAATATTATTAGAATACAACTTCCTCGCCGCTTCTGTCAATGTCAATATTTTCCATGACTCACAACCGCAACTCAAACGTAAGTTGCTGTGCTACTTCACGGAGGGTCTTATTGACTGGCAAATTTGGGTTGATTGTGTTTTTAATTTTTTCATTCTTTAATTTTATCATCAATTTTTTTATTTCTTTTTTATAATTTTCCATGTTAGTAGCCTGCGTTAGTGTTAAGTAAATATTGTTATTGCTTATAGCCAATGTTGTGCATATCTGTAGTGGGTAATAACATCGGACCATGACCTAGAATATAATTAATCTGTAAAATGTAATAATGTATTACCTGTTGATGTTCCTAAATAAATAAATAAATAAATAAATAAAATAAAATAAAAAATGCTGACGTACGATTCGTACAATACATAAACAATTTGCGATACTCCTTAAGATTTTCTATTTAAACAATTTCAGGAATACTTAATCTTCTTATCTTCGTCCAGGAATTGTTTATGTCGATAAACCGTGTCTACCCTTCAAAGCCTCAAGATTAGAGGTTCACTAGTGGATTACCACCGCAAATAATTATTTAGGTAATTTCCCACGCGCGTTGGTATGTGTCAAAGAAATTTGTTTAAACAAGGACTCAGGGACAAATTGTACCACGAGCAACGGCATATCGGTCAAAAGGACCTTTATAAAACCTTTTTTGTTACGTACACAACGCACCATAATACGATTACTTTAACAGAGCGAAATGATTGTGTAATAAAAGTTATATTTTAAATGATGATTTGTCTTAAAGTTGTTTTGACTAAAACTTTTTATTGTCTACTTCTTTTTTACAAACAATGAAACTCTAATTATAGTAATATTTAACTCAGGAACTCGTTTGCCGTATTCGCCAATCCGAACTTGGGTTCAACTTAGGAACACGATCTCTTATTACTGTTGTTTACGCATGGAAAGTTAGAGAAGGCCAACTTCACCACATTCGCCTCGAGACTGTATAAGACTTGAGCATTTGCATCAACACTCTAAAGGCCTAAACTAAATTATTGTTTCGACCGTAATCGAAATGAGTTAAAGTTCCAACGTGGCCTAAATACGTCAGGACTCGACGAGATTTGATTAGCTGGACTAAAGTCTCGGCGGAATTCGATTAGGGAGCCGTGTCACAAGTTCCGACCGTCATAAATCGGTTACCCACAGGAGCTGAGGGTATTCTGAAAATGTTTGACTTTGGACGCCCACATTGGGCCCACGCTAATGAAAATGCTTAGTATTTTTGTCCTTCATTGAAATTTGTAAACATTAAAAAGTAAAATAAACTAAAAGTTTATATAGATGTCAAATTCTAACAGTTACTGTACGGTGCAATATCGTACATTGTAGATTTTAAGACTTTCGTGGTTATTCACTAAATGATTATCACTAGTATCGGGTTTCTTACCACGGTATGACTTCTTTTTATTTTCCCGGGTCCCTGACTCAGTCAACCCGTGACCATGGAGCGTGCAACCGTTCCGAAATATCGGGAAAATAAAAAGAAGTCATACCGTGGTAAGAAACCCGATACCAGTGATAATCATTTATCGTACATTGTGTTTATGCGGCAATTTACGTATTCATGCGACATTTAGTTATAATTTATATTTAGTTCACAATCAGCCATCGCGCAGTGTACTCATTTCACACCTGTCAAATGTATCATTATTAGTTGTAAATCTAAACTAATAAACATTCTTAACAATTATCATACATTTATAAGTGTATGGAACACCGTACAACTTTATGGTCCTTCGAGGTCCTTCGGCCTCCCACAAGCGTGTCTCACCGGCTAGATTGAGAAGGCGCACATACCACGTGAAGCAATTACGCTGAATTATCAATTTTCCGTAAGCAAGTAAATATGGAAAATTTATTAGCAATTCAAAATCAATTCATAGGAGCAATTGAGCAGCTTTTGATCAATTTCAAAAAAGATGACGCCGATCGCAAGACGCCAACAAAAATTAAAAAAAGGCTAGACACCTTAGAAGCATACTGGGTTGAATTTCGAAGCAATAATATGAAGCTGTAATGTATCTGTGCAAATATGAAGATCGCAGCAACGAATACTTTACCAAAAATACTTACGAAAAAACGAAGCAGTTCTACGGTGATGTGCACTCATACCTTCAGCAATTTCTAAAAGAAAAAACATTAGTGGACTAGCCAGGTACGTCCATTGATTCTATTTCTGCTCTGCATCCATCACCAAGAGACGACGAACATCCTACTATGCCGAAGGTAATCAATTGTCCTCCTCCTACAAAAGAGCCACTACCAGAGCTCTTTGGTCAAGAACAATATCAACTGAGTAGACGCGATAAGGGCTCTCCCAGCAAATTGGAGGAAATGTTACGCAAGCAGAAGAGTAATTTTAAAGCGGGAAATTGCACTTTTAAAAACATCAATTTGACTAAATTAACAGAAAAGTGGGATTATCAAGATGTCTTAAGAAACTTAGAAGCTCGTTGGGCAGCTATAGACTCATTGCATTGGGAAATAGACAGCGAGCTCGTTGAAGAAAATGAAGAATATGAAGAAACATTCAACACGTATGAAAATCAGTACAACGACGTCAAACGACTAATAAAAAGCAAAATGTGGGCTGTAACGTATAAAGAATAAACGACACCTATAATGGACATACCATTTTTTAATGGCGATTATCATAAATGGGTGTCATTCAAAGATTTATTCACAGAATCTATTCGTAATAATAACTCCATGTGTAACGCACAGAAGATGCAATTTTTGAAAAGCAAAGTCAAGGGTCACCCTTGATTTTGCTTTTGCTTTTGCCGAAAAACTCATACAACATTTACAAATCACTTCGGACAATTACCTAGTTTGTTGGGATATTCTTAACCACAGGTACAGTAACACGAAATTAATATTCAGCTCACACATCAACATATTGATGTCGTTGCCGACGATGCAACAACAATCGCCGTCTCACATCAAGAAGATTCATGACACTACCAATAAGTGTCTGAATGCTATTAAGAACCTGGGTGTGGATATATTTACTTGGGATCCACTGATCATACACCTTTTAACACAAAAATTAGACGCAGATACGCACTAGGACTATATAGAGTCGCTTGAACACTCTCGTGAGGTCAATACGTACCTATTTTTCTGTTGCGGTCAATGTACCATACGCATGATTTGTGGAAGTCAAGTTACTGCCGAACAGTTTAATGGTGCTGGAGTTATATCGCTGGGTGAAGGCTGCATTATCAAGGACAAAGCCTTTACAATATACTCTCACAAAACACGAAGCAATTATTTGAACGCTGAAGCAGACATCTTGAAGGTGGAAATTCCTCCTATCAATCATATCATCAACATTTCCATCTCGTTCAACGACTATAACGCAGAAAAAGACAGTGATCAAATGTTTAAAAAACAGATAAAGGTCTTAGACGAAACGCCACCGTCGCAGTCCCCGAAGGAAGCGATGTCTCGCAACGTGACTCTGCGCGTCACACGAATCGCTTAGTGCATGCGCACTGAATAAGGCAACCTCGCCTGTCTTTCGCAAACATTTTAATGAGTAGATTTTAATAAGTATTCGCTTTGTTTGTTGTCAAATGGCAAAATGTGCATTTCTTCTTATGCTGAAATGTACTTTTACTTACACGCGTAGTTTGTATGTAGTGCGAAATGACTTTGCCTGCTCTTGTTATAAATCGTGGCTTGTCGTGCTACCCGTTGTGCGCCAGTGTAGTAAAGCGTAGTACGGGTGACAGAGGAAACCAAACTTTCTTCCGTATTGTACAAGTTTATTGCTTGATACAGTCTGTGCAATAGTATTACAGTAAAAGTGTATTAAACTACTCCCCCTGGACAACACGTAATAAAAGTCCCATACACCGTTCCAAATAGGAAACGACCCTGGCTGTAACCGCTGGTGTATAATAACCCTTAAGCAACTAGCGACAGTATTTACTGTCTAGCTAACTGTGTAGCTATTTAGCTAGTAAGCTATGTACGATCTAAAGCGCTGATTACGATCTAAAGGAAGCAGTACTAGATGCGTACGAAGTATGTAGTAGGTACACGTGTTGTAGATAGAATGAAAATGATTCGAACAGCACGTATGACCCGATATTCTGGGTTACTAGCTTCTAAATAACCCGATCATTTTAGAGTTTCATGGGTCATGCGCGCAATATCCGACTTTATCACTGTAATTTTAGAGATTATTCAACAATTCACAATATTATTGTTGTCTCGCTCACTCTCACGTGAAGTCCCCACTCACGACACGGTTCGCCTTTTCACTCTTGGTTTGGGTCGAACATTTTGTTCGATAGAGCATTCGTTCGATAGAACCTTCGTTTGATCGAACCAAAAAGTCAAGCAATCGATCAACGAGTCAATAGTGAACGGATCAATGAGTCTTATCAATCATTCATCCTAATTACTCCATGGCGAGTATCCATTACATGGTAATTTTGTAAGTTTAATCTGTTTTTCAATATGTTGTGTTTATTTATGAGTGCACTAGCTAATATTAATGAATAATAAATTAGTTTTTTTGAATGCTCATAAGTTTTTTGTTATGTATTGTATTTTTGTTTTGTATGTGTTACTTTTCCTAGAAAGAAATTTTAGTGTCCTGTGGTTTAGGAATGATGAAATGAACTTTATACACATTACCCATCAGCAGGAAAGAATAAAAGCTAATTGTATAATTTGACACTTTTAAACGCCATATGGAAGTATCGTGAGCGACGGGTGACCCGCTAAGAGATCGAACATATATTCGAATCATTTGACCCGATCACATTACGCAGGAGTCATGATCGACCCGGGTTATAAAAAATGATCGACCGACACAGGTCTAGGAGTAGGCTCCTCACATTACATTATGACAGTAGTAATTCCGCGAGGGAAAATCTTAACATAGCGATGCAGATTTTGCTATTTCGATGCCAATACCATCTAGCGGTGTGTGACGGAACTAATTTGTATTGTTGCATGTTATGTAATTTTGTTACATTAGTCATTATTTACATATTTCTAATTACTCTCATGTATTGAACTGTATTGAAAATATTCTCTCCTTTTTCCAATAATTTATGTGTATCAATTTGTTTGTTTTTATTATTTCTTTTCATCTCGCTTGTCGCGCTCAATTTTTACTCGGGGGCCTTACCATGAACACTTATTACGATTCAGTTTAGGACCTAAAATGAATCGTTGTGAGACAACGCTACGTGAAGTGCATATCACCATCCCGCTTTTTTGTCGTTACAAACCTATACTGAAGTGTAATAAGAGATCATGGTAAGGTCCCTGATAAAATTATTGTGCAGAACTGCCAACATGTTTTAAAATCAGCGGTGACCTTGCAGCCATGTTTCGCACTGTGCTAATCTTTTGCAGTCATTGGTCGCGGCTCTCGCGATGATATAAAAATGTGACGTCACCCGCTATTGTGTAAAATTTTAAAAAGCCGGTTTATCACTCCGATTTGAGACCTAAATATGGATATAATAGTTCCATCGTGGCGGCATACCGGGGTCTGAAAGTGTTGGAATAAGGGTTTTTACTTCCATAGTGTAGTAAGTTTTGTCTAATAAATTATTAAGAGTAACGTCTTAATTTTACCATGGCGTCTACATCCGTTTTTCTTCTTCAAAATGAAGGATGGATAGCATATTATTCTTTTGGACATAAAATATGATCTAACCCTGCCAATAAATTATCCGTTTTCCTGATATTCTTATAATTATAAGTAGGGGCGTTATACTATCTGCCTACTATTTTAATTTTTGTTTCATTTATTTTGTATAGAGAATTTTAACGAAAGACCCGAAATTGTCATTGTAAATTACAACCAAACAAAGTAAAAAGTTTCTTGAGAATAGTAGTCGTATTTTTGTCCCACTTTATAGTAATTACACAACAGCAAAGACTCTGCTAAATACAAGCGTTGGTTATTAACGTAAACGTAGTTATTAATACGACTGATCGCATTTTAAATCCTTCCATTTTACATCCTTTTCCATTCCGCAATATCTTTGCAACAAACGAGAGTTATCGACGCAGCTGATATTTCAACAGTCGATATTATTCTTGCCTCTCTTGTACGCAATTGACTTCGATAACAAAAAGAGATAACAAAAACTAGTTAGTTCCCCGAGCCAATCTTTTAGCAGCTTTGTTAGCCTTTAATGTGAGAATTTCTATAAATATACAACCCATAGTCAAGTTCAGCTTGTGGCTTTGAACCCTGCAAATGCCAGCGATGTGCTTAATCGATAGATTCCTTCCCTTTTTTTTATATTTATAAAAATATACTTGTCCTTTTCAGAGGTCACAGTGCTCATCTTTTAATATTGTGTATAAATAATACTGCTTGTGTGCAATTCTTAAAACTAAACTGCACTCTTGGTATAATAAGGATATATCTGTAAAATTACAACGATTTAGATTCTACGAACGAAATTGCGCGATAAAGTTATAAAAGTACTTTCGATGTATGTGGATTTATCTGCACCGATACATTTGTCCCTCAAAATGTAGACTGAATGGAAAGGCATTAAAGTGTTCGAGCGCTGAAATAACGGAAACCCTTACTCTATTGAGGCACTCAGTGTTTATTTTTCAACAAAGGTGTGCAATATTTCAAATGTATGTTCACTGAGATATTATGTCCTGTTAAGGGTTGTGTGTATCCAGACCAAAGAATATCTGAAAATTCCCCATAGAAGATACAATATTTTGAAACGTGTAATGTGAAAAAGTGATTTATTTATCTTTTGACCATACCAGTAGCAAGGAAAAGAGATTTCAGTAACAGCGTAACAGAGTAATGTGTGAAATGGTATGCTTTAAAGCATCTAATACATTATCTAATCTCAGAGCCCAATATAATAACGGCTTCAGGATGCTGATGGAGCGCATCGGGCATGTTTGTGCAGGCTAGCACTCAAGTGCCAAAAGGCTGATTCGATGCTCTGCAGACTAGACCATTCCTACCCCTATCTTGATGACTACTCACTCTCACTCACTCACATCACTTTGCCCAGGTGCCGATCAACAGAAACTAACTTTTCCTGTTGTTCAAACTGTAATTTATTTAGATGTACATTAACATAGATATAATGTTTCTCTTTTCACTGATCAATGTTGACCATAGTAGGCTGCTGTCTGAATAAATAAATTTAAAAAAATGTAGTTTAAAGCGAACTTTCAATGAGAAAAGTTGTGCTTTCTTCTGCTTTAGTTGGTATTGTGCCATAAAACATTATATTTTAGAAAATTACTAGAAAATGAATAAAGATTTTTCTTGGCGGGGTGTTTCAACGCGAGTCTAGATTTTAGAAAGTGACGTGTATCGTCGTGTACGTCCCTCGTCGCGTCCAGTAATAATGAATATGAAAAAAAATAAGAACAGGCCGACAAAATTCGACACAGAGCTCCTGATGGCGACTGACTGGCCATCGAGCGGCGCAAGGTAATTTGCAAATTTTTCGGAAAATGTGAATTTAATAACTATTGGGCTTCAGTTAAAGACCAAAATTTAGCAGGTTCTCTGTAGTGTAGAAATTATATACAAAATTAGATATTTTATTCCTAAATTGTTCGTTTTTTAGTCTTTTATTTTAGCCTGTTTCCAAGATTGTTCGTTTTTTAGTCTTTTATTTTAGCCTGTTTCCAAGATTGTATATTTTGTATAAGTACATCTTGTCGTGTAACGAATTACCACGTTCTTTGGAGAATATCCTTACGTGTATCGTATATTTTTTGGTAAGACCGTTACTTAATAAAAAAATACCTAAACCATTCGATCAGCAAAGTAGTTTCTCTCTTTTCTCCTCCGGTGACTCTCCTTAGTTTTTAGTCTCTGCCCTCGAGTGAAGTAGTGTCGCGTGTTTGTTGTTTTTGGACCGTGTTTGCACCTCGGAATATCTCTCACAAGTGGGCAATAAAGTTTCGTTGGCTACTTCGTAAGTGACTCTTAAATAAACGCCTACACCATATCAGCTGCAGGGTTCCTTCCAGTATCTAGTAGTATATACTTTAGATATTTGTTCATTTTTTCAAATCTATACAATGTTGTATATTATGAAAGGACGGGTATATTTCATCATTCTTAACCGATGGCTGACAAATGAGAACAATGAATAACATTTTTTTAAATCTCTTCCGCAACGTCGATTTTCTGAGTGAGTTTCAATTTTTTTTCTTACAAAGTTTAGATTGATTCAAATAAAACTAAAACAAATTAAAACATGAATCCGCAGTAGGCATACATCTTAAGCTGTCCATTGTGTTGTCTTTTCTTCATCAGTATTTATTTGCCTTTACCAGATCTAGTCCTTTTAATGAAAAAGGACTTCTAAACATTAATTATAACTGTTGATGTACATGGTTCAGCAATTTCTGAAAGCAAACTTCGTGTGTCGTTTTTTTCTTCTCTCCATTGTGCTCTATAACTTTCTTTTATCGTCCACTTCTTGCTGGAACATTCGGCCACTTTTATCTTTTCCGCCTATAGCAACATATAGCAACAATACACAATTTTTTATGTGTTTTTTACCTTTTAATATCAATGTATGAAGGCTCGTGTGTGTAACGCACCAATTATATTTAATATCTGACACACAATTCGCATAGGTACAGTAACCTAAATCATTAAATCCCATTTAAACAGATTAATATCTTAGCCCTGTCTTGAAGTCTTTCACTTCATTGTTCTACGAAGTGCCGTGTTGGGCGGTCCACAGTTATTTAAGATCGTCCTATGCAATCTCCTGATATTGTTGTGAATGTAGGTCGGTTTGAATGGTTTGACGTAAACGCACGTATATATTCAGGTATAACACTAGAATGTACGTAGGCACACAGTAACACTATGTTCAACGTTATTACGGAAAAAATTTCATTTCTGCTGGTGTATGTGTGGTCTATTCGGTGGAGTTCATTATCTGTGTACAAGCTCGATAACTTTGAGAAAAGGCTGTTAAGGCTCTTGTCATCATCGTCATCAACCCACTTCACGTCCCACTACTGGCCACTGGTCTCCTCTAAGGAGAGAGCTTAGGCTATAGTACGCCACGCTGACCAAAATTCTTGTTGGGGACTTCATATGTTTTCTAAGAGTTGTGTATGTTCTTTGATGAGGTGCAGGTTTCCTCACGATGTTATTTTTCACCATTAGCGATATGTATTGCTACCAAACATTTACGAATGAATATAACTTAACGAAATTAAAGTCGTATAGTACGGTCATCCGAACCATTGGCCTTTCAAACGAGAGGCTACAGTTCTTCCACTGATCTTCCACTGCTTTTTTAAATTATCGCCTAAATAAGTTATTATGTTTTTTATTTTCTTGTAACATTATACTTATGCGAGAGAAAATTTATCCTTTTTTCCGTAATGGTCTTGTATTTATTCTTATTATTTCGACATACTGAATTATAGGCCCTTTGTGTACTCAACATAATTAAAGTTTCCCTAGACAAATTTCTGACAAGTTGTAAAACTTAATACAACTTTGTAATTAATATCTTAGAGCCGTTTCCAATTTGAAATCTATTCTTCACATAAGGGAGTAAATAAAGCCTGTTTTGATTTTTGTTTATTGACTTAAAGTGTGGTAAGTAAAGGTTCACGGAAGAAAAGAAAATGGGTTCTCGATTACTATCAGAACCGCTGTCGCCAAAATGCACACAAACAAATGATAAACACTATGAAATCTTAATAACGATTCGTCGTAGTTTCTAATTTAAAAAGATGTAACAAATTCTGGACTGTTAATATAATTTAAACTTTACCCAGTCGTTATATCGTTGAAGGTTCAATATCTTTATTGCAAGTTACGACGTTTTGATTTTGTATTGAAATTTTATTCAACGTACTGCCAGCTTGCGGCCAGTAGCTGGACTATGACGAACGACTAACATCTGAACGAATAGAAAGTAGTATGTTCTCGACAACAGTGTCTTATTTAGCGCACACATTACATAATGAACTTTATTTCGATCAATTAAGTTTAAAAATAACAGAACACTCATGATGCATATTTTCGCTAAACTTTTGTTCGCTACTAGCGTGGAAAATTCGAGATGTTTACTTAATTCTCCAAAAGATAAAACTTGACCATATTGCTCTGGTATGAATGTTTACTTTCGTTTGTTAAAATTTATTAAAATAAGACGTATTTGCCGATGATATGAAATACCACAATGGGTAATATTTTCGTTGCAGCTATCATTTGTGCATTCCAAAACAGCACAATAAGGCATTTTTCTACGATTTTAGAGATTTTGCGATAGAATTGACACAACCATACAGTACAAAGAGAAATAAATGGCGACTAGAGCTCAAGTAGGCACAACTGACCCCACAGTTGGCACGCGTACGACGCTAACTTACCACTTCATTGTATTTATTGTTGTGTGGAAAAATTAAGCCATCCGTCCCTATCGTTTGTTGTTTTGTGATTTTTGGTAGAAGCGTGTTATGTATGTTGGCCATACGACGATCGCTGACGCAGCCCTGTACCTACTTTACCTAACAAAAGTTGCCACATGGGGGAAACGCCGACGCTGCGGAACGTGCGAGGCACCGCTGCCGCGTGACCACCACCGGGGCGCTCCGTGGGACCGCCGCTAGCAGGCACTTCGATACTTACATCGGTCGGGTCAAGTAATCAAGTAGTTATAAGTTATTTGTAAATTCTTTTTAAATTTTTAATTAAATAAGTTCATTCGATTTTGGTTTTTTTTGAGTCCTCCGGCAGTGGCCTACGTAATTAGCGTGAAATTTTCTCAATTTACTTTATTTATTTACCATAAATTACTTTAGTCATTTCCGAATTTCCATTATTAGTTTGAAACAAACGGTCATAGGTAATTATTGTTTGTGTTCGAAGTACTTGCAATTAAACATAATAATGAAATATTAATAGAAATGAAATACTGTGCCAATCCTTTCAAAACCTTTACTGTTTTCAAATGGGTGTCAAAATCTGTTTTGCAAAAAAGGAAAAATTGACGAACGAACATCGTCCTAACAAATTACTCTCAAAGCAGCTGTAATACAATCTAGCTCATTTAACACAATGCCTGTCTGCCGCCGCGTCGTCGATAAATCACCAAAGTGGCCTATTAGTCACGTCATATTCTGATGAAAACGTTCGCTGAGCAGGCAAAACACACTTGACGGAAAGTTCGTTAAGTAAAATATCATGTTTGGCGGCACGGCGATGAAGCTCATAATTTTAGCATTACAGATGCTAAATTTTATCCAATGGAGATTTTTCATACAAAACCTATTTTGCACTTTTCATGTCACTATTTTGCACGCTCCAGTTCTTTTGTTTTTCAAATTTAAAATCAGGATTGCGAATTTGGGCGATTAGTCAGTAGGAACACGATATTAACACACGATAATCAAAGACTAACCACTAATATATATAGACACACACACACTACTCTTAACATAAATTCGCTCGCCAAACATTTCTACTCGTTTTTGTAGTAAATTGAATTGTTACTTAAATATCAAAGAAAATACCTTATTGAAAATATTTCTATATCCGAACTAAATGACCAAACGCCACAATCGTTAACAATTAAGACGACTAATGATCATTACACGCTTGGGAGCGAACAAAAACTAACCGCCTCGAGATAGGACCTAATGTATTTCAACCAAGAGTCAACTTAATCATGTTTTTCTTCGTTACGAAACGAACACAAGAATTTATTCTTCCAAAGGTATGTATAACATAACAACATAACATGAAAAAAAATAATTTTAATTCATCTTCCAGTTAAAAACAAATATTTTACATCTCACCTTATTACTTTTAAATGAGTATAGGAACATGCTGATGACGTGTGTGCCATTTATCTAGAACATATTTATGTGATTGGCTGGCGGTAAGAAGTGTTACTACTCTAATACCATTTAGAAGGGATACTCGAACATTATTTAAATTACGAAACCTTCAAATCCTCCCATTAACATGAACACAGAACTGTACCAAGTAATTGATAGCCTCTAGGAGTCAACAATTAAATGAGCCTTTAAATTCATTTGAAGCCGTAAAAAGGCTCTTTCCGATCTACTTTAAGGTTATGCCGACGTCCTTTGATGGATACATCTTGAGCCTCTTTAGAAACGTGTAATGTAATGGCTTTTAAACTAATTAACATTTACGACTTTGATAGAGTGTAGCCCTAGTTGCTAAACATTTAATTTATACAAGGGTGATGTTTATAATTCTCAATCTAGGTCCAGTCAGTCAGTATAGATAGACATTGCAACCGTCGTGTACGTGCGATCATAACAACACAATATGACCACTACACGAGCTTCGTATTCGTTTTAAGTTTAGAGAAATATCAAATTTTACTCTTTTTTTTATATTACCAAGTGACGGGACGAACAGGTCTTGGCCTGGTGGTAAGCAACACGCCTGTCCGTAACAGCTGCCGTGCCACTCAGAGCTTTAAAACGCAAAGATCGGAGATGCACTGCCACTGCGTCCGTCATCCTGAAACGTAAGTTGACAAGTCTCATGTGCTTGTAATTTCACCAGCACCCCTACCCTTCAAAACCGGAACGCAGTAGTGCTCATATTACTGCTTGGCGGCAGAAATAGGTAAGGTAGTAGTACTTCCCTGGACGAACTCTTTCACAAGGGGCTCTACTCTTACTAAACTTCACTACAGCTGTTAAGGTTATACCAGATCTAAACAACCCATGGAGAATCGCCATGCGACTGAACCATCAAACGATTGCCTCAATTTACCGTAGGTAAGTTTCTGGACGAACTCTTTCACAAGAAGCGCTACTGCTACTCACGGTAGAAATTTAAGTTAACAAGTGTTTATGTACAGAATCTTTGTAAAAAAATAATAATAATGAAAACCGGTTGAAATAAAGATAAATTAACTCTTAGACGTTATCATTCGTTCGTGGTCATTGGCCGTAAACCGTTTCTGAAATTTAAGCGGTACCCGAGCCCTTATCTGTAAATAATTATATTGGCTTAAGAATGTTCAAAGAAGTTTTTTTTTTAGTAATATCAAGTGACGGGACAAACAAGTCGTGCGCCTGATGGTAAGCTACACGCCTGTTCATAAGTTCTGGCGAACCTTCGTCTACTATCACAATCTTAAAGACGTTCGTTTTAGAAGTTGACTGAAGTAGGAATCATTATCTTTCTCAATAATGAAAATGAGCAGGAAAATGGACTGTGGTAATATACATTCACAGTAGCACAATTTGTTCCAGAAGGGTTCTTCCGCCACAATGCAATATATCTCTGTTCGCAACAGTCTTGATATATCGGTATCGCCTGATATCTTAGGCCAATAAAAGTTTGCGAGAGTTAACGTATGATATTTTCTTCTACATGATATTGTTAGTTGTTTCTTGATAAGTTTGATCGATGAGGTTTGCTATAGAATGTGAAAATGTATTAAAGCTACGTTTATTTAACAGAATATTTTGCAGCGCTACAGTAATTTTATACGCTTTTGATGTTCTGGTGTTGATAGTTTAATCCGCTGAATTCGACAATCAGAAATTATTCATCAAAAATATTTATTATCATTTGAAATCAAATTATAGCAACCGTACATATGGACTAATATTTCCCTAAAGCTGCTTTGCAGATACAACGTAGAAAAAACATTGAGCACGATGCATTCACAATCGACTCAATTTCCTGAACGGCAATGACAAAACCCGATGAAAATAATAAAATAAACATTTTAATCATTCCCGCAGCCAAGTTCGAACTCAACGAATGAAGGCACGTGCCAACATCGGTGCTCATATAAAGTAATATGTAGGCACATAATATACAAAGGATTATTGACTGCAGTTGCAGAAAATTCGTTTTTCAACGTCCAACACACGTGATTCATTTTTATTTTATTTGTTCACTGCCGAAACGGGTTTCGCATCAGACTACAACGCGAAGCCCCGGATTTATAGAGCGCGACAAACTTCAATTTCAACAATTTATTATTTTTAATAAAGAACATGTCGAGGTGAATCTCGGAATATATGACCAAAGAAACGACTAAATATATTCTTTTATTGGTAACATAATTTCCTTCTGTCCGCTCATGTCGTCTATCTACAATCGAATGGTACAAATTTGTGGCGCAATTCATGAAAGGAGTATCGTTAATATACTTCTACTAACTTTGCTTTTATTCTTTTCCAGTGTTTTTAACCGACTTAAAAAAAGCGGAGGTTCTCAATTCGACTTTTTTTGTGTGTACGAATATGTTATTTACGCGATTACTCCGACATTCGTGAACCGACTTTGATGATTTTTTTTTTTGTTGGAAAGAGGGTGCCTCAGTATTGGTCCTATTTCAATTTATGGAAAATATTGCACCTTTAAGGGAGGCAAACTGGTTATAAAGGGGATGGATCCGATTTCGCGCACTTTCCGGTAACAGATTTCAATAAAACTTTGCAAATAGATGTAATTCCAAGAACTTTGAGTTCTTTTTTTTTTTAATAAAAAAGTTATAATTAACCTAACCGAAACGTGGGTTTGTTTGAAAAGACAAGTAAACGCGATTGAAATCCGGAAAAATAGTTTCATTTCCTATGTGTAACAATCGCGAAAACTTTCCTATGTGTAACAATCGCGTAAACCTAAGAACGCGATAAGTTATAATTAGTTAGTTATAATTATTTAAATAATAATTTTATAATTCGCTAGCTAATTAATACTTAGAAAAAATATTATAAACATTTAAAAAAATCGACTAGAATTTGATACGATATTAAAAACCTTAAAAGTAAAGAAAATTGGTTTTGCTATTTATAATCACTGTATAATTCTATTAGAAAATATAAGATATGTTCTGAGATAAATAGGAAAGATCTGAGATGGATATGAACTGCGATATTTCTATTATTATAAAATCCCTAGTCGCACAAAATTTCTTGGAATACAATTCGAATTTTTCTCGTTCGTAACTCATTACCTGCATCGTCTCCCCAAGGAAACCGTTTGCGAATTGTCAGTTTCTTATTTGTGTCAACAATAACCACCCGTTTGTCTCCCCTCCTATTTTATTTTGGGGACGATTTATCACGCAGGGTCTTTTGGTGTATGATGATCAGCAAATTTGTGCCTCTGCTGGTGATTATATTGATGTATTATTATTATAGTTATCAATCTCCGCTTCTATTGTATTAGAACATGGTATAATTCGTTGATAATACATCGCATGATGACAATCATTTATGGGTTGGTAAAGTAATAAATTATTTGTGGCGCCATTGATTCGAATCAATTCTAGCTTGATAACAATTTGCTTAGTTGTTGATTTTGAAATTCGTCCGATTTTTACAATTTGCACCAGATTGTCCAATTCATTTTCCGGTAATGAAACTGCAGGTCACTTTATGATAAAAATCTCGTTTTAGTAGTACAACATTCCGGGAATACCGTCGAATAATACTGAAATACGGAAAAGCGCTGTAAAACCCGTCCAAATTGCACCATTTCTGCTTACAGCGGCATATCGGTCACGTCTCTGTTGTATCCAGCAAGTCTTTGCGCTTGTTAAAGACATAGATGTCTGTCAGAGACAAAGAGCACGGAAGTTTTACGTATGAAATCGAACCTCACAAATTTCTTATATTTTCTTGAAGGTCTAATTGGTAAGGTCTAATTCATAGTCTTATTTTTTTACTATTCGCAACGCACACACTCATAGCCCCGCACCAGGGAAACCCTGTATCGCAGGTGCCATGGACACACACATAGACAATTACACCCAAACTCACGAGAGAAGTAAATGTTTAGGTCATACAAATATTTCTCCCGGCCCGGGAAGAGAACCTCTGCGTGGCAGTCCAGCAACGGTAACCGTTCGGCCACGGAAGCAGTTTAATCTTATGTCTAAACTTCAAATCGAGTATTTTGAAATGAAAAATTTTTTATAACTTAAGTACCGTCAAGCCAGTATGACCATAGATTTAACTTAAAGTTTTATATATTTACTCTTTCGTGGTAATTTTATTGGAGCTAGTCGAGACGCGTCATACAACTACCATGTAAAATAAGAGTAGTATATCCGTACAAAATAACAGCGCGACTTATACTCAAATGAAAGACATGTGATCAGAGTGCCTATCTTTATACCGGATTTACATTTGTCTGACGTGTCGTGTCGTGACATGTCAGATCGGTATCAATTTCATACACACAGCACAAGCCGTCACGCAGATTGCGACACACTATGTAATATAAATCTAACCATATTAAATGTATGAAACCGATACCGTTCTGAGGCATCATGACACAACACGTCAGACAGATGAAATCCGGCTTTTTGCATTTTATCGACCTGGTAGCAACTTGTAATATATTTAAAAAAGTATTGTATTTAAAGAGTGCATATAAACAATCCGGTAATTCGATAGACTTCAAAATTTACATCCATTTACATCGCAGAAGTATCGGGTTCAGATTGCATCTTTGTCCGTGTATTTGAAGGGTTGCTTTGGACGATGGCCTATAGTTTTAACGTATTGTTAGTTCTAGTAATTCTGTTCTAAATCCGTAGCACCTGGATCAGGTGAAGACATTTTGTAATATTTCGCAAAAATACACAAGCAACTCTTGAAAATTCTCTTCATTATATGAGCATCAGTTATATTTGTATTATAATATGTAAAACACATTGGTATATTCTTACGAGATTCAGCGAATCGGTCAATATTATTGTGAGGACAGTATGCGTTACACGCTACTTTTTAAGCGAAGACTCATTTTGTAAAATATAATTAACATCAGGTGGAGTGGAGTCATTTGCCTGTCAGGTATAAAAAAAATAAAAAAATAAAAATTAATTAATTATTTCTGGCCTATACACCGGATTTCATCTGTGAGGTCCTGAGGCCGGGTCAATGTAAAAAACTAACTTTTCTAATATTGTCTCGGATCTGGGTGTTTGTGGCACCCTCGTTCTTATTGATTTCCATAACACAAGTGCTTTATTTACTTAATTTGGGGTCAAAGCAACTTGTGTGATATAGTCTGATATTGTTTTAATTTATTTATTATCTTGACTTATACGTATCATATATCATTTCATTTGGGATCATTTTAATTTATAAACAATTCAAACTAACCAAATAAATTTTACGTGCACTTACCTATACCTACTCCTTTTATAGTTTGGATGCTATACGACACGCGATCTTGCGATACCGACGTTGCATTCGTGTCCCGTGGATGACCGCTGAAAATCTATGTATATAATATATTATGTGGCTAAGGGCTCCTTCACATTAGACGCACGTAGAAGCGATGGAGTGTCGCGAATGTGGCACGGCAGCCGCGCGTCTCCAGCGTTTCAGTAATTTTTAGTTCACTAATTGTGATTGCAAAAGTCGCGCGCGCGTCTTTCAACAGCGGCGCTGCAACTGCGAAAATTAGTAGTGGCAAAGTCAAAAAATGATTTATTCTATGGGTAAAATAAATTTACACTTCAAAACGTCACATTTAACTTACTGCTCGTTCACTACGCTGACTTCCTTGAGAAGAACGAACAAGAAACTCTAGGGATTGCTCTTTTCAAATAAACTTAAATGCTATGGAATACAATTTGAAGCAAATTTGTGTAGAATCTAGAGCCATGTCGTCCGTCTTTAATTTTGTAATATATATTCAATCAAAATATTTTTAATGTAGTTTTTAAACTTAGGAAATGATAATTTTCATATATGCTCCAGAATCTTATTGTAAAAACGTATACAGTTCCGCATAAAAGAGTCGTTTACCTTGCTTAAACGAAATCGTGGTGCCATGAGTTTTGACTTAGCTCTATGGTTAATATTATGGATATCCTCTTTCTTATTGAAATTATGTATATTTTTACGGGCATGTAAAATATTTGAGTAAATGTACTGTCATGCCACAGTCTTGATACCAGTGTCCTTAAACTTTTCTCTGAAAGAAACCCGAGAACTTAATGGCGCGGCTGCAGCGCCACATCGGCAGCGCTTCAATAAGCGTCTAATTTGAAGGCGCCTAATGATACAACTAACTGTGTACCCTACGTATTAACCTATTGCTTATCATAGGCATAAATGCACAACCATAATTACCTGGTCTCTCGGTCGAAGCACATTTGTGCTGGTAATCACGCTCATCCGCACGCTTGACCTGCATTCGGAAGTTGTTACTACAGTTTGGTATATTCGAATTCACAGAATGAGAATAGATTGAAATTTTGAGGGTTTGTAATACTTAGGACATGGTATGTTCATTACAAAACACCGCAAATTGCTATGCTTATATGATATATATTATTCTGGATTTCACCTGTTTCTTCATAATATTGTTTCTGTTAACCCTAATAAAATTCAGATGTTAAACTTGATACTAACTTGTCCTGGAAGACAACTGAACTGAGTTTATTTTAATTTGCAGATCGTACACTGCACAGTCAGTTGTATACGGACGAGGTTACATTTGTCCTGATAATTGGCTGCTCTCTACCTCGGTCTTAGCACGTTGTTAGCTCCAGTAATCTCTTTTGCAAGGAATAACTACATTATTCCCCCCCGTTCTGTAGTGCGACTGGCATGTTTGCATTTCATCGACCATGAGCAGGATGCGTGGCAGCGGTAACAGCCTTCTAAACATCATTTCAGAGGATGTAGCGTGTCCGATATTGTGACATTGGGTCAGAATTCATGTCACCAAGAAGGGCATGACATGAATTCTAATAGCGCATACCTATTGTTAATTTCTATTATTTATTTTTAATTATTTTCTAAGTTTTTTTTATACTAACAAAGTGGTTCATAGATTTTTATTTTGTGATTTGGAACTAGTACAAAAATAGGAACTTACGTTTGACGGTCCGCCAGTTAATAATGTCCTCTGTAAGGTACCCGAGCGTTCTTATTTTGAGATTAGTTACTCCGGGGGTTGTTGTTCGTTTAACTAGACTCGTTTCAACAACATAGTAACGAGAATTCGAAATAAACATAAGAAAAAAAAATGTTTTGTTCTTATAACTGTATCACTATGTAACATTAAATTGTGGTACCTACTGTTTTTAATTCGTTAAGTACAGTTCCGAAAGCCAATAAAAAGGTTAAAAATGAGTCCCTAAAGAACATGAGGGTGTTAACAATATTTAGTAGGTTAATCCAACATATTAAGGCACCTTGAACACATTAGGTATTTATTACACTTACAATATAAAATATGTAAAATTTTTGCAATCCAAAGTAAGTCATAGGGTATCGCTCGAATCCAACATAACTGTAGAAATTGTTACAACCCGGACAAAGTACGTGTACCTCAAATTTCCATATGAAAGGGTTAGTTATTATGGCCAGATCGTGCTTCGATCTGTTCGTTAAATTTCAATAGATATCTGAATAATAAAATTATTTTTGATCTTGTTCATTTTTGGCATTGTTACAATTTTTCTCTTTTTTTCTTCAATCAAAGGAGTGATTATTAGAAGTGATTGAGATGGAAAAAATTCGTGTGAATATGAAGGAAATGTGATGTGAAATCAGCGTGCAAGTTTGTATATAATACGCATTTATGGTATTACATTTGCTTTGTGCTGATGACACGAGTCTGAGAAAGTAAGGCGACGAATTGGTTTTCAAACCCGTTTCAAGTGTAAATTAATTACATTATTTTTTAATACATTAAAAAAAAAACACTTCTTCCTATCTAACTGCCTCTGTGGCTGAACGGTTACCACGCCGGACTGCCATGCAGACGTCTCAGGTTCGATTCCCGGGCCGGGAGAAATAGCTGTATGGCCTGCAATTGTTTATCTCGTGAGTTTGGATGTAGTTTGTGGTTGTCTATGTGTGTGTCCATGGCACCCGCGACACAGAGTTTCCCTAGTGCAGGGCTATGTTGAGTGTGTTTTTTATTTTGTGTGTTTTAGGTTATTATTATTATTATCGTATCGATGGCATATACACTTCGTTTTTATGCGATGTGATTGGACGAACAAGTCGTGCGCCTGGTGGTAAGCGTACCCACCTGTCTATAACAGTTGCAGTGCCACTCAGTTATGAATCACAAAGTTCTGAGGAGCACTCCCACTGCGCCCGTCACCCTGAGACATAAGTTGACTATTCCCATGTGCCTGTAATTTCACCCTTACCCTTCAAAACCGGAACGCTGACTTGCTTTACTGCACGTTACTGCTTGGTGACAGAAATAGGTAAGGTAGCAGTACTTCCCTGGACGAACTCTTTCACAAGGAGCTCTACTGCTGCTGCTGCTTGTTGCCCATGGTGCGTCATACAATCAGAAAAGTACTGGTACGTCGTCTTCGTCGTTTCGTGCATCCCTTAAAACACTTATCTTTTTTCCGCGTGTCAAATATTTTAAGTATCTTCTCCATTTAAAATGTACTAAAAATCGGAAACTATTCAATTTTATTAAACCGTGAGTTTCGTTTTGTTAATAGGATCTATACGTGGGGATTTTGTATACATGTTTAGTTGGGTAGTATTTTGATTTATCTGTCTGAATTTTATTAAGTGTTTTCTTGATGTACCGTTTTACTAGTGGGGCTGACGTGCTCAATAACGATCAAAGCCCCTAAATAAATAGAGATTAAAAAAATAGTCAAACAGTGCCTTCCGAATATTTAAAGAGACTGTTTTTTTTTAAATAATAAAGTTTAAATTAAAAAGAAACTGTTTTGTTTTAAAAAGAATTCTTTTCTTTTCCATTAAGAGTAAGTTATTCATTAGACGTTGGAAAATAGCCAAGCCAAGTTAAGGTTTAAATTCAAATGCATTTGCTTTGTAGCTTTTATTTGCAGTTATAATAATTTTGCAAGTGTTCGCTTCTTTGAAAGATTTTTCGTGTTGAAAATTTTTGGTTTCGTAATGCAGTTCTTGTTTTTAACCAGACTTCAAAAATAAGGAGGAGGTTCTCAATTACATTATGTTTTTCTTGTTTGGGAACCGATTTCGATGATTTTTTTCTTTTGTTGGAAAGGGGGAAGTTCGGTAATGTTCAAATTTGAAAAATATATTCTACCCCTAAGCCTGGGAAATTAGGGGACGAATCCGGTTTATTGGATTTCACCCACTGTCAAGTATATTTAATTTGAAAAATTGAGGTCGATTTTTTTTATATAAAAGGGTTAGAACTATTTAGGACATTTTTTTATGTCGTTAGCATATGTTTATATGTCTCGTTGGATAGTTTTAGTATTTTTACAAAGCAAAAATTAATTACATATAAGTGGATACTAACTAAATTTTAATTATAAATTGTTTATCAGCACAGCAACAATATCAACAGAACAAAGCTGTATTACCGAACATTTAAATTAAGATAATTGTAATGATATATTTAATTTATAATAATAATAATAACGTTCACACTCATAACCATTTCCGAGAATCGAACCCGGGACCTCTGCGTGGCATACCAGCATGGTAACCGTTCGGCCACAGGTACAGTTGCAATTGCAAATATATTTGTCCCATTTGATTATACAAGAAGCTAACCCGAAGGCATTTGCTCACTTATTTGTAAGAAAATTAATTGAATATGGGAAATAATAAAGTTACGCAAAACAAATAAAATTGCAACGAAATAAAGCAAATTATAGTACTAACTAAGCTGCGTTAAAATTAGGTACTGAAAAATAAACACAGAATATACCGACAAAATTAATCTTACTCATCAAACAATCAAAAACTTGTTCAAATTACAATGCTACGAAAAAGATTGAAGAAGATGCTTCTGAATAATATAATAAACTTCCGAAAGAATAACTAACTTAGCGATGTATGTTGTTTTTTATAATAGTATTTCTGTATGATGGAATATTTATGCAATGTAAGGTCGCTTTGAACTTATTACAGGCAGTTTACGATGAAAATGGCTAACAATAATTTTCGGTAAAATTTAAATTGTGTTTGTAGAGTAGTATTACGTCAAGAAGTTTATTCGGAACTCTCAAAATTTCATTCATTTATTTCTGTATTAAAATAAGAATTTGTACAAAAAATTTCGGTAGTTCAGTAAATAAATCGGTAACATTTAAACAAACTCATTTTTTATTTTATTTTTCAGACCTTTTGTTCCTACCCATTTAATACTGTCTTTCATCGGCGGCACCTGGTCAAGCTTTGTATCGATTTTTGGTCCGTTTGGTCTATTATCGCGATCCATCCATTCATCAAAGTGACATTTAAAATCGTTTTATTTTGCTGTGGCAGGGCCACAGTACTTTCTCAACTTTTTTCTTTTACTATAGAAAGTGTACATTGGGCAGAAATATTATATATAAAATTGGCAAAAACCGAAGAAAAAAAATAAACTGTCGTAATAAATTCAGCATCTTTTCGAAATTCGTAGAAAAAATCATTACAAATCGATGATAAAGCTGATCTGAAGACTAAAAATATGTAAACAACCATTTTTATACATGTATAGATATGTTAAAAATAAATATTTTCTTGAATAAAAAGGTCCCAAGATAAAATAGTCATTTATCTTTTTCTATTCAAAATGCGGAAAAAGCGGAAGGAAGATAAGGACACTTTTTTGCAACGAAATATTTATACTTTTTTCTTCAACTGTGACCAGAAATCGTTCATTATGTCGTTTTTTACTTTGCTATACGATTACTTACGCAACGACAATTAAAACATGTGACATCGCCGTCGCGCCCAAGCTTTGTGTGTGCTTTATCTACATGAGTCGCTTCGATGAAATTTTACAGGAGATATGCCGAAATAATATAACTATCGATATAATGCCGTTGTTGTATCAAATAGTAGTTTATGTGACTGTTACATAATGAAAGGCAATAAAATACGAGTAAGGGTTTATGATTAGTCGACAGGCGAGTTTCTTAAAAATATCTCACGAGTCTTTCAATGCCTAATTATGTACAGTTACATACACTGCTTTATCTTCACAACTATTATATACTCTCTGTGATGTGTTCAAGAACCGCACGTTACGATTGGCGAAATGGCGGCAAATAAAAACATTTCTCACGCTTGTCACACAAACGTACTTTTTATATTTAATTCATAGATAAACTAGAATCGGTCCCAACTATCATAATATTGTTCTACATCAAGTGACGTGTGAAATTATCAAAATTGTTTGCTATTGACATTTCATTTCGAATAAAACTTTACCTCGGCTGATATTAGAATTGAGGTCCAATTAAGTTGTTTTGTTTTTCAAAGATGTTCGAAATTTGAATGTAATAATAACATCCAAATGGGTTAAGCAATAATAACATTTTCTCAGATAAGAAATTTGTTGTAACAAAACAGTTTACCTTATGCTGGTCGCAATTTGCGGTTTTTGAACACATTATAGAGAGTTTATGATATGTGTGTAGATAAAGGAAATAATATGTTTGAAGCAAAATAAATGATGGCCGCTGTATTATGTCTCCGCCGAGGTATTCATAGTTGTAATATAAAATGTTCTTCAATGAACCTTTTAAAGTTCAGAACATAATGGATGAACTGTGCTTACAAACATCTATTGTCAGGGTATTAGTTGCGAGCGAAACAAATTGCAAACGCTATATTTTCGCCAGGCCAATATGTTTTAGAGCTGTATTGAAGTGTATGGAACAAGCAGTTTCCTAACTATACTTTAGAACCTCTTTAAAGGCTTGTTATATATGGTGTATATAAACGACGCGACTTCGACTTTTGACTTTTTATACCAGCCGTTGAAACTGTTTGAAATTTATAAACCGTGTCCAAAAACGTAGTTCGTTCATCAACCCCGAATTTGTTATTTCTTTTTTAAATTTGAAACTACAACCAATCAATATCAATAGTTTGTAGTGTTTCAAATTAAGAATGTGTGAGTTTAGAGAATCGAGGTGTAGTATAGTAATCGAGGCTTAAGACACTTCCACTGTTATTTTTCTTCCGTGTCGCAAACAGCTATACAACACTTGAATTTCAAAAAGTAGCCAACTCATAAGCGTTTTATTCTACAAATACACACATAAAAAGTGTCTAGGGATCAAGTGAATATTTTTGAAATAAAAATTATTTAAGCAATATTTACCAAATCCAGTCTTCCAGGACGACTTCTTACTTTAATGCTTATGTTTTATTTAACCGCTTACCCCTATATTTAATTAAAATAAACTAAAATTGATGTTTTTGCAAATTGTGGGAAAAAACTCAAATTAACGGCTTCAATTAAATGACAAAAAAATGGCGAAAATGATGATTTTGCTCATTTTTATTGTAAAGATAAGAAAATTAATAATCTGTATTTCCACCATTAACACGAATCACACAATTACAGCGATTTGGCATGCTTAAGATGAGTTCATCAAAATCACTTTGAGGAATGGACGCCCATGTGTTTTGTAACAAGTCAAATATTGTTGTAGAGTATGTACGGTATGCATACTCGGCGCAGCTCTTCTTTGAAGCATATCCCATGCGTGCTCAATTGGATTGAGGTCTGGCGATTGAGCAGGCCACGGCAGAACGTTGATACGAGCTTCGGCAAGAATGCGTGTTACGACTCTAGCCGTGTGTGGACGTGCGTTGTCATGCATTAGTTGAAATGAATCACCCAACTGGCCTCGCAAAGGGATGATAACATCTGAAACAATCCTCTCTGCGTAAACTTGAGCATTGAGGTTACCCCTGATCCAAATGAGATCGGTTCTTCCGCCGATCCAAATACTGGCCCATATCATTATTGTTCCCCCACCATATGGATGAACTTCCTGACAATATCTCAAACGTTCATGACGTCCAGATGTTCTCCAAACTCGAGTACGTCTTGTATCCGGTCTCATACCGAAGCGGGATTCATCCGAAAAGCACACATAGCGCCAGTCTTCTTCCTCCCAGTTTCTGTGTTCGCGAGTCTATCGTAAACGGATCCTGCGATTGCAGGGTGCAATAGGTGGAACTCTGAGCGGCCTTCGGGATCGCAGACCCACTTCACGTAAACGATTTCGGATTGTTTGATCGCTTATTAGCAAGCCTGAGGAGCTGTGGAGCCTCGTAACCAACATCATGGCGGTCATGGTACGATTCCGTCGAGCAGTATTTTGGATATACCGGTCCTGTCTGCGAGTCGTGATGCGAGATCGTCCTCCATGTCGCTCGGCCACGCTGCCCGTCATGCGATAGCGCGTCCAGAGGCGACTTATGACGCTCTGTGTAGTGTTAAGAGTGAAAGCCACAGCACGTTGTCTGGAACCAGCTTCCAACATTCCGACGGCTCGCATAATCACTTCTCGGGTTAAATGATGTCGTCTCTCCATAATAATGTAAATTGTTTCGGTTCCGATGCAGATATTGTAATGATTTTGTCAAAACGCTATAACTCATTTTTATACAAAACCACATTGACAATCGATTTTCTTCTTATTATCGAATTTTAAACAATATTCCTTATTTAAATGTTAAAACTCACTAAAAAGTATCAATAGCGATACAAAAAAGTTAATATAATTAACCCTAATTGCAGCAATACTCTTAAACGTACTTGATCCCTAGACATTTTGATGTGTGTATAACAAACCAACTGACTCATATTATAATTCAGGAACAACTAAGTACCCAATTCAGGTTCAAATTGTATTGTATCATTATCGTTAAAGAAGTGGTACATGTACAATGGACTTGATAAAATTTTCATTCAAAGAAACCCTTTTTCATTATTTATGCGTCATTACCGGGCGATCCCAAATAATTAGCCGCAGACTGAAGGGGAATCATGATGAATGATCCCCTTTACGGCACCCCCATCTGGTCTACGAAGATCAAACGAATTTCCTTAACCTTTTAGCGATCGTTGAGTGGTTTGCCGACAATTTCAAAAAGTTAAACGATTGTTGGACAACTTTTAATATCAGAATTACGTACAAAGCGACAAAATAACGTCAATTTCCGGCTTTTAGGGATATTGGGATTGCTGCTTCAATAATTACAATGTATGAAACCCTGCTAGGCTTGAAAAGAAGTCTTTTCTGAATATCTTCCAGCATATTATTTTATGATCAAAATAATCGCACTAAGAGTCTTTATACACCAAGTATTATACTGCTTTGTATAACATCGAGTACAAACCACTATATTTACTTTTACGATAACACATTGTGTTCAAAGACGAACAAGCACACACTCACACACATGCACACGTAAGCAGAGACGTAGACACACTCCCTCGGCCACTCGTATGCGTACATAGAAACGCGCAATTTTTCGTTCATTTGGTTGGCCTTCACTACACTGCAGGGACCTCGACTGCATGAAATTGATTACGACTTCACGCATTAACTACAAACATGCAGTCTATTTGTTGGCAGCCTTATAAATATGTGTTTGTAACCTGACTTGTTAATAACTAACAAACAAATTATTCCATATTTCTTGAACAATCTCAAGAAATTAGGACACTCAATATCAAACCACTCGAAACAAACTGTCTCGGTTGTAATAAATTATAGTACTGGTACTCTAAAGATTATACGACCCTTCGCTGTCGAATGATGTCACCCAGTCCTCATAATTTACAAGAATATTATAATACGCTATGCAGTAACATATTAACTACAACTGTATATAAATTTTAATATTTTTATTAATTGGAAGTAGATATTGTATCGAGAGAAGAATACCGTATGAAAGAAAGTAATATCGTGGTAAAGAACGTGTAAGCGATGGTAACCACAATTTCATAATCGCGAGCTGTTTCAATCAGTACAATCCTATGTATAGTCTGTTTCAATCCATTTTAGATGAAAAGTAAACCTGACCCGACCATAGACGGTTTAGTGATGGCCAATTGTAATGCCTCCTACTACTACTAATTAATTGAATGAATCGATTAATTGTTTAATTGAGTCATTCTAGCGGTTTTCCTTACATAACCTAGAAAAGCATATTTAAATTTATAAAATCTTTTTAAATCCTTTAAATCCTTAATACTTAAATACTTCGAAATATACGTTTACTCGATTTATTGAGTGATTGCTTTAGAATTTGAACAAAAACCCTTTTGTTTACTTTTCATCTAAAATGGATTGGAACAGACTATAGGAATGTTATTTTTATGTTTCTACTTTTAACGCACGTTCAGTAAAATATGAAAATGCCATTATTTTAAAAGGTACTCCGTTAGCGTCCATCACGTAAATCTCGCTACTCAGTTGTATTCTTCTGACGTTATAAATTCACAATATTTAGATATCTGTAAAGACCGCGTCATCGTCGTAGCGACAGAACGTAATTAATCGATAAAAGTAAAATCTGGCCCACTACGTAAAATATAGTTGTATGTATTATTTATTACCTGTGTTATTAACTTATGTTTATTTTGTTCGCAGGTACATAATGGAGGCTTTGCAGACGGTGGTCGGGCGAAATGACAGTAAATTCGCAATTATATAAAAGTTTTCACGTTTAAATGTGGTTTACCACATTCAAAATTGTACAATATTACTACCTGTATTATACTATAGACATAATATAACTAGGTAGGTGATTTTAAGTATTAATGAGAAATACGCTAAAATTACGTTCGCTAACTTTTTAAATTATAAATTGGTTGCAATTACATACATGCAAATAACATAAAACGTGATCTAGACTCTTTCTTTACAAAGTAGAAATAAAACAATTTTATTGTTACTTGTAACGTTCTTTAATTCGTTTTTTTTCTATCTACTGGCGCCATCTGTTACAATTTCCTCGTATTTAATGAAATGCGGTTCTCATAACCACTAAGTAAAAACTACTGACATAAGTGGCGCCCTCCGACGAAATATTAGTAGTACTACGTAGTTTACGGTATTACTCCACAGCCTCGGCTCTTAACAAATGCTGGTACGTAGAATTTCTGTTAACATACGCTAGATGGTTCCGCTGACATAGGTAAACATTCAAAATGGCAATGAAAAATAAATCATAAAATAAAATTTAATTCGTCGCTTTATTCTAGTGAATAAATAACGAAGAGTCGCTGGAATTAACTCTTCCAGATATAATTTCGTTGCTGCTGTTGACTGGTTTCAATTCCCTAGGGAATAAGTAAATATCTCCCAACTGTCCAACACTAACCATTGGAGCCCCATATATCCGTCTATCTTGCGAAAACAGTCGAACCTTTAATAAAGTTTTTAGGACCCTCAGATAAAACAAGGAAAAGAGAGAACTAATTTAACACGTGTTCCTTTTCGATTGGGTTGTCCTGAGGTTGTTGTGTTTTACTGCCTTGGTTTAATGGTGATAAAAGTTTTACACGGCTACACGTACCTTCGCTTCTGATTGATGGTCGAATAGTTGAGATTTCGGAGTTTTATTTTAAGACTTAGATGTTGACATCTTAGGGTTCAGTTTTATTTAGCCCTAACTTAACTATAACATAACTAAATAACATAATTTACATAAATATAATTTTTAAACACAAGTCGTTAAATGGTCGCATTCTCATTCCAAGTTTTTTTTACAGAGATATCGTAACTTAGTATGAACCTTTTAGATCAATCGGACTGTATAGTTCACATCATCATTATCATATAAAAATAGAGTTCTTATTAGCTAAGTTCTTGCAACATTAGTTCATCCAGTTTTTTTTGCCACCAATGCGCCACATTGCACTCAGCACTTTGAATATTGCATGCGCTTAAAGTGTTTTTACTCTACACTGTTACTTTTCCTAGTGGAACGAATAAAAATTCTGGGATTTAAAGTTTTTGCTCACTGTGATTGTTTTGAATAGGTCAGTACAGTATATTAATGCACTCATATGTAAAAAACAATTCTTATTCTCATGCGATAAGCGGCAATAGCCAATGAAGTTCATTATTACTTCTTGCAAGCGGGGCGCGACTAAAAAACTGCCACTATTGTCCTGACCAGCTTGCCGAAGAATGTTTGTGTTGACAATATATGCCTGTATTCACAAAGTTCAAAGCAATAACTAAGATAAACGTATACTAACAACAACAACAACAACAACATACATTTCTAATTGCTGCTATAATTTATCAATGTAACATACCTACTCATACATAGTCGGATCTGCAGCCACTTACGGCAATTTCTCACCGGTTGTTGAGAACCTACGACGTAATGACATACGTGTTTAACCCCTTTTAAAAGTTAAAAAAGTGTCTAATCTAATTTCATCTTTCGTTATATGAATCATCTACCTACAGGTATAAATTGTCTGATGTATGGTCAAATCAAACGAACATGTTTATATATCTTAGATGAGGTATATGATATTTAACCTCTGTAGTAACTTAAAAATACTATCACTTCGCTCGCTAGCGCCTAAAACAACACTAAATTTTATTACCAAATACCTAGCAAAACTACATGGGAACCTTACCACATGCAAAGTTGTACAATTTGTTCTTTTTGCACAACTCTCGCGGTATTTACGATTGTATGTTATTTGAGTATTTTGTTTACGAATGTACACGAAATGCTTTTAAGAACTTACTCAGCTTATTGTGCTGAAATCCTAAGTTTGTTGATACTGTTTGTGGTACTCTTAACGGATATAGTTTCCTTTTTTATCGGTGAGACTTAAAAGGTCAATCGTTGAAAGGTTTTCCACAAAAAAAATTATAACTTGGGTATAATAAACATATATTCTAAACCAAAATGAGAAGGCCAAAGCAGTTTCGTTACAGATATATTAAGGTGTTGGCTTATCCATACTGATTTTATGAAATATAAATATAAAATTGTTTCAAATGATAGAAAATGTTAAACAAGAGCTGCTTTCTAAAAGTATATTTTGTGTGTGTGTGTGAGTCTCTCTCTCTCTCCCCTCCCTCTCCTCTCCCTCTCCCTCCCTCTCCCTCTCCCTCTCCCTCCCTCTCCCTCTCTGCCTCCTGCCTTTTGTTATTGTTTAGAATTAGAGCTACGGCTCGGCACTTTTATGTGCCCTTACACAGCTACAGTTGCCAATCTTATTGGTAATTGTTCGCAAACAGTGGCGACTCGTAACGACACCGTCAACATAGTAATAAAAGATGGCTGCAGGTGTCTTAGCCTTGAGAGCATCACGCGTTGCGTCCCGGTCTGAGTCTGCGCTCCTAAAATTTGGTCACCGGTTTTTTCACAAAGTTCACCATGGCAACTCACCTCGAGGGGTCAATGTTGCAGCTTCACGTGTCAAAAAAAGTATATTTCGTAAACGTAATCTGAATAAGCATAATCGAAATGAAGATTATTAAATAACACGAGCGTTTTTATAAAATAAGAAATAACGCACTACACAAACATCTATCACTGTTTGAACGCCACACGCCCTTAATCTTACAAAATCTATTATACTTCCACAGATCTCGACCTTTCCCTGTGCGGTATATCTATTTGTGTAGATTTCGCCTCCTTTCGGTCGACGAGTTAATTTCCTGATCTTTAAAAGGATAGCGTCGCGAACGCGCTCAATGCAGACGAAGTTTGGTCGTATTTTGGACGGTAACTAACCAAATTCAACAACATTTTACATCTACTTTGACAGTTTCAAATTATACACTCAAATACTTATACTTTTTGACCAAACAGACACCGATTTGATGTAAAAGTTTCACTGGTAACAGTTAAATCATATAATGATAATAATTAATCTTTTAGGCCTTGAGAGAGGCGAGAATCTAAAATAGATATAATAATAACGCACGCACTCAACATAGCTCCGCTCTAGGGTTACCCTGTGTCGCGGGTGCCATGAACACACATACATAGATAACCACAAATTACACCCAAACTCACGAGAGAAGTAAATGTAGGCCATACAAATATTTCTCCCGGCCTGGGAGTCGAACCTGGGACCTCTGCGTGGCAGTCTGGCATGGTAACCGTTCGGCCACGGAGGCATTTAATATGTAAATATTATACACAAAACACGTCTACCATATTATTGGAATGAACATTAAACTACGAAATATAAAAAATACTCAAAAATATGTATTTCCAACATCTCATTACATCGAAGAATCTCGCCCTAATTAAAGAAATCTTAAACAGCAAGTACGAAAACGCCCGCGCAGTTTATCCTCTTAATAAAGATAAAGATAAAGATAAATTTATTTCTGCATAAAATATTAACCTAAATACATACATAAATCTTATTAAATAACCTATTGTTTACATATATGCGCCAAATTGTCGCAAACAATGAAATTATTTTATGTTTACATTACTTTAATTAAGGTTAGTAGTGCAAATTAATCTAGGTGATACCTAAACTAAGTAAAATTGTTTACTTGTGTCTTAATCCTTAATTAATCCTTCTTGTTTAAATTGAAATAACCTTATGGAAAGAAGTAGGTATCCCACTGTTTGAATTAGTTGAATCATACTCGAGGTCTCTTAATTTAAAAATTACAATCACCTTTTAACAACGGTCCCTATATATTAATGTGTTTTGTGGATAATTCAATGTTTTTTTTGTACATATATTTATTATTTTAAGTTAATTATTATTCATGAATCATAAAAATAAAATTGCTATTTACAGTATTACCCTAAAAGTTTATAAGACTTTTAAGAGGTGAATAAAGAGAAAGGTTCTATGTTCACGCATTTGCGTGGAATAAATATAAATATTTACTACGAAACAGCTGTATTTGTATTTGCGTATTTTTATATTGTTGGGTGAAAATGAGAATCACGCCTGAAAAATCTCGAAGACATGTCGGTGTCATCCTGTAGACTATAAAACTTACATTCTCTACCTAAAACACCAATACCCTATTTCCTACATTCGTCTTGTTCAAATACTTGTTACAGCTTTTTCGCGATATTAAATCTGGGATATAAAATGTGAATGTCATATAAGGTGTGAAGTTGAGCTTTGTTACGACCTTATACCTAAAGAGAGTTTATCTGCGACTTTCAATAATAATATGACTTTTTATATGGCGAATTTATTTCTTATCACTTCACGTATTTTTAGGTTGTAATGTGCCATTTTGTGTTATAATGGTTACATAGTGCGTACTATAATTTTCCGGAACTGGCCACTTACATAAACGATATTTAAAAAATAATTACAACATTTGAAAATGGAACTCTTTGGCTGTAGAATACAGTTTGTTTCATTTGACTGTCACTTGTTTTTACATTGTGGCGTCATTTTAGAAATTAGTTGTTTACGTCACCATGGATGTAACTCGTGAAAATTTTCGTAGTATGATTTTCTACGACTTTAAGTGTAACTTAACAGCTCAGCGAAGCTTCGCTCGGCTTCACTGCTTTTGGCGATGAAGCACCATTCAAGACGATTATTTATAGCTGGTTTGCAGAATTCAAACGCGGTCGTGTGAATCTCAGTGACGAATTTCGTGATGGTCGCCCGTCCACTGCTGTGAGCAACAAAAACATGCTGTGCGCCGTTTGATCAAAACAGACAGGCATATGACATACCTTGAGATTCGGGCATCTTTAGGCATAGGCATGAGTCAAATACAATCAATACTACACAAACATTTGGGTGTGAAAAAGCTGTGCTCTCGGTGGATACCACACAATTTGACTGAGGCTCAAAAAACTGATCGCGTCACTTGGTGGAATGCCATGCTTGCCAGATTCTACTAAGGGGCGTCAAATTTGATGTGGGACATAGTATCAGGTGACGAATCATTTATTTATAGTTACGATCCCAAAACAAAACAGCAATCGAATCTATGGGTCTTTCGAGATGAGCCGAAACCAACCAAAGTGGCGCGCGTGCAAAGTCCCTCTAAGCGGATGATTGCTTCTTTTTTTACTAAAACTGGACACGTGGCTACTGTTGCTTTGGAGAATCGTTGTACCGTGATTACTGGTAGGTACACGACTATATGTTTGCCGGAAGTTATTGACAAACTCCGTAAAAATAACCGTAAACGCCTTATCATCTTGCACCACGATAATGCCAGTTCTCACACGGCCAGACAGACAAATAAATTTTTGAATGTGAACAACGTTGACCTTATGAGCCATCCCGCGTACAGTCCGAACCTGGTACCTTGTGACTTTTATTTATTTCCAAAAATTGAGAACCAGTTACGCGGGCAACGATTTTCATCACCTGAAGAGGCTGTCGAATAATATGAAAAATATGTTTCAGATATTGTCACAGAGGAATGGCATAAATGTTTTTTAAAATGGTTCATTCGTATGAAAAAGTGCATTAACGCTAACAGAGAATATTTTGAGAAACAATAAATTCATTTCTGACCATTTATAGTATTTATTTCTTATTCATTCCGGAAACTTATAGTTTGCCCCACGTATAACATATACAGAATACATTATTTATTTGTGCAAATTGTCACTAGTTAGGAGCTACGTAATTTTAAGCAACCCTTATTAGATTATTATAACATAAGTATCCAAGTCAAATTAAATTCAAGTTACTACATTATTCTACGTTCATTTGTATTACGCGAGGAATAACTTCTCTTGCGAACTCTTTTTATCCATAAAGATATCAAATATAACTTCTTTTGTAAGAAAATATGTATGTTGAATTTGTTCTTGCCTGCAATGACAGGTAACAAGTCTGTATAATGAATAGGATTTATACATTTCTTTCAATAAATTGAAAGCATGGCATTGTAAGTCAATGGACATGGCACATATTTTATGCTTCGCTACACCCGAATGCTACTGTTTTCGTAGCATGTTGCTACGCCCTACTTTCGTAGTATAGTGCTACAAACCACTTTCGTAGCGGATTGCTACGAACTAAGGTGAAAATAACATCTGAAATATTCTATTACACAACACCATTTTAAAGTTACTTCTACGAGTACTCAAACTCTCGCCATGTATAGCGTTGTTCATTACTCATCGTATAATCTAATCGTGGCTATCAAATTATAGGCAACCGAACCAATATACTACTTGAGCACGCCTTCGTAGGCACTGTTGAGTCTGGTGGATATCGCTCTTATACCCTGATTGATACTCGAGTTCTTGACGTCATACTTTCGTTCTCAACCTTGATTATGAGAAACAGTTAACGTGAATAGTATATATTATTCGTAGCATACAAAAAAATAAATCTTTTGCACTCATGATAAGAATATCTCAAGATACCTATCTACTACTATAATAAATGCCGTGAAACGTATGTAACGTAAATTGGAACGTTCTCTCGTTTAATTTAATTACAAATAAGGTGTTTAAATTCACAAATTTTGTAACTGTAGGGAAAATATAGGGTTATTTGCATTAATATTAGACATAACTGGTTGATGACTTTACCATTTCAGTGGGCTGCGACCATGGGATAGGTAAGGATCCCTAAACGATACTTTCTTTGAAAATAACAAATATACGCGATTTAGATTAGAAAAAATAGTGTGTAACAATCAGGAAAACCTATATCAATACTTATGCTACTACTTTCAAATTTTTCAGTATTGTTATTTATTTCTCGTCCATAAAAGCGCACAATTTATCAATTTGTAATCCCACTACTAACTGATTAAATAATCAGTAATAAAAGACCATAAGTAAATATTTGAGTAGTTTGTAGTTAAACCTAATATAATAGAATTGCCATCTACTATTGTATAAATGTTATTTGTATTTGTAAAACAATCTGTCTAACGCAGATGTAGTCGACTTCAGAAATAAATTAGTGTTCCGTTAACTGGAACTTTTGGGATTTGATTTGAGTTGGATCTTTACATTTTGGACATCTGTAACTGACGGAGGTTTGAGATGTTTCCAAAAAAGGACTGCTTCCATTATGAGTGACATGATGCTCGACAATGCAATAAACTAAAGTAGTACAAGTGATAAAATGGATACAGAGTGAAGGATCGCTTTACGACTTTTATTACATTTTTTTACAGTTTTTGTTAGTGTTATGGTATTCTTTTTTCTCTTACATATTTTTGTTCATGGTTCAACCGGCAAATTTTGAAACGATCCACATTGCTGCTTACTATATTATTTACTGTATAAGATATTAAGGAAAAGTATTTTTAATATCGGAAATGTTTCCGCCATGGTACCATCATATGTTAAATCACCTGTGTCTGCAAATGCGCTTGCTCTCCTTACCCTTCAACCCGGAACACAGCTTTGCTACTTTCGTATAATATGGCCACGATACGTACATAACAGGTGGGTTCTGCACAAAGAACTCTCTAACAATTACCCAGTCACCAGTTTACTGTAAATGGATCCTATCATTCTTGACGTTTTATAAAAATAAATACTATTGCGGACATTATAGTAATGATTAATATGGTACAATTATTAACAATAGTACAGTCTTTTTCGTATTTGAAAGTAATTCAGTAAAAAAACCCATAGTAATCGGGCAGCATAGCAAAAACTGCAATTTTACTGCCAATACAGGTTTCGAGCTCAACTTTATTAATAAGGGGTTAACCAGATGTGGATAGTTCCAGCACCGCAACTTGTGTAATAGCGTCTCGAGTCTTGAAACTTCCTGATATTAATCTATGCAATAAATCATTGAAAACCCCAGATCATGATAAATGTTGAATACAAAACTATTTCTATGTGGGATATTTTAAAACTGCGCTCACATTTTGATGATTGATAATCAGAGTTAATATTTTAAGTAGAGCACATCAATTTTAGATGGCAACTTATGGAAATACTGTCCTGATTTATTAGCTAACATTCATTGAAGCACATGACACTAAAATTACTTTTATTACTGGTTGTCCATAACTCAATTTTTAATACAGTTGCTCAAAACGTGGTATTTTTCGCACTACAAATCGTGCGGAAAGTTGGATTTCTCGCACTAGTGCTTTTTACTTCTCCAGTTTTTTTTTAATTTACTGTTGTTTTAAGTCTTAAACATAGAACTAAAGAAGTTGTATATTTATTTAATATTTATGTGCTTTGTGACGTACATAAGTCATTCGTCATTAAAACTTATATTTATTTACAAATACTATATAATGAACGTATCGAGTGGAGGTCCACACAGTCTCTGCCTACCCCTGAATGGGTGACAGGTGAGATTTTTATGTATATATTTATTTGTTCTATGTATTACAGATAAATTGTATCGCACTACCGTGCACGGGTTCCTAAAGAAGTTTAAACAAAAGTACCAGGACTTCATAATAAGAAAAGTGGTTACAGACCGATATTACAGAAAATAAACAAAAACAGCACGTTAGAATTAGATTTCCATAGACTTTTAACTAATGGTTGCAGTGGTTGTATTTGTTGTTTCATTATTTTAATTTACTAGCAGAAATTGAGTTTTGTTTAAATACTGTTTTATTTTACTTTCAATGTAGTTTTTTCGCAAATGTATTAAAAAACGTCGTTTGATACACGTGCGGATTTGTCATTTTCACTTGTCTCGCGTCTTGACCCTCGCCTCTGGCTCGGGCCAAGAAGCCTCGAGACTCGTGAATAATGACTAACTTTCCGCACTTATATAAAAAATAACTATTTTATGGCTTTATAGTTTTGAATATACTTTGTTTTTTTTTCTGTTATATGACAAGATATAACAGAAATGTTAAAAAAAATTCTTATCTCTTGTCTTATCATGCCGATGCTTCTTTTATTTCAAACTTTATTTGCCTCGTGGTAAATATTTCCAACACATTGCCCACAACCATATTAAAGTTTTACTGAGGCCATTGTATGCAAAGGTAAAAGAATTTTAATCAGTTACTTTATGCTAAATAATGCTAATGACATTATGTTTCCGACTAATACTCCAACTACTAACAATATTAGTCTGTACTTCCAGTTACACAAGAATTTGTGTTTACATTTCAGGTATCATTGCAAATTTCTGAAATCGATACTTTGTAATGTTGCCATTTCGGTGGTATGACACTGTTGATGAATGACTAACAACATCTAAAGCGCCTATTAATCAAAATACACTATTCACGGGTTTCGTAATTAATCTTCTGTAACTTACATTTCCTAATCACAGGGATTTGGAAATTTCTCTTCAAGGAAGATCGCTACTAAGCCGCAGTGTCAATTGTATCCTAAGGATACTGCGAATTACGCTTTATGCCTCTTAACATAAGAATTTTGTCCCTCAACTTAGTAACTGATATTTTTATTGCTGTAACTGAGTCAAAAGTACAATCGCACCTTTCACAGTAAACTTTTTCACCCAATTTTTATGTTTATCTAGGTTGTCTGATAATTGAAGATAAGCCCGAAGAATGCCGTGCAACACAGCTTATGACTGTTCAAAAAATATACAAAACTATATATCCCATGTAGTACCTAAAATATGTAGTTTTTTAAGTTTATTATTTTTGCTTTATTTTAGATTTTTCATCCATCAAGTCCATCGGTTTTTTGGTGTCGTAATATTTTACGTTAACTGTACCAATAAATAGGTAGTTTTTAGCAGTAGTACTTTTAAAAAAATCAGTACAATTTTTTCTGCAAAGTTTAATCGTCTTGGCATTAAAAAATATGTGTGTTTTAAACATACATGTTTAAAATAGATTTCAAAATGGTGTCATTCATTATTGTACCTTTATGCAAATAAAAAAATATTGCAATTAATGTACAAAAACTAAGTTTTTAAAACTAGATGATTATTTTTGTCCTGAATTGTACCTGACCATTGAGGTTTAATAAAAGCAATATTAGACATTGATAAAACTTTATTAATTAAAGTTTACTGACTCTGATGCAGGCTCTACATCTACGAACATACGCTCTTTTGAGCAGGCTGGTATAAATCGTTAAAGCGGCTGCACGGATACGGCTGCGTAAATCATCCAAGAACCCGATCGGTTTGCTGTACACTATTTCTTTGAGGCAGACATAATAAAAAATATTCAGTGGATTTAGGTCTAGTGAATATGGAGCCCATAAAATTGGCCCCAAGCAACCGATCCTTCCGTCGAGGTTATGTAGTATTGAAATATGCAGGAGCATCATTTTGAGAGTTCATTACGGATATTACGTACAACCTGTATATGAATATAACTCATTGACAGACTGCGATTGATACGAGGTCACGGTATAAAATGCAAAACTGATTATAGACCGTAATTCTCTACTCCGAAAAATTTACCTAACATTAGTTGAAGCAGTTAATCAAGGGAACAATATGATACAACTAGTGTTTTGGGGAGGCCGTTGTAGATAGTGTACCGATTCTCTAATTTTGCGTGTCTATGTAACAAAATTAAAATTGCAGACATTCGTAAAAGACAAAAGTAAACAACAAACTGTTTGAGGAATTTTTATTAATGTCCAAAGTAGGCAGAATGAATTACTGCTCCTTGTTTAATTAATTATTGCCACAAGGGATGCTGCTTTTTTACTTTGCTGCGCATTTTATTTCCTAAAAGACAAGTTATTTGAGCGTTAAAAATTCACTTGTAACTTCGTACGCAAGTATTTCTTTTGTTTCTGCCGCGGATACAGCGCTCACTGCGAACTTAAGGGCGTTATTCAAAGACGGACTTCCTAGGTAGTGTTCTAGATAATTTAAAATTATAAGACATCATACGAAATCTCTAAATTGAAGATTTTGCCTTTCTTACGATCAGATTTTACTCTACCATTCGCCAAAAGTCAGTCTACGTTTGACGTCAATAACTGAAATTCCACGAAATTCTAAAAAAAGACTGAAGATCAGAATTCAACACAGAAATAATCGGATACTCGACTCTGTCCTTATTCAAGGGTTCAATTATTGGTTACAACAACCATATTTATAGAATTTTGTTCTTCTGTTAACCTTTTGGGGATTTGTTGGACAGATTTTATTTCATTTGTCCAAAAAAAATTATTTAATGTTTTATTATTTTGTCATATTGACAAGTTATTCGTTTCCCTATTCTTATTTCACCAACATTCTAGATTATAGTAACGAATCGAATTGTACTGCTTTTGATAAAAAAAATTACATTCATTGTTAATTTTTATTATATGTTTTTTTTTTAAATTAAACAATGTTTATTACAAAGCATGCAACCAATTGCGGTTACTCTGCAGTTCTCAATAGTAACCCAATCTATCAGTATTTTTGATAATTCACAATTCTAACCTAACTTTCGTCTTTTTCGTGTCTTTTTGGTTTAATCATGCTTATGGCATTTCGGGTGGCGTAACCATTTTCCCCTATCAAGTTAGTAAGAGTTAACTAACAAATATTTAAAATTTTTCTGTTCTTTCTTTGAGATATAAATTTTTGTTTTAGCAGGATATAAATGAGCTGAAAACATAACTCGTATGTAATATTTCTATTGATAACTTTCAGACAAACGACTCTTCTGCTGTATGGTATTTCTGTTATGTATTGGTGCAAAAACAGTCGTCGCACTAATGAGAAAAAAAAGTCGAACTGTGTTCAGAATAATGAGATTCGAAAGAAAGTTAGTCGGATACAAATACAGATATCACTAGATAGGTTTGTTCCAACATGTTTTGATTCATTAGTAATTTTAAACAGAATTTAAAAAATACATTTCTTAGCTTCCCTTTTTGTAAAGTACAGTAATTGCTTTTACTTTGTTTTTATGAATCATGTCCATCCAAGCATATTTTTACATTCCTAGCAATAAGTTTATCCTCAGTTTGTCAATAAATTTACTGACATAATTATCGTCGCATCTCAAGCTAAGCACGCCCTTAAATAATAAAATTCTCAAGAATTATCTGTAGAAACTTTGTTTCGATGCTTTGAAAACTTTCGAACAAGTTAATTACAGGAAGTCGGTGCTCACAAATATCTCTCCTAGGAGTGCTTAATTAGTTTCTCACTTTACACAAAGGCGCTAATTAGGAGTAACTATTTCACTTTGGAAAGATTTACTATTTATTGTTTAAATGTTTTTAGCTAAATTAGAGTAGAGCTTTCCCGTAAGACATCTAAACAATCACATAATGTACATGAACACTATAATTTTTTTAGCCTATTATAAGATAGGAAAAAAGACATGAAAGAAATTAAACAATAAGTTGTTAAAGATATATTTCTCGAAGAGTTCCCAAGAGCTAAGAAGACACCTTCCATCTTAAACTCTCCCAATCGGCGATTTGAATAATAACATTCGTGGATACAATAACTCTCTTATTCACTTCCACTATCAATTCGTTCAGTTGGCGATTAAAAGAGGTCCGCGAACCATTAACTCGTTTATCCACTTTTCCCGTTAATACAAAGCCCTTCTTGTTAAAGCGCGCTCGTATATAAAACATTGGCCACCACTTAACTACTTATTTTCATATGACAAACCAACAACAATCGTATCATGGGACCACATCAGATGACTTTAATTAAACTGAACACATCCAAATGACAATAGCGCCAGCCTATCTACGGCCTCACCCAGGTTAACGTAACAATATTAGACAAACGAGGCTTTTTGTAATGCATATTACGTGTAAACAATAAATCGAATTCTGTTACATTACGGTTGAAGTGACAACTGACTCCAACATATTTATATATATATATATATATATATATATATATGTATATAATATATATATATATATATATATATGTGTTTTGGCAATTTTTCTAATTCGCAGTAGGGGTACTGGGTACGGTTGAAACAAAGGACGGTTGTGACAGAGCAAATATCTCTCGAAACGTATGACAAAAGGTTCTAAGGGGCGACCGAAGCGGACAACAAGTCCCAACACGAACTACAGTGTTGCATTGCTCACCGCGCTTTGCAGTTGTTTATAACAAGCCCTATTGTGTTTTGATAATCCAAACTTAGTACCTATGTATTTTTGTTCGAAGATTTCTCCAGTTATTATGATTTTTATTAAAGTCTGAGTATTGAGTGTATTTTTGCGTTAGAAATGAAGCTTGTGGAATATGATAGCGTGATTAGGATTAGTTTTAATGTGTCATTATTGCTACAATTACCATAAACAGTTTTGTGCCTAAAGGAGAGGTTGGGGATGGTTGAAACATTGTTTGTGGGTACGATGTCAAAGCTGCAGTATTTATCAAACTTCACCTAAACTCTCTGCAAGTGCTCAAAGAATTCCTTTTAGTACTCGATTTTTATAAAGTATTTCATATATGTAAATTGTGTTTTTTGTTAAGTAGCTACTCAAGCCGGATTTACATTTGTTTCACGTGTTGTGTCGTGACGCTTCAGTGCAGTGTCTATTCATACATTTAATTTGGTTAGATTTATATTAGTGTGTCGCAATCTGACATGATGGCTTATGCTGTGTGTATGAAAGCGATACAGTTCTGACGAGTCACGACACGACACGTAACGTAACAACGTAACAAATGTAAATCTAGCTTAGTCATATTGTCATAGACGACTGATTACATGTTTAGGTTGTGTGCACTGAAAAGGCTGATTAAAGTATATTTAATAGTATCTGTAAAACATTGAAGACGGTCGAACGGGGCCATAATATAAACAATAAACATGTTATAATGTTATATTTTGTATATTTTCTTACGTTTCAACTGATCCCACTCACTTAAATTGGATTTTTTAACAATTTGATCTTGTGCTAAAAATAACCGGGTACTAAAATATCACTGCCCATTGATAGATAGAAAGACAATCTTGTATATAACTTCATCCATGTTCGGTTCATAAACGACAATACTATGGACGATACAAGCGAAATTGTTTCCCTCCGTACTCAGTCTACTCTAAGTACCGTTACCATCTCGTCCATAAACAGCAAGTAACTACAATAAGGTACGCCATACCACCACAACGTATGACAAATGATATTGTCCACCCACCGCACGAGGAATGCAATATTCTGCACTGTTAATAAGATCCTTACTTTAACCTACAGCTTGTTAGGCTTATAAGTTATATTGTTAGCATTGCTCATCTTATGAGGCTTGTTTGGTTTGCCAACATTTTCTGAAAATTAATCGTACATTTATAATTAGCTTTCGCCCAGATGCACAAAAGTCTATTCGCTTTAATATTGATTATTTCTATTTTTAGTTTTACTTTGATAGAGTAAACAACTATGTTGTATTTAATTACATAAAATTCGAAGAACTTTTCTGGAACTCTATGACGTAATCGTTTCAATGTTACTGGCAAATACAAAGCAATTGACAGTAAAAAATTCATGCACTTAATATTGAGCTCTCTATTTCCTTTTCCCCTCTTACCCGCACTAACAAAAATAATTCCATCTTCATTTCAAATATCCGCGTTATGAATGTTTTCTATTACGATGTTATTATTTTCTTCAGACATATTATTCCATAGTCATAATTTCGTATCTGTATTTCTATTGTTTGTTCCGTTGTGTATTTGTTCTAACGATAGCAACATTATTTGTAGTCTGCGTTTCGTCTCACATGACAATAAGAAACTGTCTCTGGTTAATATTAACACGCTTCTTTATCTCTGACAAGGTGCACATGCCTTTATGACGTCATCTCTGCTTGTAAGTGGAGCCGATGAGTTACAGGCGTTAGTTTTTGTACGTAACATTTGTCTATTTGTATACTTGCTCTTTTCTGTCGTATAAAGGACTAAATATGAAATTAAAGTTTGAAGACAGATCTCTTATGTCGCTAAATTATTTATATAATTCTTTATTGCACAAATAAATAACATTAAAAATTACATGTTACAAAGGACATATGCAAAGTTGATCTTATCTCTAGAAGAGATCTCTTCCAGCCGTGGCGAATAAAATAAATCTGCTATTGTTGAATAAATTTATCAAAATTTAAATGTAAATATAATTCAATGACGACAATATAAATATGACTGAAATAGAAACCTACATAAACACACATGCATACATACATACATACATACATACATACATACATACATACATACATACATACACAATATATAATATCTTGAAAACGGATTATTTATTTATGCCAAAGCCGTGGTAGCCTAATGATTTTAGGCTCAAGCAGATAGATTGTCGTAAGTTCGAATCCGGGCTTGCACCACTTGTATATAACTTTTTTTCAGAATTCCGAAATTCCGAAAATTTTTCGGAATTAATGTGATGACTTTAATTTAAAACGTAGCATGAACTGTTCAGTGAAGGAAAACACCATGAGGAAACCTGTACACACCTGCAAATCAGTTTAATGATATGTGTGAAGGTCCCAAGCAGCAATGGACCCATGTGCGAACTACAGCCCAAACTCACTCGTTGTGAAAGGAGGCCTGTGTATAGCAGTGGGACGACATAGGCTAACTATTATTTTATTATATGGTCATAAAACAGATAACAGTCAAATTACATTGATAATGGTTAAATATGATGTTACAAAGTTCTCTACCAAAGTTCTTTATTTTAACCCAATTTATATTGACAAATTATTATAAAGCAACGAGAACGATCTGATGTTCATAATTTGCTATTAATTTAATACTAGAGCGATAAGGGAACGAGTGATTCACTGTGTAAGACCTAACAGTCAGTTAGTTAGTACTCTTTTAAATATTTTGGATCTTACATGAAAAATATTTAAACCGGAATTTTTCATAGATACCTCGTAACATCCACACATTCTTATCAGATGGTTATAAGAGAAAGTATTATACGTCCGCAAGCAAATATATTGGAAAACTTCTTACAATGCGAGCGTCCATCAAGCCAACAATCAAGTTTCACACGCTGTTCTAACTTATTGATTTTGAGATATCTGCCTGCACTAACTGCCGAATACTTATGGCAAATTTTTTACAGTCGTGTCAAACTCGCTATATGAATGAGATTTATTCATATTCATTCTAAAAAAATATACGACGATTAGTGAATAAGGTTCATCTTGGAAAACGGAATAAGATTATGCGTCTTGCTCAATTATGATTATAATAATTGTGGCATTTGGTGCGAAATGTATTTATTTATTCATTTGACATTTGCAACAAACTAGTCGCTGCAAACACAAAAAAAACAACAAAAAAGGAAATATAAAACTTAATACATATTACCTGTTAGTGCATTCTACACTAATAGGCATCATTGATTCAAGCTTTTTTAATAAACATGTAAGTGCGCATTTGACCTCCGTCTCACCTGATGGAAAGTGAAGATGAGCTCGACGATGGAGCATGCACACCTAAATATTCCCTCTCTAAAACGTTCTTCTCAAATACGTTCTTATATTGGTACGCCAAACATCCGGTTGCGCTATCAAACAAATCAGAATGATGTCGCTTCGGGAAGGGAGTTAGGGAGTGTGTTTTGTAATGGCTGCATGCGCGCCGAGTCGCGCGCCAACTGCACGTGGCGTCACGCACACCCATACTCATTCGCCACTAATGCTTCCGACCGCGAATAATATTGACAGAATTAGCTGCTGCGAGGAACCTACGCAGCGAAATTTTTTATATAGTATGTATGTCATTAGTAATGAGTATACCTAGCAATCAAAAGCAAAATAAAGGAATAAAAGTAAGTAATATTTATGTCCTAACATTTATAAAAGCATGATTAGTCGAATTTACTTTCAGTAGTTACATGGAAATAACAAGAATGTCACCAGTACAGTAGATTAGGTATTACGTGCGATTGCCTCTAAACACTACGATAACTAAAGTCCAAAAAAATGTAATTGTACTCCGTACGCTTCGTTTGTTGCAGTGAAGTCTTAGAAAAATCTCACAGGACACTATTTCATTAGAATCTTTAAAGTAGGAAAAACGTAAAAGTAAGGATTTGTTGTTAAGAACAGCACCGAAGTTAGGTGTCCAGGGAAACGTAAGAATGGAAAAGAAACTTCAGTCAGTGTGTACTAGTGTAGAGTAAAATTGCAATTTGACAGATATTTTTTTAATTTCATGAATTAAAAAAAATTAATAACTTGCCAATATAGTGTTACCGACTGACTCTTTGAATGGTGCTAAATAATGATGACGATGATGACCTGTCACGACATTTATGTACTCTCATTAATACAATTAAAAGACTAACTATTCTGTAATCAATCGGTTCCACGCGATTGGCTAGGTTCCTAATAGTGACACACGAGTTATGCGATTAATTAAGTTAATAAATTTGTAACAGGACCCTGATACGTTTACTTCTATAATGAAAAGTAAGTAACAAATTGCAAAGAAGCCGAGATTATGTAAAATGAAACAGGTGCCAAGCGGCGCCATTGCATTTCCATATTGGAATTCGTTCTTATAATTATAAAAGTTATGATGAAAACTGCACACAACCACACCGTTGTACAAATTAAACGTCACAGTCATGACTCAGACAAAACCGCGTCACGTAACGAAAATTAATGAAACGAAATCATTTTAATTTGGTTTGCAGAACGAACGCAATCGAATTGGAAACTTAATTAGTCTTCGTTGAAATAATTCAATTTGAAGCTAATGAAATATTTATTTGATTTTATTGTAAATACTTTTATGCTTTTATACACAATGAGCAAGAAGCTACAATGTTATGCAATTGTATGAAACTGCACGATCCTGAATTATGTATTAATATACAAATAAACCGTTCTCTAATGCGAAGCATTATCGCCCGCGACTAAAAAAGCAATAAGAGCATAGACATTGGCAGCGAATTGCGAAACTTGTACTGTGATCCCATTCACTCGAAATGAGAAAGATTCGTCCGAAAAAAATGAACATTTTAATTTGTAGTACCTATATTTTATGCAGGTATAAAAGCAAAGAAATCTGAATTTCATCCTTGATTTAGCCAAAAAAAGTATCTATTAAAATCATACGCAATACTAATCACTTTCATTCATCGAGAAAACCGAACACGTTAAGAAAAACCGGAATGGAGGAAATAACGCCTTCTAACAACATATTAGTTCATATTCTACAACAAATAGAACCTTTATACATAAGATTTCGTTGAAATTATGTTATACATAAATAACAGAAATACTTAACGTTAAGGGATTTAGAAAGAACTACGAAACGAGGGACACGAAAAGTGTCACCCATTTATCCAGTCTCTTCCGAACGACCGAGGCGCGTACTCGTGTCCCGTACGTTGCCAAAGCGCGGGAAACTTACGGCAAATCATGACCGACAAACTTTTGAATTCAGATTATTTGTTCCTAAAGAAACTGTTTCTTGTTTTTAATCTTAAGACCTTGGCAGATTTGTGGCTTGTTTTTACAAAGATGTAAAACGTGAATTATTTGGAAGTAACTTTGTGAATATTAAAACACCATATAACTATTTTTGGTGGTTGATGTTGCATCCGAAATGCTTTGCTATGTAAGTATCATGTAACAGTATAATCAAAGAATTATATTCAAAAAACAAATTTGCAGCGCATTTTATGTAAAATCTATGTACCAAATATCTCGAAGTTGAAATAGCAGTAGTCCAGATTAAGGTATTATTGTGGATGCGTAGCATGCCTCTGTAAGCAATAAAAGTTAAAAGCTTTTCTAAAGTACCATTTCAAAGGACCACTTATTTGTTCCATTGTACTGCTGGTTGGAATAAATGAAAATGAAACCTGAGGATGTCACTCTATTTTATTTAAGTGATTCTTAAGGGTAAGGTGGAGGAAAAAACGCGTGACATGGTAGCCAGTACACTGAGTTTTCTGTCTTAATTAAAATTGTTGTACTCATTTAATAAATGTAACTTTTGTTGTGTTTGTGATATTGTTTTGTAATTATTTATTTCTCTCTTAAGTGTGAATGTTTTTGATTATGCTTTTAATTATTATTTTTTCTTTTTCTTTTGTTTGTATATTTTTTTTCGGGCGGTGTAGTTTGTGGTAGTCAAATAAATGTATTTTCTTTCTTTCTATGTAGTGAAATAAATAAAAACGTAAAAACAGTTGTTCTAAGTTATACAAAATCCGAAAGGCTTAGTTTAACGAAGATCTTAAAATACTGTGTCGTTTGTGGTAGTCAAATAAATGTATTTTCTTTCTTTCTATGTTATAGTGAAATAAATCGATACATAAAAACAGTTGTTCTAAGTTGTACAACATCCAAAGGGCTTAGTTTAACGAAGATATTAAGATATAATTTCACGGTCTTGTTTTCATTACAAAGGTTTTAGTATGAATTTGCCCAAACATTATAGTTTCTTGTGAAGTTACTGATGTGGCATGACCAGTTCTAGTGTTTTTAAAATCGCAATAGGTTGGAGCTTACAACCATCACCTATTTATAAGTTTTGAGGTATAAAAAAAATCGTTCCTTCAATTAAATTGCTCTTATATTTCCGCAAATGAAAATTGAGATTGATCATACAAAATCTGTTTATATGCAGACAACATTGACGTTTGGACACATCATGTAAAAAATTTTATGTGAAAGAGGTTTTATAATAAGATTCCGGTTGATATTCAAAATTTGCCAATTACCAGGTTTAAAGCTATAGAAACAGAAACTTTATTTATGTTTAAAATACTAAAGATTATTCAGCATCTAGCCACTTGGACGACAAAAATCCAGGGTAGTCACCCGTTTAGTTCTTGCAGTTTGTATTGATATATCATATTCGAAATAAATATTGTAAATAATAAATGCGTTTAATTACAAAGAGCAACCCCTCGAGTTTCTAACTCATCCTTCTCAGGGGAATCTGCTTTACGAGTGAGTAATAAATAGAGTAGAGTTTAATCAATATGTCGATTTCAAGTGTAGTTTTTTTACCTGTGAAATAATGATTATTTTAAGTATTTGAAGACCGCCACATATCCGCCCATTAACTGTTCCACGTTTGAAGAAAAGCAATTATTTTCATCACTGCATAGAATGTGACGTTCTCGATCTATCTACTTATACATAAAATTCAAAATTACGTGTATTCGTACTATACGATATGTGTGTATTTACTATGAATACATTTCTGTCACGGTGCAATGATTTTTTTTATGATGCCAAGTGGCGGGAAGAACATGTCGTGCGACTGGTGATAAGCGATACCCCTATCCATAACAGTTGCAGTTTACATTCAGATCTTTAAATCTAAGACCTTATTTATGGGCACTGTTACTGCTCCCGTCACCCCTTTTTGTTTTTTTTGTTTTTTTTTACGGCGGGGGGGGGGGGATCTTTATTTCTTTATTTGTGTTCAGGTAACAAAGACACATAAATACATACCTTATAGACTAACATACGACGTGTGGCGCAACCTGGTGTCAGAATCGCCGATACATGACACCCTTCGGCCAAAACTCTTCCTTCATGAAGATCGCTGGATGTTCGGTCGGCACTCTCTCCACAAACGAATTAAAATTTACGTTGTGGCCGAACTCCAACCCTCGACCCTCAGGGTGTATTTGGCTTTATGTCTGATGTACTCCACTATCTCCTCAAACTTCGTGGAGTAATACAGTCGTGACAGGTACAGCATCGTCGTCGGTATGGCCGGACGCAAGAGGAAGTTCGGTCCTGACGGTGATGTGCCACACTGGTTACGGCTGGTAGGCTTCCTTTTCCTCTTCACAGCCTTTGTGAAGCCGTCCTCATCGCACCGGTCCGTTTGCCTTTGTGGTTTTGCAACTTCAGAGACAGGCTCACGGGGTATGTTTTTGCTCTTAGCCAATTGCCGCCGCTCATATGTCGAAGTGGCGGGTCGGCTGGTACACGCGGCTACAGCGGCGTATGCACGTGCAGGGGCTGACATCCACACGCGTGACGTTTCCGCCGGGACGGAGGTGCGGACAGCAGGGCACGGCGCATCACGCGTGACGGCAGCGGCGATCGTTGACGCAACCATTTGTGCCGACTCGACACTGATGATGGATGCATTTTGCGCCCCACGTCGCGTGTTTATATTAGAGGCTTCTGGTGACCTACATACCGTAGCAGCGTTGCTTAATAGCGCAATTTGGACACGCAACTCACTTATGGCGTTATCTGAAGCCTCCAATTTAATCTGCAACTCGGCCATGCTTGACTTCAGGGAAGTAATAACCTTCAGCAGCCTGGTGACATCGACGTGATCGAACGTGACTGGAGGCAGTTTGCGCAGCTCTTTCGCCACGAATGTAGGCACGTCGTCCGGGTCAGTCTCCTTCAGGAGTGTGATAATATCCCGGAGACTCTTCACGCCTTCATGCCTCCGGCGAGATGGCATCTTCTCAGCTTTGTCGATACCCTGGAACAGCATCATCTTGCCACTGCAAACCTCATCCTCGTTGACGTTGGATTTGCAGATCTGCACAATGCAGACTTCGTTCATGGTATCAATGGCGTGTTGGATAAACGCCAAAGCTCATATTACTACTTGGCGGCAGAAAAAGGTAAGGTGGCAGTACTTTCCTAGACGAACTCTTTCACAAGGAATACTACCTACTAATGAATGTGGAAGCCTTGTTCTGCTCAAGCCTGTGAAATACAATTACCGCACGTAACCCTCAAACCCTGTGATTTTAGTAAGTAGCCTTGGTCCTATTAGCACTCGTGTGATAATCCCAGCTAATGTTGGATTAAGGCACCTTAGACACGCAGCCAACACCGTTATTATTAAAGAGATTGTTTTGGGAATGCAAGTGCCACTATCTGTACTCAAATCTTCGAATTATCTCTGAATCTCTCTAATAATAATAGCAATTAGTCTTTTATTGTTTTGCGATTGAGTTGCGAAACGATAAGACGATGTACGGTACAACACAGAAGGGTTTGTGTTACATCGCTTTAGTTCTGAAGCTAATTTCTAATCTGCTTGTATAATAACAACAAAAACTGTATTTGTGTATTTTCACTCAGTTTGTGTATTTTCTGAATTGCAATTCCATATTATAATGATGTACAGTTGTTAACCCGAAGATAATAAAATAAAAATAAGTCACGGTACGCACGTTAAGCTAAAAGACTTCATTCGAATCCGGCCGAATCGAAGGATTTTTTTCTGAGTGTTCGATCTTTGTATAATTATAACAATTTAATGGAATATAAATGAAAAAATAATTGAATATCAATTCAATAAAAGTTTAAAAATAACTCACTAACTATATAAGAACATACTCCTAAAAACACAGATTAGGAGTTAAACAAAATATTATTTACTTAAAATTCAAAAAAAAATTACATCTAAAATTAAAGAACCACTAACCAATACAGATATAATTTAGTAAGTAGATTCAGGTCCAACTTTTTTTTATAATGCTAAGTGACGGAACGAACAAGTCTTGCGCATGGTAAGCGACACGGAAAAATATATGCTGGCATTAACAAAAATAGCGCTGGCAGAAGAAAAATGTTCCAAAAATCATCATCAAAAAGATATTTTGCCTTTTTTGTTATACCTCATAGGAATGCTGTCCTATATACACAGTACCTACTGGATGTACAGTCATCGGGGATTAATGCATATACTGACTTCTTTAGTTGCTAACACGCGACAGATGCCGAAATCTACACCGACCACTCTCAGCGCCTGACTCAGCGCTTTGTTAATGGTGATAGCGTAACATAGTCTGACTGGAAACTGTACTCTTTTAAAATTGAAGAGAAAATTGTTTGGAATGGGAGAAATCTGGGGTGTAAATAGAATATCGCCTGAGTCATACTGTTAAAATCTCAGCCGTTTTTTTTTTTTAAATCCCTGCACTAGGGAAACCTTGTATCGCGGGTGCCATGGGTACACATAGACAACCACAAATTACAACCAAACGCACGAGAGAAATAAATGTAGGCAATACAAATATTTCTACAGGCGCGGGAATCGAACCCGGGACCTCTGCGTGGCAGTCCATCCTGGTAACCGTTCGGCCTCTGAGGCAGTTAAGTTAAGCTCCTGTTACGTTTCGTTGTAAATTTTCGCTTTTGACTTACAGCTGTTACACAGTTTTGCCCGTTTTAATTTTAATTTAATTTTTAATTTTTTATTTTTATTTTTTAATTTAAGTTTTAATTTAAGCCCAAATTTCTGAGATGCATTATCAGTAACCTACGTCGATTATTTAATTTATCTCAGGAGCTGAAAGGCCACGAGTGCTTCAAGGATTCTAAAAATTCAATTACTTTTATATTAAAAACGTTGTGGCTTAAATTAGAAAAAGTGGGTTTATCGTGTAGCTGGCCTTATTTTATATATATGTTACCGGAAATATATGAAATCTAGGAATTGTATACAAATCCTAGGAAATGTATACAATTCCGAAGCTATCTAGGAAATGTATAAAATATTGTTTCAAAAACTATTTGTTACATAAATGTCCTAGAAAATGTGTACAATTCCTAGGAATTGTATATAATTCCAATATCGTATTAGGAAATGTATAAAAATAATGCTTTCTGTAATAAAACACGTTGTTAAAATGAGAATAATATTTTTTATTAAAGCACTCATTGCCCAGAGGGACTTCCGCGTTTGTATAAAAAAAACCTAACTTAACCTAAATAATCCGATTTGTTTCTGCCCAGAGGGACTGCGACGCGCCTACGCACTGATAGTTTACGCGGCACTAGCGCGATCGCCTGATCAGACGAAGCAATACCCTCCCCTCGCCCCGCTATCCCCGCGTACCCGTAATCCCGTAATACCCGTATACCCGTAATCTCAAATATTTTAGATTTCCGATTGCTATTTAGGAAATGTATAGATTTCCTGGGATATGTGTCTAATATAATTTATTTTACACATTTCCGTGCGATTTTAGGAATTACATACATTTCCTAGGAATTGTATACAATGACGGATTACATACATTTTCAGTAACATATACATAAGACTAATAGTTTTGCAAAGCACAATTTCTACGTGTTTCCAACTATTTGATCAGCTCAAGCATTTTGTACCGACGTCCCGTACCGATGTGCGAATATCACGTATACGCCTACCTATTTCTATAAAACAAACACTAAATGTTAACCCAAAATTACCTCAATACATAATTGAACACCAAATTCAATTGGTTCAGCCATTATAAACATTAGCGCGTACAAACTCACAGACAAACCAATTTAATTATAAAAATTGTTGTCTTACACTTTAGTGGCAGTGTCTTCATTACACAACGTTGACTTTAAATTAATAGAAGTACAGGCTCAGTGTCTTTACGATTCCATTATGCTAATTATCCATTATATTAATTATGTGATGTGTTCTATCATTTTACTTAGACTTCATTATAGATTTATAAACAAGTGTTTTGTTCGATCAATCTCTTCATGCATGCCCGTTTATTTTTAGTACATTTTTAACTATGCCTTTTTTAAGGACCTCCCCACTCTGATTGAGATATATACGCCGAAATCTACTTCTACCTACGCCTCCATCCACACTCGCTCTATAAATTTGTGCCGTCAATCTACCAACATTCTTTTTACACGACCAAACCATCAAAGCATCCCCCTCTCCATCCAGGTCGCTACATTTTTCATACCACACTCTCTTACTACACTGTTCGGCATTCTGTCTTTAAGACTAACGAACTAAGAAAGGAGGGCTATGCGCACATATTGCGCAAAGCTCTCATTTCTACATTAAATTTGCCAGGAGCGTAGCAGGTGGAGGTCCATAGTCTCTGCCTATCCCAGTTGGAAACAGGCGTGATGATATGTATGTTTGTTTGTTTTGATTACGTCTACATTATAACAAAAAACGCATAATTAGCTATAAGGCATTAATTTTACCAAATGGAATATGAATTTTTTTAAATGAATTATAAAGTTGAAATTGTCATGTGAATTTTCTAGGTTTATTTGGATCTAAATGAATTTATTACTGCACTATTTCGACGAAGAGTACGTCAGGCAGACAGTACATAGGGGCGGATTTGTTCTTCCGACTGACAAATGGCACCGTTTGGGGTTTTACACTAATGGTTTAAGAGAGATGGTTAGAAATTCGGACAAGCAATGTATTGCTTGTCCGAATTTTTTTGACGTCTTTGTGTAATTTACTATATCAAATAAACACTATGATTTAAAAAAATATATATACGAGATTTATAAAATTGATACTATATGAACTTAGATTCTCTGTAGAACGTATTACACTGTAATAATGTCCCTTTCAATATCGTATCGACAGTGTCATCTATGATCAATTGTAAAATTTTTGTATGCACACTTGGAACTCGTCGAAGAAATTGTTGTTTGTATTCATTAAAGAAACAATCCTAACACGTTTTATTTTATGAAAAAAAAAACACAAATAAGTACACATTTTGTTGACGTTGTATGTATTTATTTATTTATTAGATTTGCCAACTGAAATACACTATTGTACGTGAACAAACAATAACATTACATAAAATACTCGAATGTAAACCCAATAATAGGCAAATACAGCATGCACATATCAGAAGCTCGTGTCAAAAGCATTTTTTGTATGTTACATTACAGACAAATAGATGGATAAAACAAAACCAATAAGTAAACATGCTAAATTAAACTGTTAAGTTATTGTACTTTTAGTCTGACCATTTATACAATAAAGTTTTATATTTATATAATGACAACGAAAACAAATCTAAGTCAGTTAATCTATGTTTACATGTTTTATGAGAATTATTGTACTCTCGGCAAACTCGGTTCAAAATAGCATTGTAGCCAATGTTAGTTCTGAACTTTTTAATTTTAAAAAGACGATAGTTACTTGGTCTGGCGTTGCGACGTGGAATAGAAAACTGGAGTTGTGATAAAAGTTCTGGGCAATCAGTTTGCCCCGAAATCAAACGATGTACAAAAACTTGATCGGCAATCCAACGGCGACGTTGAAGGGTGCACATTTGAAATGAACTTAGTCTGTCCTCATATCCTTTCAATAAGTGCAGCCTTCGTTGGTGGACTGTGAGGAAAAAGAGAAATCGCTTTTGAACGCTTTCTATGCGATCTATGTGATTTTTTCTAAATTAGTACGAACTAGGGCATAATAAACTATTTTCAACGTCGTTACACTTTTAAAGGACCTACAATTCCTCCATACGAAGCCCAACATACGGAGAGATTTATTGATGATGCTGTCAAAATGATATTTGAATGAAAGCGCGCTGTCAAATATGACTCCTAAGTCTCTGATATGGTTGACCTCATCTAGAATATTTACATCGATGGAGTATGATGTAGGAAATGGAACTTTCTTTTTAGTAAATTTAATATGCCTACATTTTTTTATGTTTAAAGGCAATTTGTTATCTTTAGTCCACACTGAAATTTTATCAAGATCCTCCTGTAGCAATATTGAGTCAGTAATATTATCAATGGTTCTGTATATTTTTAAGTCATCAGCAAAAAACATAAATTTGGAATGTTTGATGGCGCTAGCAAGGTCATTTATAAAAACAAGGAAAAGAAGAGGACCTAAGTGGAAATCTTGGGGAACCCCTGAAGAAGCTAGAAAAGGGTCTGATTCGCAACCACCAACAACAACTTTTAGTAATCTGTTGTTCAGATAAGATGCAAACCACTTGAGAATTTTCCCATGTATACCAAAGAAACCCAATTTCTTGAGAAGTATTGCATGGTCCACTCGGTCAAAAGCCTTGCTAACGTCAGTGTATATAGCATCGACTTGTCGACCTTCATCAACACCTTGACAGAGATCAGAGATATAACATGCCAAGTTGGAGGTAGTGGACATGTTAGAACGAAAACCTTGTTGCTTCGGAGTCAATACTGATATAAGGTAAGAATTTAAAGTGGATACAACAATTGACTCAAGTAACTTACCAAATGTCGACAGCAATGAAATTGGACGATAATTTTGAAAGTCATTGCGATTACCAGATTTTAGTATAGAAATTACATGCGCGGTTTTCCATCGAGCAGGAAAAACACCGCGATCCAAAGACAAATTAAAGATTATTGAAAGTGGACGCAATACTGTTTTTTTACAATTTACAATGAAATGGGGGAATACCATCCGGCCCAGGTCCTTGCTTAGTATTTAACATTTTTATGGATTTTGCAAGCGTCTTCGAGTCAATTGTAAAACTTGATAAAATGTTTGTAGGTAATGTATTTGCAGTGAACAGGGTACTTGAAGAACTAGGAGTTGACAGGTCATGTGAGTAGACAGAGGAAAAATGATTCGCGAAGGCATAACATATTGATTTGGGACAACAGAACAGGTCACCGTTAAGAGACATAACAGATGGTAGACAGCAGGTTTTATTTCTTTTGGAACTGATGTAGGACCAAAAAGGTTTCAAGTTGGAGAGATTGATCGAGGATTCGATTTTTCGTAAATAGTCCTTGTGGCAAAGATTTATTAATTTGTGACAGCTTTTGCGTGAATCGGCAAATTCAAATTCATCTTGTTTATTACCGTGTTTTTTAAGTTTAGCTCTAAACTTCTTCTCTTTAATCATCTTAATTAAATTTTTGGTAAACCAAATAGGTAATCTTTTAGACTCTGCTACAGTTTTAGGAACGTATTTGTCGATTATATTAAATAACAGTTTATAAAATTTATCGACAACATGATCCACAACATTAAAATCTGCAAATTGTTCCTCCCAAATAGAATTTAAGGCCGAGTTAATAAGCTTGTAATCCGCAAAATAAAAATAGTATTTTTTAATAAGGAGCTTGTTTAATTTGTGACTAGTGGGTATACCTAACTCGAATAGGAGAGCCGGGTGACGACCAACTGTTTTTGACAAAGGTACTACAATTTCAGCTGCTACAATTTCTAGATCTATTACAAGTTCAGCTGACGCCATGTGAAAAAACTAAGTCGAGCAGACGATTTTCGGTATTAAAAGACTTATTATGTTGTGACAGATTATGCAGTGACATAAAGTCAGTAACAAGTGCGGAACAAGAATTGGACGATCCAGCTGATACAACCATTAAGTCGGAACATGATGTATCATTAGTCCACGTTACTTGAGGAAGATTAAAATCTCCAAAGAGGAGAACTTTATCATTGTCAATAGATGACAATGTTACTTAAGGAATCTAAATATTTTTCTAAAAATGTTGCTGAAATAGGAGGGGGGATATAAACTGCGTAGATTAGCACATCATAACAATTACCAAATGATACAGACACCCAAAGATCCTCAACGCAACTCTCGAGATGGGAAAGACGGGTTGAATTTAATTTATTAGAAACGCCTATCATTACACCACCGCCATCAACTTTAGCGCTCGTCCATTTGTCGCGATCTCTACGATATATAATATAGTTATTATTTAAAACTTCAGCATCCAAGACACTGTCGTTCAGCCAGGACTCAGTAATAATTACAATATCATAATCATTAGAAAGACTGTTAAGAAAAACATTAGAAAGCTTACCCCTAATGCTCCTGGTATTTTGATAATAAATGCTTATATTAGGCATTTTATACAATAAAATACAGGAATCATGAAAAAAACAAAATCAAATACAAATAGTATATACTATCAATTATTCTAAATTCTTTAGGACTATTGATTTTTAACCCAGACGGCTGGTGATTTGTCATCTTTTCTAAGCAAAATTCTTCCATTACGGACCCAAAGGAAACTGTAATTTTTATCTTTCTTGAATTGGCGTAAGTTCGGCAACGTAGATGCGTTGTTTGCCACCGCAGATACCCAGTGTAGCGGAGTTAAGTTTATCATCTTCCAAAGATTTAACTTTGTTATACTTAAGGCAGGCAGCCAGCAATTCATCGCGTTTCCTGGGAGAGCACAGCTTCACAACCACCGATCTTGGTCTGATGGTCTCGAAGAGGATGGATTAGCTTTGGCGACTCTAGACAGAACATAATTTTTTTATCGTCAAGAGAACAGCACACCACTGACGCCAGCTGTTTCACTGATGTCACTAAATTTTCATTAGAGAATTCGGGCAAACATTGAGTTTCTAAATTGTTTGCGCGAGCATGCTGATCCATTTGGTCGATTCGATGGTGTAGGTCATTTAAATCCTTTTGGAGTTTAATATTATCTGTACTTAGATCATGAGCCTCTTTACGTAAGCTTTTAAGTTTTTTAATAGTGTCATCATGAATCTCGCTCATAAGTTCCACGGATGCTTTAAGCTCGAGAAGCGATTCCATGTCCTTCCGCAGATTATCCAAATCCGAACGTATGGTGCGTAGCACAGTAGTCTCAAACAAATCTGTGATTTTGGACAACATGAAAGATTCCATGCGACTCAGTCTATTTTCTATAGCTGCTGTTTGAATACTGGAAAGTCCAATCAATGCGCTATCAAGCTCTTTTGAGGGCTCAGGAGTCTTAACGTCCACGGTAGAAACACAGTCCTCGCATTTTCAAGCCTTTTTTGCTCTAGCTGAAAGCTTTTTGTAATCATCCTTTTCCATACCGGTACAAGTGCAGTGGTAAGATTTAGAGCAATCATGGCAATTAAGCGCATTTACTCATTATAAATAGTAAATATAATTTTTTATACAGCTAAATAAGTACGTAGAATCGGCGGCTCAACAATAACAGCTGTCCGGCCGTCCTGTAAAGATGGTAGATAGCAGTGCAGTCGATGCCATCGATTATGTTCGCGGTCACGACCAAAAGGTCATAAGCCCCGTGAAATCGACATCGCTTACGCGTTATGTTAAGACACTACCGACGATATTACCGTAAAAAACGTAGATAAGTAGCACTTTCACAATTTATTTTATCAAAATATTGACTATAACACTATATGATTCAAATTGGCGAAAATTTTATGAAAAAATACTAGTAAAATAACGTATTAAAAGATAAACACTGAGATAAGTAAAGTAACACGTCCGCTTCTAACGATCGTTGTTGTCACTCAATGTATATGTGTGTATGTAGATATGTATACCAAATGTATGTATTCCAAAAATATTACTTCTGTTCTTACCATTACGTTAATTGCATTGAACATTTGCACCAAACTGACAACGAAGCGACATGCACAAGATTACATTTTGGCTGTTAACCTCCGCATTAACCGCTCGAGTTTTGCGGGGAATAGTTAAAGAGTCTTCCCATTAACTCTGAGAAATATTAACAACGTTTCTAGCGTTTACGTTAGTTTCGTAATCTACCTGAAAGGATGAAATGTAAATGACATAAAAGAAATTATTTTATTTTGACTCCAGGAATCTGCGATGTTAACAGCGATGATGGTCTGGAAAGACGTTATATTTAACCGTTCGGTGTAATTTAAGTCTTGGCAATCAATGCTTTTGACGTCAAAATCAATCAGATTCTTTGAAGTAAATGTTTTGAACGTATCGTATAGGCACACCCCAGACACTCCATACAACAGTCGAAAATTATTTACCTACTACTACCTACTACTACATACAGCAAGGCGCTATCTGCACACGCGCAAATGTGTGCGTGAAGTGGCAGGGTTACCCATCACTTTCTCGCACTATTACGTTACGTGGTCAGAGCGGCAATATAACGAAAATTCTAACGCGAATCAGTTATCTATGATTCTATTAATAGAATCCTAATAATTATACATGTCTATTAATAGGTATTTCTATCGATATATTATTATATTTTTCATTAAGTCTCTAAATAGAGTAATATTGAAGATTTATTTCAAAAATATATTAAAAGTGTACTTTTTGGACATGTACTTTTAAGTAAGGTAACCAAGGTACTTGAAAGTGCTTGCTTGTTTAGTTAATAATTAGATATATTCACTACTATAATATATATATATAATTAGATATACACACTTTTATCGGCAATACGAATTGAAAATTCGCGAAGTCATGGTGTCTCATTATATTGATATAATAAATCTTCGGGTGAAAACGGCTCGCCGGCAGCCTTGTTGTCGTTCAGTCAATGTGACTGGCAATGTGCGGGACGTGGTCCGGTATCCAAAACTAGGGAGGAGCGGAGAGTGTCCGTTCTCTTCTTCTTTATTCTCTGGTATAGGTTTCATTAGGGGAGGCATAGAATTACTGCGCATTGCGACTGTTGGCGCGATTTTGCTATGTGGGTAGCCCAATGACGGCCACCATGAAGGGTAAAGCAATGGTACCTTCTTCGATTTGTGGACTGTATATGGTTGATAGCAACAAAAATGCGAACAGGTAATTAATTGGGAGCACAATACCTTTGAGCGAAATTAGCCTCGTGACAGTTCGCCGGAGTGTTGAGAGATTTCGGCTCCTTGCCTCGCCCAAGAAACGATTATTGATGCTGCAGGTTCACTAAAACGTACGTTCACTATTGCTCACTATAGTTTTCAGTTTATTATAGTTTCACTACGATTTCTTATTAAATTAGCTGAGGCGGTTGCATGCGGTCATTTGCATTCGTCGGCGAGATTTTTAACATGAACGGAAGCGAGACTTATCTCCTCTGTCCGCTAGGTGTCACTAGTTGTGTGACGTTGGCTCACTCTTGCGTGCGAGTAAAGGTATGTGCGGGAAAGGGATGGAACAAGGAAACAAGTATTGATCCAATCAAACCATTTCTAATACGATTCAAATATTAAATCGTCCAAATTTTGCGAGGTAAAATCAAAATGCTATTTCGGCGCAACCAGCGACAATAGCTTAATTTCATATTTTGAATTTCAGTTGCTTTGCGTATATTGAGTTAGGTAATATTTCCGTAAGTCCCTCTTGTGTTCTCACCCTCATGCTGATTGCACTACACTTATAAGTAGTTTCCTCGAAATGACAGCATCGACTGTTAAGCTGCCCATTAGTTACTAAGTTTCGTGGTAATGGCTTGAGAATGCTTCGTGCTAAGTAGCTGCTTTGTAAAGAAAAGACTAGAAAAAAATAAGTACAACCATATCAACTATTATATTTTAAGTCTTGACAATTTCGATATCATTGATATTTTACCTTCACATTTCCCTTTTTCCAAAAATGTAGACACAGACCGCAATCTTCCACTTGCTGCGTTCCTGGTACCTTTCGCCTCATTGACGCGCATTAATGCTTTCGTACACGCTCGTCTTAAAAGTACTATTGATCTGGCCTTTTTTTAGGACATCCTCAATTTGGTTGTGGTTATGTTCCCTTGGTCGGCTCACACTAACTTGCCTGCTCACACTCGCCAATCAATTTATCAATCAATCCTTATTTCATTATTATCATCCTTCATTCAGCCTTTTTGCTTATCTGAACCACCTAAGCATACCATTCTCTCTATCTTTGTCACAACATTTTCCACGCTACAACGCTCTCTTATCACACTGTTCCTCACCTTGTTCATGTCGATACAACTCGTATAACAACACAGGGCTAATACTATTCTTCTTATTCTACTCTTACTTAGTTTACTCTATCATGATGAGTTCCTAGAATTCCAAAGTACTTCTAGTAGAGTCCAAACAATGGCCCAAGTGAAACAATGTTGGTGGAAGTGTTCAGTGTTCAAGGGTCAAAACAGCAAATCATCAAACTAAACAAATAGAGTAACATCTGTGTCGAAATATTCCGTCTCTTGTATTGGGTATATGCTGTTAAATCGTAATAGTGCTTATTACGTGTCACGTATTAATTCGTAGTACATGAATCTATTCATCATCTATATTGTACAATCGGAACAACATTAATATGTATAAGATCTATGAAGTCGCTGATAGCTGATAATATCATTTATATTATAGAAAATATTATGGTTGAATTATTTTAATTTCATAGACTAAATGTGGCCTTAACAAGATGTCAGCTATTAAATTACGACTTATGGATTATTAATATTTAGCAAGAATCCTAAATACAATAATCTCCAAAATTAAGTTACTTTCATTAAGTGGACATATTTCTCAGACCCAGTCCTCGGTTATTTAATATGCACTGAGACATTCTCGCTAATCTGGCGTCCGGGAATCCGCAGAATGTCTCTGACGTATTGAAGTCCGCTTGTACTGATTAAAGTGGAACTAAAGTTTCTCCGTCGCTATCATGGCGGTCTTGGCTTGAATAGTATTTGAAATATTTACGAATTATTTGAAATATTTGAATTATTTTCGAATCAGTTTTAAACGAATGAGACAAGATCGAGAGAGACAATTGTTTCACATAAATTATATATTAATAGTATAACATTTATTAAAATTGTCTTATACTATTTGCAAAGTAAAAATGTATAATTATATAACAGGTTATATTGTTTTGCGGTAGAATGTTCACATTTTACATAGGGACCAGTTGCATGCTGGCGGAATAGCTCGTGGCGAAATTCTAATTCTTAAAATCTTATGTTCAACAGTAAAAGTCTTCGGGGCTAAACTTGAAAACAGGCTTAAACTATATCTCAGAACTCTACTCAAAACTGAGAGTTTTAATTACATCCCTTACATCTCTAAAGACAGACACATGATCCATCGTAGTCATTAGTCCCCCACTTAAATTAAATTTGAGTTACTAAGGAAGTGTATACAGCAAATGAGTTTCCTGCCGTGCGACCTAAAATCATACCTCTCCTGTCCATCGTAGCTAATAGATAAATATGTGCGCATGATACAAAAACCACGTTTAAATGGTAAATTACTAGATAAAATCACAAAGGCAACTAAAGAGTACTTTAAGAAAAGTTAATTAAAGATAAAGAACCTGAGATTCAACTTAGCAGAGAACTCAAGAACATTAAAGTGTCCAGTCTTTTAGATAATCTTATCTTGGAAGTTCGCCATCCAATATTCTCTTTGGGAATACATTTTCTAGTAATAAGGTTATTTTATAATAAAAGTAATATATCATATTTAGATGATCCATCCATAAGTATAATAAGCCCAAACGTGTCATGTCACACTTTCATGCGAATCGGGTCAAGAACAGTTGAATCAAGTTTGACACTGGATTTAAATTCAACTATATGCCGCTAATGATAAGAACGGCCTAAAGTCCAAAGTTTCGAGCTCTATGTGCTCTTAACGTTTACATTAAAATAAAATAAAAAACGTGTACATATTTTGTATGAAATTCAAATTAAACAAATTCAAAAAGTGTCCCTGTTACAAAAATCGAGCAGCCACTACCCTTTTTTTAAAAGGTGTAGAGTACACAGCTAAGTTGAAACTTGTGGTGGAATTATCGGAAAACGTGCTTAAGTGCTTGTAAACTGAAACAAACTGCATTGTATATGAGGCTTTTGTATTTGCATCCTCAAAACTTTCAGAAATACCGAGAAACTTCTACACTGGTTGATGAAATAATTCCTGTAGAAGCCTACCTTAAATAATGACTTCAATTTTGCTCGTAGGCGAATTGTTAAATTGATTACCTGTACACAGAGGTTAATCAAATTAATCTTTGTGAGTCGTAATCTTTTGAGATTTCGACTTACAAAGAGAAGTCTTTTGAGGTTTTCAATTTAACGGACCTATTAATTTCAAAAGAGAATTAGGTATATTAGCTTCCAAAAATAGATTGTACAATTATTTATGTATTTAGAAATAGAAACAAAATTTTAATCTAAGCTGCCAACTGTGTAACAAAAACCAGCTTTGGTTTGATCGTACACCGGTATTCAGCGTCTAGGTAATAAATTAAATAAAACAAAAAATAAACATTACAATGTTACTTATCAATGTTATTAGAGTTGAGTTCTTAATGTTTACAATAGTTATAAACAAAGGTCGATATAACAATAAGATGTAAGAATCAAATAAACGTGGCAAGGTATGGAAGTTATTTATAGTAGCAGTAGAGCTCCTTGTTAAAGTGTTTGTCCAGGGAAATACTGCCACCTTACCTATTTCTGCCGACAGGCAGTAATGTTTGTAATCGTAAGTAATTGTAATGTAATCTTTAGCATGTCATAACTGCCTTCGTGGCCGAATGGTTACCATGCCAGACTGCCACGCAGAGGTCCCAGGTTCGATTCCCGGGCCGGGAGAAGTATTTGTACGGCCTTTATTTATTTCTCTCGTGAGTTTGGGTTAAGTTATGGTTGTCTATATGTGTGTCCATGGTACCCGCGACACTAGGGATAGTGCTATGTTGGGTGTGTGGCGTTGTTATGTTGTTATTTTTATTTGGGCTTGTTGTTATCTCTTGCGTTAAATTTACATCATTATATTAACAATTTGCCAAAGGGTGTCAAAGAAATACAAACATTCCCTTTATGCAAAAAGAAACTAAAATTCCATTTATAAAATTTAATTCACCGCTATATAGGCAACAATCGCTTTCAATCATACTGATAGCAATTGTGTATATTACATAACATGAATTATATCCGCAAAATCCCCTGTTACGTGTTGTTTCTACGTGTTGTCTACATTTAAAAAAAAACAAGAATGAACTCCTAATTATTGTTGTTTTTTGTCTGCTAATATACTTATTTCAGTACGTAATTTTTGGACAAACTAACAGTAATGTAACTATGTAACGGTTCCGATACTCATTCATTTTTGTAAGCTTTATGTTTATCTAGTATTTCTCATTGTAGGGGAATGTTTGTTTTCTGTTTTGAGAAATAAATGTGTATACGTCCCAATACTCGTCACAGATTACCTCTCAGCCTAGGGCTTAGGCCATAGTCTACCATGCTGGCCTAATGCGAGTTAGGGACTTCACACGTTTTCCGACGGTTGTAAACTTTCTTCGAAGTGCAGTATTCATCACGATATTTTCTTTCATCGAAAAGCTCGTGGTAAATTTAAAATTAGCTCACATCAATTCCGAGAAACTCAGAGGTGTGAGCCCGGATACGAAACCATGGCCTCTGCTAGAGAGTCCACCACGGCTTTTTTTTTTCAAACGATTAGGCTATTACGGCTTTTACACGTTATAAATCATACTAAAAATTGAAAATAAATACATAATTAATTGACAGACAAAAACCTAATGAACACCCCAAAAAATGGAACGAAATCCCAGCTAATTCATATTATTTCATCGTATAAAAGCATTCCCTTGTTTTAACAGAATTCGTTGGGCATGTTTTGCTACAACCACATTATTGGCAATGTTGATTGAGTGCTTCAGTCGGGGATATGAAATTGCTTTAGTTAATCTCATTGTATTACGTCTAAATAACAGATTTACTTTTATTTTAATTTATTTTCTATTAAGAATTAATTGCCTTATCAGACCATATTTGTTTATATTTATTCTATTTTTAAATGTTAATGTACAATGTTAGCTTATGAGAAACAAATTATATTTCTATAGAATATTTCTTAATACCACGCTTCATTCGAGTTGAATTTACATACTATCTACTCAAATGATATAATCAAGGGACGTACAATTAATCCGTGCAAACTCAATGAACGTAGCTATCAATACAACACCGGTATTAAGCATTCAACCACAGCTTCTCTCGTTCATACTAACGGCAAATGTACGTATACGTGTCAGCTTTGCTTTTATCGCAATTTATCCGCTATCCATTAAATACACACGTCCATCCATCACGGTAATGTAAACCCGCTTATAAATAAGCTTGCGGATCGAACATACAAAAAATCCCAACGTCTCGCAAAGTACTAGGATCGAATAAATCCTTGACATTCTCTTTCGACTATCAAGATCGCCAGAGATAAATCGAATATCAACTGATCTGGAATAGTTTGATTGGTTTTTAGAATCTTAAGTCGCAATTGATGTGTGTGCGGCTTTCAATCGACTCTAGTATAATTTTTATAAATATAGCTATAATAATACCCGCCAGAGTTACATGCCAATGCTTTTGGCAGGACTAATACTAATTCGTTAAATGTACTATAATTGTTTAACGCATTATTTTACGACTAGGGGACTTCGTTGCAAAAGATATTTGAAACCCATATACGGTGGACTATTCATTCGTCAAAAGTGTCAGCCATTCGTAGATATGTTTACTATCGCCGCTCTTTTCAGCTATAAAAATATGGACCGTGTCTTGTGCCCAACGAATATTTACTATTTTATCAGTATTCAAGTTTGGAGGTGCAGTGGGTGGTGCAGTGGTCTATTCATCATAGCGTTGGCGTTTCATCGATCTCAAGTTGCGCAAAGTTTTTGTCGTTGCTGCATGCAGTCACAAAATCGACGAAGAAATTTTGTGCCAAATAAATATCCATTCTGGAAAAAATTAAGAATACATTTCGTTGCCTTACTTTCCCTAATTCGTATCTTAAACTACAAATTTACTGAAATGCAAAAAATGGATTGTAGGAATTTTGCAGGCTAATTTCACATTACATTTTTACACGCTGGCTTTAACCTATTCTTAAAGTAATGCTTCCAAATTAACACCCTTGTTAAAAAATTTAAAATAAAAATAATAGAAATTTTGCCATCTCCTGAATAATCACTCTTTATAAGATACGACTTTTGGAAAGTAAGGCATCGATTTCGAACTTAAAGAAATTGTGGTGCACCATTCGTCACAGCGATGACCCATGACCCCGCTTGCATGTCGGCCGCATCTCGCGACAAGTTTCCTGTCGCCGAACTATGCAGTCACTAAATCACTATGGCTGTGTCTTGTGCCAAACATATATACCAGCTTTAACTTTATATTCCAAGAAATCGCTCTTGTAGAAAAATGCAAGATAATTCCAAGGATGTTTGAGGTTGGCGTAGAACTCCATTCATCACAGCGATGACACATCGCTCTAGCTTGCTAGTTTGTCGACTGCATCACACAACTAGTTTCCTGTCGCCCGTTAGTTCAGTCACTATATCACTGTTGACGTTTGGTGTTACTTAAAATATCCAACGCGGTTTATTTTAAGTAACACAAAATAGGTGCATATAACGGTTCTTGAGTGCATATATCCTGTAAACAGGTTTCATTTGTTTCTTGAACTGTAGCACAAATGTATATTTTACATGAATTTGTGGTGTTGTGAAGACACCCAAAGTCCTTCACTTTTTGTTTTATTGCTTGGTCACTCCGGTATAACGCAAAGTTAAACATATACACAATAGACTAAAAGCATTAAGCACGCCCGTAGCGCACGGGATGTACGAGTATTAAGCTTAAAATCAACATGTACTCGTATGTGTGGCTTTAATATTGATGAAAAGTGATAACGAGCAGGTGAAGCACTCTCGCCATCCGTTAAACTACCGGGATCGATTCCTCGGAGTGGCGAGGTCACATTTATTGTCGGATTCTTAATTAAAGATATCAAACTGACACCCACTGCCAAAAATAAACGTTGCCGTGGGTATTATATATTGATCTGTTTGGTTCAATCAACTCGCTGACACAGAAACAGTAAAAACAAGGCCAAAAAATTTGAACTGTCAATCATCAACACTCTTGGACATAAACCTCCCCTTGAACACGCCAACAGTTAATCAACTAAACAATATTTCATTTACATTTAATTTCTATTTACTTCTATTTATATCATTTTTTTAACCTGCTTCAAGAAAAGGAGAAGGTTCCCAATTCGACTGTATTTTTTTGTATGTTACGCGATAACTCCACGACATTTGTGAACCGATTTTGATGATTGTTTTTCGTTGGAAAGAGGAATAATATTTTCTTTAAATTTATTAAAGAAAATATTGTTAAGGGTGGCAAACTGGGTGATGAATGAGTTTTGAGGTCGGTTTTTTTCTTTATTAAATTCTTCATTTACGTCTATTATATATATAATTATAAAAAGATATATATTTATTTTGATGGCCCATTGCGTGAGCCAGTGGAGTCGATCATTTAAGATTAAAGCAGTGAATACTACTTGTAATTTTTAACTATAAATAATATGTAACAAACTGCCCTTCCGGGGCAGACTACATGGCGATTTGGCAAATTTATTTATCGCAAACACTTGTGTACATAATAAATGACATCGAGACGACATGTGCTAAACGAGGGAATGCATTATCTACGTCATGTAATAAAGTTTATACGGAATATGTGACGGAAATAGTCATATTACGATCGTACACATAATACAAACATATTAGAATAACTTTAATATACTTTGGAATTAGGATGACGTACTACAAACCTACCACTTATGTTCCAATCATCAATTAAAACCAAATTATGACTTCTGATGTCTAATGTCTATGTTAAATAATTGCAAGTAGACTCGATCCAAGTCTAACTAAACTTCCTTAGTAAAAGAAATTATTTACGACACGAGGACTCTCCCAAATGAATTTTTCTCTTTTCCATCTAATGCAGATTACTGTAGACCCGTTTAAAACCATAATGGTACCTCATACCGGTTTTAAAATATTTTTTTGCTGTAAAAGTATAGAAAGAAACGTAGTAATATAACATAAACTACCAATATTTCACCGTGAAATCCGTAAAATAACAAAGATTATTGGAAAATTTTCAATAATAATTCAAAGTGTTTACACCTGTACTTTATAAAGAGATTCTCACCTAAGAATAATACGCTCTTTTTCTTATAAACTTCATTGTGAACATGAATAATGTTTTTCTGTTGAACTTTTTAAGCTGAGTAATTCGAAATTTCTCAGTTCTTTTTTAACTAGAACTAGGTCTCCAATAATAGACAAAATTCCAGTTATCATTATTTTTACGGTTAAGGATAAACTTTCATTAACCGACTTCAAAAAAGGAGGAGGTTCTCAATTCGACTATATTTCTTGTGAGTTATGTTACGCGATAACTCTATTTGTGAACCGATTTTGATGAATCCTTTTTTATTGGAAAATATTGGAAAGAGGGTACATTAATGTTGGTTCCATTTAAATTTCAAGAAAATGTTCTTATAAGGGATGAATCCGGTTTCGCGCACTTTCCGGTAATCGATTTCAATAAAACTTGTCAAATAGATGTAGGTAATTCCACGAACTTTTGAGGTCAGTTTTTTAGTACTCTGTACCAAAATTATTTAAATTTTCGAAGTTCAACTTTTTCGAAAGACTACTGGCTATTGGATTATTATATAATACCCTAGTAGGTAACTAATATAATATACAAAGTATATTAAAACATCATTTAAAACCACTTTATGCTCTATTATATAACCAGGAGCAAATCAGACTGACCAGAAAAGGCAATAAAGTCAAGAAAAATAAGGGGCAAGAGAGTAAAAAAGATTTAATATTATGACCGCCAGTTTCTCACGCCAGAGAGTTCATTATCTGAAAAACTAGCGGACCCACCCCGCAGCAATGGGTATTTTTATCAAATAGCATCCAATCAATGGTAAATGGCCTTTGTCGGAAAATTTTGAAGCACTCGATTTTGTTAGAAATCGGGTAATTTGCTTTACATATCAAGTTCCCTGTCAATTAAACGATGCTTACAGCCTTTTATTATACTTTTTATTCATTCAGCCACGTCTGTCATGTATTTATATTATTTTACTTTCTAGCTTCTGTGACAGTTTGAAAGGAATTTGATAATCTCATATCACCAACCGAGTCCTAAAATTGAAGTTTCTTGGTTTGTGTCATTAGCACTGCGCATTCCAAAACTATGCAAGTGATTTATGATAATAAGGTGACCTTATCGGTTTTTTTTTATTGTGATACAAAGAAACAATTTTGAGGATCAGGCACGAAAAGAAAGAGAACTTTTTCTTCACAACAGCAACAACGGGTCCAATTGTACCCTCCCTCAAAGGGTAATTGAAAAGAACAAGCTAGACGTCGACATGATTTCCTGTAATCATAGACTGAACGTAGAGAATCTAATGGAATAAAAACCATTTATCAAATTGGGTTTCAGATGAAGCAAGTAATAGTTTTACAATTTGCTGTTATACCTCGAAAAACTAATAAATGAAATTGTAAACTCTACGGCCACAAACTCGCAGCAGGACGTTCAAGGCTTGTGCGTACATTGCGCACCAACGTATGTATTGTGTTGTACACATCCAACACAAGACACAATGTACGCGCAAAGTTTAAACGCCCCGCTGAACGAATTGCAAATTTGTGGCCTAAGTCTACAGTATACAGGATTATTTGTAAAATACTAACAAAGTAACAACCTCGCAGTTACTATATTACTAGCATCATTAACAACAAATTTTGTTCCCTGACTTTTTACAAAACATAGTAAATTACCAAAAATAAACCTTTATGTTTTAAGATCTGTATTTGACAGTAAGGTAGTAAGTTCAAACGCGCTAGAGTTCTCCTTGATGATCCCTACCTCCGCTTATTCGTTTTGCATATTACAGGTACTTGCGCTAGCGCTTGTTTTTGTTACCGCAAAGAGCTATCACCGTTTATAGCGATCTATTGAAATACTTTTATTTTTGTACGAAAGTAACATTTGATGAATTATTAAAAGCCAGGAACAAAAGTTATTTAAAATATAAGTAATATAGGCCGTCGAGGTTATTAGTATTTTACAAATAACCTTGTATAGTACAACGGCAAAAACTTTTTTAGTTTGTGTCTACATATTGTTTTATCGAATCTAATGTAAAGATAGAAATACGTTTTGTAGAATCAAGATTTACTATGTGAATTTATCATTAATAAGCACAACACCAAGGCTATAAATTTTATAAGGACGTGACATGTATGTATATTTGAATCCGGTTTTGGTTTAGTCACGTTGTATTTAAATCCGTTTATTTACTTAGAATGTGTAACTCTTATTTTATTTTTGTGTCATACATTACTATAACAGAGACTCGCATTTTCGTTTATTTCCACTTAACTCAAAAACATAATTTAAATCTCGCTATTCCAAACCTGCTTGAAAGAAATTCGTGTATTTTTTTGTTTATCATGTGTTCAAATCAGGCTTTTTACGAATTTCCAAAATAAATTAAGGTATTAATCCTTTGGGGCAAGTAGAGACTTGTACAATTTGAAGTGGGTATTTCGGAGTTTTTGGGTTCGAAATCGGATCTGTCGGGATCGATCATCGTCGCTTTCGTGGGGGTCTTTAATTTCGTCCTTCACTACCCTGCTTAGCTAAGCGACAAATTGTTGCTAAAATTAGGGATGTTCCTGATTATGACCCTAGGGTGCAAATTTAGAGATTGTCTTTTAGTTTGCTTCTTGTGTTCGAGAGTTTAGTACTTGAAATATGATTGGATCGCATTGTATATAAAGATAAATTTGCAAAATAAACTCGCATTGTATATATGCGTAATACATGTGTATGTATTATTATTAGCTGTGTAATGTTACACTTCTTTTAAATTAAACTCGTAACACCATTGTCGCTTAAAACGCGTGTTACTAACGCCTAATTAGGCCCGACGCCCACGTCGTGGTGAATGCTCACTGATCCCACGGCGCCGACTCAACCGGCGAGAGGGAAACCCGGGGGGGTTTTAGTGGGGTAGGCCCTCCAGTCTGGAGGGAGAGTCCCCACATAACCCCTGAGTCTCCCTGGGCTCAGGGGTATCCATAAAGATTTCCCCCCCGTCAAAAAAAAAAAAAAAAAAAAAAGGCCCGACGCCCACAGACGGTACGGCACGGTAGCCAATTTTTGAGTGACGAATAGTAATACACTTTATTTTATGTTATGACATTCTTCAATTCTTCAGTCAAAATTTCAATCTTGTGCGTATGAAGTCGTAGCTACAAAAACAAAGCAGCGGCGGTAAGCTCAGGGATACCGAGCCGGCAGCCTTCTGAATGCTTTGGGTTGCTTTGGCAGTCTTCCCAAGTTTATTCATCCAAAATCTTCTCATTCTTGGAATATGGTTCTCATCGTCTTCAGCAAGACTACCATTTTGAAATATACAACTGATAGTAAACCCTTTTGTAGCGTTACGACTGATCAAAGAGAGGCTAGCCACGAGCACGATGTCATGACAGTATGCTTCGGCATGCCAAAGAATACCGCCAGTGTGCGCTTGCATGTAGGAATGGTCAACGATACCTTACAGTGCCCGCCGTTTGCAAACATTTTCTTAGTTGCATAAAAATAACTTGAATTTTATGCTTGCAATTGAAACTTTAAAACTGAAAATTTTTCATAGCAAACTTAATTGAATTAATATAAAAAATTGTGCACGAATTAAATTTGAAACAAATCAAAATTGAGATATTAGACGTAATCCTACACAAAATGATGCGTTTGGAAAATCACTTGTATCTATAACGAACATCGGTAATAACTTACCCTAGTATTGATGAACTATAAGATCTTAACATGAATTAGTAAAAACCAACACACTGAACTTCTGCTAAGTCGCTTCTGTTTAACCGCTAAGAAATCAGTTGTAAAGATTCAACAAAGCTGTTTACTTACACCACCTCACGTTCGTGAACTGCAAACAATTTGCTAAGTAAATTAGTAATTTGGTACGTGTTTGGTGGTTTCAAAACTTTCCTTCAATAAAGTTAACGTAATCTGTGCAGTCCTTTGGCTTGACTGTTTTCTAATTCATTTATTTATCTAGTCGACCTGTTACCATGTAAAGATTTGAGGAATCGATTTAGTTTATCGTTATTTTTTTATCGTTATTATGTTATAATATTTATTGTATAGTCCATATCACATACGATGAGTCCTGTGACATTTCCAATTTTTACGTTACACGCATACTATTTCTAAGTCATCTCTCAACCAGGTTACAAAAAGAAATAATAAATATGTCATAATGTACCAAAAACAAACAATATTTGTTGCTGTTGTAATTTTAAGTAAAAATTACGGTATATTAAGCAGAAAGAATATGAAATGATAAAGATAAAGATTTTGAACTCCAAGAACACCCAATTACTTGATGCGTAAAACGGAATATTTTATCCATAGATATTTACACCATAAAATCGATAAATCGAAGCGGCTATTGTGCATCTCGCGTCAATACGAATCATACATAACACCTTGTATGTTGGTCGTTTGTATGTTTTTAGAGAAATTGTTCAAATTTCGTTTCGTTGTAGTTGATTTTATGCTTTGATGTTAACTTTTTTATTCGGTTGTTGTTGATTTTTTATTTGTTGTGTAGTTTTTTTGGTGACTTAAGTAACATAATAATTGTTTTTTTTTTATTTTGTATATTAGTTCTTCTTAAATAATTTTCTGTAAATCGATTCTCTCTTCGTTACAAATTATCTCGATATGATATTTAAATCGATTTTTCTTTCATTCGATTTACATCACCAGATATCTAAAAACTTCAAATCTCAAATATCACCGGAATCATACTTACTATGTGAAATGAACTATAGTGAAACTAGCATGAAACGGATATTGGCAGATTTCAAACAATTAGTCTCACAAGCCATTCATTAAGAAAAATTTTAAAAATTAACTATATTTTATTTACTCGTTTAAAAAGATGCCAACAGTGTAGGAAATGTACGATATCGTAGCAGTAGATCTCCTTGTGAAAGAGTTCTTTTTTTATAATAAAAGTGGCGGGACGAACATGTCGTGCGCCTGATGGTAAGCGACACACCTGCCCATAACAATTATAGTACCACTCAGAGCTTTAAATCACAAAGATCTGAGGGGCACTACCACTGCGCCCGACACCCTGGGACATAAGTTGATAAATCCCATGTGCCTGTAATTTCACCAGCACCACTACTCTTCAAAACCGAAACGGAATCATGCTTACACTACTGCTTAACGGCAGATATAGGTAAGGTGGCTTAATATCACAAATTTATATATCGAATGTGCACCTCAGCATATGTATATATCAACCGTAATGCGTAAGCCCTTCAAACAGACCAGGTCAAAAGGAACAAGAATAAACGCGTGTTTATAAAAAGACTCATCCTGGTACAATAAACATATTAGAAGCGTTACGGATGGAGGTATATATAGGGTACCCACCCCATTGGGAGACAAGCACTTTGTATATATATATATATATATACTGTAAAGTGTATATATACCCCGGGGTACCGTAAAAATATCCAATGTCCTGGAAATATTGTTAGTTATGCATATGTACATGAAAATCTGAAGAATGCGAATAATTTACCATCTTCTTCATTCTTTCTTTCCTTGTTTTATTCCATCGATACAATTTCTATAAAATAACAAAATTTCCAAAAGTTTTTATAGAAACGTAATCATATCAAATAACAATCCGTATGTTAGTCGTATATATGAAGAAATTCGAAACAGAGCTCTCATTCAATGCTAAACAAACCAAATTACAAAAAAGAAACAAACGACTACGTATTGATTTTCTTTTTTAATTCGGAGCATACTACGCAGATAACCTAATACTCCTAGAGGAAAATAATTGAAATAAGGGTATGATCTTTTTCATCACATTTGCTCGTAAATAATAATACGTATGAAAAGTGAACCGAAGATGTTTTGTTTACAATGTTTGTGATTGATACACTATTTGACTTGTTAGGTTTTTCCCATTGTATCTGTTACATACTATTGTTATATTTATGTCTAGACAAGGTATTCGTATGTAATATATGAATTCACAATATTTTTTTTTATTTTTAAACTTAAATTGTCTAATCAAATTTCACTTATTTATGATTTTATAAATTATATTTTTTGTTGTTTATACAAGTATATTTTTTATTATGGATATATGTCTTGCCATTTGATAGCTTTTAAAAAAAATATATACGCAAGCGTTGCAATTTCCATTATTTTCGTATTTGTTGTTTTTGTATCTTGGGTGTAGTGGTACGGCAAAACAAACATTGGGTCATTAAGAGTCGTTGGACTGCTATCTCGTTTGTGATTGCCTGAAGACCCTATTAACATAATATACATATAACTTTTTTTTTTTCAAGACCATTAACATAGAATTTTGTCGTAATTTTGATCTTAACATGTTTGTGTGAGATTCTTGTCATTTAATTTGATGTTTTAAGTAGTAGACAGAATAAGTAATTGGTTTTATTTTTTGTTTCAGGTAAGAATCGATCTTCCCATTCTACTTTCTACGTTAAGACATTTGGTAAAAATGTTTCTTTATATGACGATTTATACACGGTGAAACAAAAAATCCGACCACATTTTAACTGGTAATCGTACTCAGAATAATATACAACAATTTTTGTTCACTATACAAAATGTGCGCGGTCGATTGATAATTTTGTCTTTTACCGCACTAATTTTGCCATATGGATTATTGATTTTTAATGAATATTATAAATATTTTACTACCAGGGTATTCATTTATTTTTGATGAACTTACTCCACTAGTTTATTAGAATTATTATTAATACTAAAGATCAAACACAGAAAAATGCCTTCAATCTAACAGGATGAATTATTTTCATTACAACATAGAACACGAAATTCTGAATTGAAGCATGGATTTCTTTTATGCGTAAAAATGAGTTTCGTATGGAAGTATGTGAACCCAAAATTTCCCTTTGAAAAATTTCAATTATTTGTCCAAGTCGTTTGTTATCATCAGTAGTCATTATGATAGTAAAAGTCATTATGATCGCACCTTTTTACTACAGCCTGTATAAAAAACCTTTTGAAAAATTTACTACTCTGTAATGTGTCTATTGCTGCTGTCAATTAAAATATCTATGTACAGTGTGTTAGGGCACGCACTGTACAAACTTTAAGGGGGTGTTTAGTATTCAATATTATGTGAAAAACACTAATACATGTGGGGTCAAAACTCAACTCCCTAGGAATGGCAGCCATTTTGATTTTTTATACTTAGTTAGCTAAACGTTTGTTCCAAAATTATCATATTATGAGAAGTAAAAGCAGTACGAACTAAAAAATATTTTTTCGGATAGCTAAGATTAGCGGCAATTGAATAAAATATCTGTCATGTACATAAAAAAGTGAGGGATTGCCTAATAAAAATATTGAATGTAAATTTTTACCAAAAAAACTAAGTTTTTGTAATTTAATCCTAAAATAACCAAATTAAGGTACTGTTTTTATGTATGAATTTTAAAGTATTTCAGCTGTTCTTAAAAACACGACAAAAATCATAATCCTATGTCCACAATTCTAAAAGTTACAGCTTCTGCATCATAACGTCTCCGAGAGCGAAATAAGTAAATTTTACAGTCTTTCTAGTAAATTGTTTTGTGTTGAGATGTAGTAAGTTAATTTGAAATAAAAAACAGTAAAAAATATTAGATTATTTATTTTACAAAAAAAAGAAACACATAAATTATAAAAGGTGTTCAAAATGTCCCCCCCTATTTAGAAGGCAAGCTGTTGTCCGAATTCCCACCTGCTGCGTGGCCCGATATAAAATTTCGGGATTTGCACGAATTTCTTCAGCAGCTTCACGAATGCGCGCCGATAGCTCCTCTCTCCGTATTCACTGGGTTAAAATAAACTTTTTGTTTCATCCAACCCCAAAAAAAAAAAATCTAATGGAGTTAAATCCGGACTACGCGGAGGCCACGCAACAGTGCCGCCTCTTCCAATCCACTGTGGATAATTTTCATTCAAGTGCTGTCTCACAGCTGTGGCGAAATGAGCCGGGGCTCCATCCAGCTGCAACCATTCCTCGGAGACGTGCGATGGCAATTCTGAGAGTAATTCCACAAACTCTGTCCTTAAAAATTCCAAAAATCTTGGGCCATTTAATCTTTCCGGCAACTCCACCGGTCGAACTAATTGATTATTAATAATACCAGCCCAAACGTTGACAGAAAACTCATGCTGGAATGAGGATGGTCTCACTGCGTGAGGGTTTTCGGTAATCCACATATGTAAATTACGATAATTGGTTATCCCGCTCTTGTAAACGAAGCTTAGTCGCTCCATAAAATCTTCTTTAAAAAGTTTGGCTGTTGCCGCACCTTTTGATTAATCCACGCACTAAAAACTGAACGTGCTGCATAGTCCGGATCACTAATATTCTGCACGCGTCGAAAATGGTAAGGAGCCTTCACTTTTCAAAATACGCCACACTGTCCAATGCGACATACCAAGTCGGAGAGCAATTCGGCTCGTGCTTAATCTTGGATCTCTGTAGATCATATTAAGAACGGTTTGTTCATCATAAACTGGTATTTCACGTGCACGTTCACTTACTGGTTGACGAATACCATTTTCTGCCAATCGCCTATGAATATCACGAAATGTTTGGTGATTAGGTGTAGGCCGATTTGGGAATCTCCTTCCGTATTCACGAACTGCTGCCCGTGCATTACCATTGCAAAATCCATAGATGAAATGAATATCTGCAATATGCGCACTTGAATACTGCTGATTATTCATGACGAATCAACAATAAATTTCACTCCGAAAGCACTTTTGGTCAAGATGTGTTGTCTGAGTAGAGAGTAACAACTGACTGTTAATTGTTGAATGAAAAGAACCGTTAAGTACCCTTAGAACTTTTTTTCAATTAGGATTGTGCTTAGGGGCTTATCTTTTGTCCCTTTTACACTTGCAAACTGGGCAGAGTGAGCCAGGTAATAAATGGTTGAACTCGTCGCCATTGTTGTAACCGAGAGCGATCTTTTGTGTTGTTAAGATACTAAGTTCGAGTAGTAAAAACTTTTAGAATTGTAGACATACGATTATGATTTTGGTCTTGTTTTTAAGAACAGCTGAAATACTTTAAAATTCATCCACAAAAACAGTACCTTAATTTGGTTATTTTAGGATTAAATTACAAAAACTTAGTTTTTTGGCAGTTTTTTTGGTAAAAATTTACATTCATTATTTTTTTTAGGCAATCCCCCACTTTTTATGTACATGACAGATATATTTTATTCAATTGCCGCTAATCTTAGCTTTCCGAAAAAATATTTTTTATGTTCGTACTGCTTTTACTTCTCATAATATGATAATTTTAGAACAAACGTCTAGTAAACTAAGTATAACAAATCAAAATGGCTGCCATTCCTAGGGAGTCGAGTTTTGACCCCACATGTATTAGTGTTTTTCACATAATATTGAATACTAAACACCCCCTTAAAGTTTGTACAGTACGTGCCCTAACACACTGTATATATTTCTTTGCAATTTGTATGCTCCTATTTTCTCTATAAACTTCTATAAAGCAAAATTGCCACTGCCGTATACCAATGGAGTTTAGTGCTCGTATGTATGCGGATCTGATAGTCACGCTTTGCAAACTATCAGTTTGTATTCTCACTGCGGTTGATACACATTTTCTGGACCTTCCATCTTTAACACTGCGTCAAAAAAGCTATGAAAAAACGTTACAGGATGGAAAAAAACAATCGATACATCTGGCCAATATTTTGAGCGTGATATTTTATTTACACTTATATTATGTAAATTTTTGACTTTTGTATCACACATAGACCAGTCCCTAAACGAGTATTAGAACTCGACTTTGTATTCCTGTCGAACGCTGCACGAATTGTATGTTCTAAAGATCTTTGGTCTTTGAAGCGCAACGTTTTGTTCCGGATCTTTTTCTCCGGTCGGTATCTTATAGAAGTCATAGTCGCAATTTTTTTCGCTTTCCACGTTTCAGAGTGCCTAATGCGCTTTTATTCATACTTTAAATTGAATTAGATTAAATACATAAATGCATTTCAATATTAAAGTGTTTGATGGTATAAAGCATAGCTTCCCGAAGTGGTCCCTATCGCCCGCCAATGGACGTTGAAGAGTCCTAGGGTGGTGGGGGCCTAGGACGCAATAGGGGGACGTTGATGCTGTCCAGGGGTTACTACCGCATTTGAAAAAAAAACCTGAATTATCTATATAAACTACACTAAGTACATAATATATGTTTGTTTTTCCTTATTATTTTTTGTGTTAAGTTAATATAAAAAATACGCGCTTTCAATTGTATTTTTTTTTATTTTGCCTAAGTGGGCGCTGAACCTAAAAGTTTGGAAACCTATGATTTAAAGTAAGTGAATAAACAATCAAATCGGTACAGTATCTTAATATTGAAATAACCGATCCTAACCTGACTGAATGCGTGAGCTACATTCGCAGTATTTACAGTACTTAATTAGTTACCAAATGCTTTTGTAATTATGAAATACTTTATGTACATTTTGTCACGTCTCTTGTCCAGGGACAGTGCAACATTGCCACTGTACTGAAAAATATTATGATAATCCGTGCATAAATATAGTCGCACGCTATTGTTCACAAAGTCTTGTACATTAGTGTGAAAGCACTTTAAGGTGCACAATGAAAGATGATGTACCCGTACGTATGTGATAGATAATCCAATATGCTTTTGAAACTTTAGTGAACACCGATAGGGGACCGTCCTGCCTATGTTTTTACTAGTATGAATTTGCTAGTATTCACGATATTTTCTTGCACACCAATACAGAATCACTTCGCTGCTTTTTAAGAATAATGACCCAATACGGTTTATGAATATTGCGCGTCAGGCACGCCTTAACTCACAAATTTAAAACTAAACCATCTTTTTGATAATAATAATAACGTACACACTCATATTACCGCACTAGGGAAACCCTGTATCGCGGGTGCCATGGACACACACATCCAAACTCAAGAGAGAAATAAATGTGGGCCATACAAATATTTCTCACGCCCCGGGAATCGAGCCCAGGACCTCTGCGTGACGGTTCAACATAATAACCGTTCGACTACAGACAGAGGCAATTATTGATGAATTAGAGGCTTTTGAGATAAGCCACTATTCTAGAAAGCCATTAACTTAAGGTGCACTAAGAGAAGAGATGTACAGTATACGTTGTGCTGGGTGGTTTGGGTGGTTTAGATTAACTTAGTATACACCGATGTAGAGCGCTTATTCTTTTACCATCTGTGCTCTACAGTGAAAAAAGCATCTATTGTTGCGCATCGCTGTAGATCTCGGCTAGTGTTATTTACGTCCTAGCGCAAACATTTGTTCACTCCACTTAAGCGGTTTAGCTCCACTTCCAACGGATCTGTCTCACTGTTATTTATATACGTATATAACGCTTGTAGGTGACATTGTACATTATCCTTTTTATGTTCTTTATTTGCTACGCATTTTTAAAAGCAGCAATGACGCATTTAGTTTTATAGCAGCTTTTATGAAACACCTTTTTGCCATCACGTTTAATTAAACATGAATGCTATAAAAATAAGGCCAGCTTTTTTATAAAGCCATAAAAAGATTTTCTACTTGATTAGCTTCTGAGCATATAAAACCTTGTTACTGGTTTCACTCTTCGAGATTAGCGCTTAATATAAAAATGCTTGCCAAGTTACGAAGTTTTTAAATGAAGTTTACTTAACTTTCTTATCGGGAAATAGAATAGTAGTTTGAAAATAATAGAATTTTGAATTTAATAAAAACGAAGTTTAGTAACGACTCTGCAGCTTGTGTATGACAAACAGCAAATTCCCAATTAGTTTGTCAATAAAATATACTTACTCTACATCGCTTTTGTAAGCATCTCGCTAAAAGTCATTTTGCATTAATGTATTGTCACTGTAATACAACAGTTATCCTTTTATTTATCTAAAAGTTGTTCGCATATTTGATTCATTCCTCTGTAGCTCGACGCTCCAAATTTCTTGTCTTAAAATTTCGCTGCGTTGAATGGTGCTAAATCTTTTCTGTCCTCTGTTTACACAACGAAAATTACGTAACTAAATTTGTCAAAGTTTCGAGGAGACATAAAAACAAACCTGAATATTTTAATTATGCTATTGCTCGAGTCACGGAATTGAATTATATTCTCCCTTTTAAATTGCAAATTGTCTCCTTCATTTTTCGCTTGTTTTGCTTGCATCTTTGATTTATTTTCGCCTGAGTAAGGACTGATGAAAGAGGTTTCCTATTTTAGAACAATAAAGCGCTTTTGAGTAGAAATTTTCCGCGGTTATTGTAAAAATATATTTACTTTGACAGCATCCTTTTAACATTCTTGTATAAGAATTGCGTATTCCTAACATTTTTGTATTGTCGGCGGCGTGTGTAGAAGGCTAGCTAGAAGGTAACTTGCGCGAGAGCGACATAAAACGCTAGACCTCAGTGCGAGAATAGCAGTATTATCTCGCGCTTTATGTGGCTCTCACGCAAATCGCGCCTTGTCGTGCTAGAAAAAATGATAACATTGCTGTAGCGAGTTTGGTAAATTTAATTCCAACATGTTCACATGACACATATCGCCATTCAACAATTTCATGTTGGAATAACTAGTTGAATTTTAAATTTGTTTAAATCTGTGAAATCTTTGAGGTAGATCTGATCTGGTATTCGTTATTTTGTTTAAAAAAAAATTTAATATGTTTCAGCATTCAGAATCTATATTACTCTGTACATGGATAAATGCCAAGTTTTTATTTGAAGCAATATTTCAGCGGAAACGTAATATTGACACCGAGATTATTGCGTTTATCTCCTGTGTTAAATTTTGATACGCATAAGAGATATTTCGTTATTGAAATGTTTTATAAATAAAAAATCTCTTTCTGCTTACAACCTGTAGTTAATAAAATATAAGTAGTAGCTTCGTATGCCTACACTTTGATTATATTTATAAATCGTTGAATGGATATCTTTGTTGTCAAGAGTGATTAACAAAAACAATAGAAATTAAACAGTGTTTCGGCCACAATACAGATAACTCTGCGCCTTTTTGAAACCAACCAAGGGTCAAAGGCGAACGCATTAAATATTATCAATAAAACGTTCTGAACGAGTAATTATCTGAAATCGATTTGACAATAAGGCACCGATTGATCTAATGTCTTCCGTCTCCAAACGCGAGTTGACAAAGTCGATGATAACCGCCGACTTTGTTTAGACACGGTACAAGGGGTCTACTCTCGATCTCCGTGCGACATCCGTTCGAAACAATTACTGTCACATAAGTAATATTCGACAAAATTAAAAGACAAGTATCAAGTATGAAGCTTCATTCACATAACGCGTCTTTTCATTTGGTCAAGTATTGCTTATTTGGCAGTAATTGTTTCGGACGGATGTCGGACGGAGATCGAGAGTAGACCCCCTGAATTGAATAAAGTTATGATGAACAGCGAGTAATTCAAACATAGAAATCGTCTAGCATATCCAAAACTTCTTCGATGCGCAATGATCAACGAGAGCTAAGGAAATGTATTAACACAATGCCTACACTATCCTATAAAAATAAACAACAAAGATAAATTATCATTGTGAATGATTTTTGAAAGCAATCTCATCAAGCTATACAACAACTAGAGTGACAGACTGAAGAAGAGAAGCGTTGTTCTTCTCAGCTGTACACTCCTTGCAAAATGCTTTCATTTATTTTTGCAGTTCTTGTGAAATTCCGTTTTGTTGGACAATCGACGAGAGCATTTCTTGTGAATTCCAGCTTATTCTTAGCAACTATCACGTGAAACCGGAACGCAGTAATGCACTACTGCTACACTACTGCTTGGCGGCACAAATGGGTAAGATGGCAGTACTTACCTGGACGAACTCTTTCACAAGGAGCTCCCCTGCTACTAAAATGCATGCACTGCAGTACCGCGGCGACCCCAGCTTGTAGTATTGAATGCGCACGAAGTTAATTGTCTTCTGTGAACAGTTGAACCACTGATTACACGTATAAAAAGGTTTAGCAGGATGCTTTTGAAAATATCACTTTAACAGGTAGGTAATGTACACCGTGCCAACCTGCGTGCCAACATGGTGCCAACATTTTGCTTCTAGCAGCCAACGGCCGGCGCTCTCTCGTAACGTTTCATTATCCGTGAGGTTTTCCGACACCCAGTGGCCCAGATATTCAAATCAAAATAAATTATATATATATATTTACATATAAAGTAAAAATTGTTCGTCCTATTTTTGTACAGGATTACGAGGCACAAGATAATGGATGCCTCGGTTCAAAGCGTGTCGTCCATTTTATTCAGTTTTTGGTAACAATGAAAATACTACTTACGCGTAACACATGCTGGTATAACCGGCACATTTAGAGGAACAAAAAAGGGAGAATATAAAAAGTAACGTTTATGTTTAAATAAATGAGTATTAGACTGAAAATAGCAATTATGTTAAAACCTTTTAACATCGACTTTAATATACCTTACTCAACCTTCATTGAAAATAATCGAAATTAAGTAAAATACACTTTTTCAAGATTTTGTGAGAAGTCGAAACGGCTGAAAATTAAAAAATTACAATAGTTATACTATTACATTGCTTAAATTAAAGTTTAATAAATAAAAAACTTTTTCAACTAAAGTTTACGAAATTGACAAGAATGCAAAATCTATCGCGAACTACTTAACAAAGCTGTAGGCCTAGCACAAACCGGGCGCAACTTGCGCGAGAACCACATAAAGCGCGAGATATGTACTGCTATTCTCGCATAGCGATCCCGCACTTATGTTGCTCTTAGGTAACCTGGGACCTTACGATGAACTCTTATTACAATTCAGTTTAGGACTTAAAATGAATCATTTGGAGACAGCGCTACATGAAGTGTATATCACCATCCCGCTTTTTTGTCGTTGCGAACCTATACTAAACTGTAACAAGAGTTCATGGTAAGGCCCCTGTAGTATTCCTGGATCATTGTAATTCCATTAAGACTCCACTACATATAGCAATTATGATAATATTTGTTATTCCGGTTACATAAAACCTAATTGCGATGACAATTGAGGCTCAAGAAAGTATCAGTGAAATGGCAGTGTTGGCACTTCATTCGGTAACTAACGATCGATGTTGCCGTATTAAAACTAAAATATTACTATGCATATCTAATTTCTAACGCCATCGATGTGCTATCCAATCACCATTGAACAGCAGAATACAAAAAAATTGCAATGGCATTGGAATAGTAGCTCGATAGCTAGCCACTGACAACCACTAATCACTACCCTTAACTTTTAACAGAATACCAAATGCACAAAATCCTACCATTGACACTCTACCAACATAAAAGTAGTAGTAGTCAATTAATACAAATGAATGAAAATTACAGTCAACAATTTTTTTATTTTCAAGTTAAATTTTAAATAAATAATCTCAGTACAGAGTACTAAAAAAACCGACCTCAAAAGTACGTTGAATTACGTCTATTTGCTAAGTTTTATTGAAATATCTCCTAGTTCGCCACTATACAGGACTTGACACTGGAGATAATAAAAATCGGTTCTCACTACTCAAAGTATATTGAGAGAAAAACGCTTTGAATTGGAGAAATAGTAAAATCAACCATTAAAGTAGTTGCTCCTAAATTAAAGTTAGGCGCTATTTATAAAAATGAATCTTCATGCGTGAGCAGCCTTCGAGGTGGATGATTTTCTTCAAAATGAAATGGGATCACTATGGAAGTACTCCCTTTCTAACAAAAAAAGAATCATGAAAATCGATTCAGAAATACCGGAGTTATCGCGTAACATACATACAAAAAAAAAGAACATACAGTCGAATTGAGAACCTCCTCCTTTTTTGAAGTCGGTTAAAAAAGTAAAATAACCGACCAGACTTGAAAAAAAAACACTATCGTTTTGGGAATTTTACTAATTATATTTATAAATAGGTAGGTATGTGTGCGTATTTGCGATGCATTAAAATCAAAATAAAGTTTTGAGGCTTGACTTCGTATAATATATACTTATACGTACATGTGTTATTGCTGAATGTGTTTCCTTTTTGTATGCCTATTATAACCTCCCTTTAATATCTTATGCAAAGCTATTCAAAGCTATGTCCAATTTATATACTGCGTATCTCTCTGATCTGCGTAAATGGTTGACTGAATTTTTTAACACTTTTCGACACTTGATTTGTAGGGTTTATACTACATTCACTGATATAATGATAATTGATAAGAATGATGATAATCTTTGATATTTAATCGTGATATTGATAATATGATAAGGTGATGGACGGAGGTAATTAAAACGACTAACTCCGCTGAGTGCGTGATGTACACTAAAATTTATTGTAAAGGAAGCATAATGTTTACGACCTAAATTAAGAACAGACACGTACGATTTATTCGTACATGATTTATTTCGTGAATCTGAATTTCATTACGTTACATTCCATTACATATAAGAAATTGACAGTATGAAATAAACCGATTTAAAATTTTTGAAAATACCATTTTGGGTTTTTTTTATTTAAAATAGACATGTCAGCCTGAATGTCTAATGTTTGAACAGAAAAATCTAGCTACAGCTACAAACAATAAAATGGTTGTTTTTTTATTTCTTTCCATTTTTAAACGTTTCATGTCAACACAATTTTTCAACTGTACTTTCACTTTCCAAATTTTCAAGCCATTTTTGAGCAAATTGGTATTTATACACATTCTGTGGTAGTTACCTATTTACCTAAAGCAAAACACATTTTTAGCTAAACACGCTGCGACACAAAGCACCGAAAGCGTTGAAAATTACACCTTACGTACGTCGTTAAATCTAATAATATCAAAAGTTTCGGCTTCTTTACCTTAGGTGTCTCAAATTGTTGACTTTGACTTGAACTAATGTTATTAAATACTTTCGTAACTTCAAAGATCTGAATCAGAGAAAATATTGATAACAAATTGTAAGATGAACGAAGTAGAAAAATCCAATATTTATACTTGATTTGATTTTATTCATGTCAACAATCAGAAATTTAATAGCAACTTATACCGACATGTTCTCAGCAAGCCCTAATACGGAAAGAACCATAGGAAAACTTGACCTCATTGTAACACACTTATGTGGTCGCAAACAACTCGCACTTTGGGAACGCGCTGAAAGGTTTGAGAGCGCTGCCATTGTTTTAAAACCTTGGAAAAACTTTACATGTGTTCTGGAACACAAGACGTCTCTTGCGGCGCACTAAAAACTTAATACATTTTAGTAACTGCTTTTCACTCATTCTTATACTGCGTACTACTGCGGTAAAAACACGATAAAAGATGTAACAAAATAAATATGAACTTCAGACTTGTTAGTACAGGCTATAAGAAAAAAACAAATTTGCAACGAAATTTTGTTTCTATTTCATTTATTTAGTTCTATAAAATATTCAATGAAGTTAAAACTTTCTATTGCCACTTTGTATTCGCCATTTTTCAGCAGGTTTGGTCTGACAGATATCGAAAAACTTTTAAATCTACTTTGCGTAGAAGTGTTGCCTGATTTTTAAAAGCTATTTTTCGTATATGTATTTCGTGAACTATTAGCAAAAGTCATAATCTGCGTATTTTTTACTTACATTTGAATTTTACACATTTTATTTAACTTTGCAACGTTCTTGTCAACTCAAATTCAAGTTAAAATTTGGTACATGTAACTACATAATTACCTTTACCCTTACTTTAAATGAAATTGAATGGACATTTTGAACGCGTACCTACATACAGCTTTCAACTCTAACATAAACAAATGCACACCATAAGACTTGCGATAGTGTTAGTGAAATAAAGCCTACTTCAGTTATTTAAGTTGCTTATCTAAAGCTACTTAGGAACTCTGAAGCCCTTTCATGGGAACAAGTTGGAAATACAGTAATGTCATACAGATAAGAGTCGCTTGGTCGCGAAAATGGCGTAATAGGATTATAGGCAATCCGAACGAATGTGGAAACTAAGCGTTTTGTGGGAAAGCTGTTCATCGATAGAAGTAAACATGTTTTTTTTGTTATATAGCGTCTATAGGGCATGACCAATACCTCCCTTGCTCGTTAAATTTAGGTATAAGTTCCTTTTTCTCGAAATGTTTCTAACATTCACTTCTAGTCAATAAAATCATCTGGAAATAAAAAATAAATAAAAATAAAAAGTGTTTATTCCCGTTCACTTAAGTCAAATTTACAGCAAGTTCACTGAGGATCGCCTTTTTAGCAAAATAATGTCCTAGAAGACCGCAGTCCGTGGTAATAAAGATTTATTATAAAATACCCAACCAAATTAAACGTTGAGATAAAATTAAACAATTCAATGAAGAACTAAAAAAAATTCTAGTACAAAAAAGCTATTACAATCTGAACGAATTTTTCGAAGGTAAATATTAAGTGATATGCATTAAACATATTATTATATAACATAATATAAATGTAATAAATAAATGTATATAGAAATAAAGTATGTAATAGTTAAGTGTTATTAGTAAAAGTATGAGAGCTAGCATGTTTAAAGTTAAATATTGGTAAATGTCACTCAATTACCTTTTCTCGCAAGAAAAGACCCATTAGTTATGATTATAAATTTAATAATACCACAATAGACAGAGTGACCGAGGTGAGAGACCTGGGCGTATGACTCGATAGTGAACTGAACTTTGCTTCGCATATTGATCAGGCTGCAGCCAAGGCTTATAAAATGCTGGGTTTTGTTTTTCGACAATGCAAAGACTTCAAGAATGTCAATACATTTATTATATTGTATAACTCCCTGGTCGGAAGTCATTTAGAATATGCTTCGACAGCATGGAACCCTCATTATGCCAAGCATATAGACCAGGTAGAAAGTATTCAGAACAAGTTTTTAAGAAGACTAAGATATAGGTTTAAGGGCGCTATGCCCCAGTTTCAGTCGTTAGAATTAAGACACGAACACAGAGATCAAATGTTTCTGTTTAAGATTATAAATGGCATCGTTGATTCTCCTTTCTTAATGAGTCGTATTTCATTCAAATGTCCTAGGGTTAATGCTCGCTCCAACACAACATTGTTTTTCGTACCTATTTGCAGTACTAACTACGCTGGGAATAGGTTTCTAATCAGAGCATGTAAATCTTATAATGATCGTTACCACCACATCGATATATTTACCTATAAACTAAATTGTTTTCGTCAAATGTTAAAAAAGTAGATTTTAGTTAATAAATTAAGTAATTATTTCTTTTCTGCAATAATTGTCTCTATTTTTTAAAAACTTGTTTAGAGCTTTGTCATTTGGTTAGGCCATTGTTTACAGAATTTTGTCATTGTGTAGTAGATTAAGTGCTTTCGGCCTTCACTTTTTGAATTATCTATCATTGGAAACAAAATTTGGCTAAATTTAATATTTAATAGGTAAACAAAACATTTATGTAATATGTAAGCTGTATGTTTCTTTAAATAAATAAATGTTTCAGTTTTTTAGGTTAATTGTTTCAGAGATTGTTTTTATTTATTTATAGAATAAGTGCCCTCTGCCCTTCATTGCTATGCCCTTACAGGGTATTATATAATAAGGACCTATATGTTATTTAAGACCTTTGCAAACTTTATATGGAGCAATAAATTGAATTGACCCCGCTCTTCCTAGTTAGCGTTCTATGTGACCAATAGGACTAGCACGACAGAGCTCGACTTGCGCGAGAGCGACATAAAGCGCGAGATACTGCTATACTCCCATAGATAATAGCAATATCTCACGCTTCTATGTCGCTCTCGCACAAATCGTGACCTATCGTCCTAGCCCTACTGCCATTCTCGCATAGAGATCTCGCGCCTTGTCGTGCGAGCCCTACAGGTAAGTCACAGCTAGTTTATTACATTAGTAATTAACTTTACCATGACAAGTTACAGCTAAATGCGCGTAGATTAGTATTTAAATAATGCCAATAACTTGGAATCCTTATTTGACACCTACAATTTCTAAGCGAAGGGAAGGCATTACCCGAACTCTTTATTTTAAGTATAGCGTGTGTAAGGTACTAGGACGGCTCTCGGCATCTGTTTCGAGCGCCATTGTTTGTAGCGGGGATCCACACTCATAAATTTAAATAAATATTTTATACAAAACAAATTATTTCCATGATATCATATTACAAAAGAAACAATATAACTTCATAAATCAGTTTATTTTGGTTGGACTATGCAAAGTACAATAATAATTCGTATTGGATTATCACTGCTGCTATACTTCTAACATTGTTTCAAATGCTAATTTGGTATTCGATGGAGTCCTAAAACTAAACATTATAACTCCAACTCGTGAAGTCTAATTCCCTTGTATAATTGTTTGAAAGTTAGACTGAAAAGATTTTCTTGAAAACTATATATTATCAGCACGAGGTCGATAATGGATATAACTTACGTGTTATTGGAGCGGAACATAATGCTTAGTAGTAGCCACAATTTATAAAAAAAAATGGTGTTAGACACGTGAGCTCCTTCAAGGTGAAAATTGACGTTGAAGTTGAAGCTAGGATTCTCTGTAACTCGAAGAACATGAAATATCCAGTATGGCTCCAAGGACTCCATTAAGGCAGACCTTTTTTTTTTTGACGGGGGGGAATCTTTATGGATACCCCTGAGCCCAGGGAGACGGGTTTCCCTCTCGCCGGTTGAGTCGGCGCCGTGGGATCAGTGAACATTCACCGCGACGCCGCCCGTCATTAAGGCAGACCTAGTCGCATTATAGTGGAATTATGGCTGGATGTCGGAGTACTGTAATGCTCAATAGATACTCTCAATATAGCAGTTTGCTGCTACAATGTACCCACTTTGTCCCGATTCTGTATGCAGGCCCGCTTGGAAAAATAAATACCACCGCCTTACCTATTTCCACCGCTAAACAGTACTACTGTGCTGTGTTCCCATGACTAGGGACAACCAACTAATTTACTAGCACCGGTGTTTGTAATTCTAGACTAGATTTTACATCTCAAGGCCGCGCTGGTAACACATTTACATTATCAAATACTCTGTATTAACTTTATTGAATGTCACGATGTTTTACTGCCATGACATTCAATTTTTTTTTATGAAATTGCTCTATTTCTTTGTTATTACTATTAATACAAAAATAAAAATAAAGATCGAACACTGAAAAATTCCTTCTATGCAGCTGGATTCGAACCAGCACCTTTAAGCATACCGTGCCAGACTAAGCTACGGAACGAACCAATCTTACGAATTTTTCTATGTGCTTGTTGCAGATCTTTGTTTTGGTTTTTAACGACTTTTTGCCGTAGTGCCATCCGTGAGAAATCTATTTCCTCGCTTAACGAGGTACCTTTACATCTACCAGCGACTGACTAGAGATGTCGCTTTATTCATTGTAATTTTTAAGTTCATTGAATGTCACGATATTTTACTACCGTGATATACTCTGTATTATCGTAAATGTTTGTAACCATTTACCTACTAAGGGTCGTATTCTAGAACTCTACTCAATGCTCAAGTCAGGATTG